>NW_028142005.1:0-531494 GCF_055691185.1 Crinia signifera | reverse complement strand
ATTGGCTGCTGTATTTGATTGACAGATGGAAGCTGTCAGCTGATTGGCTGTCTAGCCTAACGTGCTTTACACATCTCCCTGATGGTACCACTGGCTAAGACTCCACCTCAGCTCATAGGGTAATGAAAAATTTAGAACAATTGATGGATGAAAGCAGGCAGGCCAGCCATTTTGGGACGCTCAGTGGACTTGTTTAATGCAATGCACCTTTGTATATTCACATGCATTCGCTTCATGCTGTAACCACTGTGCATAAAAATTTGGAAACATGGCATACAGTGTATCATTTGGTGTCTAAGTCATGTTTCCCATATTTTCCCTTCCCAGATACAAGCCCGTTTGAGTGTTTGGGGCACTTTTTAGCTAAAATCATCCTACAGGGCCTAACTGCATATGCTAAAGCCTGCCTATTTTGAATGGTGTAGTGGCCCCTGCAACCTCCAAAAATATCAGGACTTACTTCCCCAATAACCTGCTAACTCACCCCTGAAATTCATACTTATTCACCCTATTTTGTTCATTGGACTCATTTCTCATTTGAAATGCCCATTTTTGGGGGGCGAGCAATGTGCGTCTTTAAAAGGTGATTTCTACGATACCCCACTTTTGCGCGTGGGACCTCAACTTTTCCCGTAAACGCAGAAAAACCACAATTTTCAGGAGAAACGAGACAGACATCCCCTCCCTCTGCCACCCACCCGCCCAACTGATAGCCAGCCATTAGACATGCACAGTTAGTTCTGAGGGTCTGTCTGTGATGTCATAAAGGGCCTGCTGATCAATGGGCAGCTTTCTGATTGGCTGCTGTATTTGATTGACAGATGGAAGCTGGCAGCTGATTGGCTGTCTAGCCTAACGTGCTTTACACATCTCCCTGATGGTACCACTGGCTAAGACTCCACCTCAGCTCATTGGGTAATGAAAAATTTAGAACAATTGATGGATGAAAGCAGGCAGGCAAGCCATTTTGGGACGCTAAGTGGACTTGTTTAATGCAATGCACCTTTGTATATTCACATGCATTCGCTTCATGCTGTAACCACTGTGCATAAAAATTTGGAAACATGGAATACAGTGTATCATTTGGTGTCTAAGTCATGTTTCCCATATTTTCCCTTCCCAGATACAAGCCCGTTTGAGTGTTTGGGGCACTTTTTAGCTAAAATCACCCTACAGGGCCTAACTGCATATGCTAAAGCCTGCCTATTTTGAATGGTGTAGTGGCCCCTGCAACCTCCAAAAATATCAGGACTTACTTCCCCAATAACCTGCTAACTCACCCCTGAAATACATACTTATTCACCCGATTTTGTTCATTGGACTCATTTCTCATTTGAAATGCCCATTTTTGGGGAGCCAGAAATGTGTGTCTTTAAAAGGTGATTTCTACGATACCCCACTTTTGCGCGTCGGACCTCAACTTTTCCCGTAAACGCAGAGAAACCGCAATTTTCAGGAGAAACGAGACAGACATCCCCTCCCTCTGCCACCCACCCGCCCAACTGAAAGCAAGCCATTAGACATGCACAGATAGTTCTGAGGGTCTGTCTTTGATGTCATAAAGGGCCTGCTGATCAATGGGCAGCTTTCTGATTGGCTGCTGTTTTTGATTGACAGATGGAAGCTGGCAGCTGATTGGCTGTCTAGCCTAACGTGCTTTACACATCTCCCTGATGGTACCACTGGCTAAGACTCCACCTCAGCTCATTGGGTAATAAAAAAATTAGAACAATTGATGGATGAAAGCAGGCAGGCCGGCCATTTTGGGACGCTCAGTGGACTTGTTTAATGCAATGCACCTTTGTATATTCACATGCATTCGCTTCATGCTGTAACCACTGTGCATAAAAATTTGGAAACATGGCATACAGTGTATCATTTGGTGTCTAAGTCATGTTTCCCATGTTTTTCCTTCCCAGATACTAGCCCGTTTGAGTGTTTGGGGCACTTTTTAGCTAAAATCATCCTACAGGGCCTAACTGCATATGCTAAAGCCTGCCTATTTTGAATGGTGTAGTAGCCCCTGCAACCTCCAAAAATATCAGGACTTACTTCCCCAATAACCTGCTAACTCACCCCAGAAATACATACTTATTCACCCTATTTTGTTCATTGGACTCATTTCTCATTTGAAATGCCCATTTTTGGGGGGGCCAGAAATGTGCGTCTTTAAAAGGTGATTTCTACGATACCCCACTTTTGCGCGTCGGACCTCAACTTTTCCCGTAAACGCAGAAAAACCGCAATTTTCAGGAGAAACGAGACAGACATCCCCTCCCTCTGCCACCCACCCGCCCAACTGAAAGCCAGCCATTAGACATGCACAGATAGTTCTGAAGGTCTGTCTGTGATGTCATAAAGGGCCTGCTGATCAATGGGCAGCTTTCTGATTGGCTGCTGTATTTGATTGACAGATGGAAGATGGCAGCTGATTGGCTGTCTAGCCTAAAGTGCTTTACACACCTCCCTGATGGTACCATTGGCTAAGACTCCACCTCAGCTCATTGGGTAATGAAAAATTTAGAACAATTGATGGATAATAGCTGGCAGGCCGGCCATTTTGGGACGCTCATTGGACTTGTTTAATGCAATGCACCTTTGTATTTTCACATGCATTCGCTTCATGCTGTAACTACTGTGCATAAAAATTTGGAAACATGGCATACAGTGTATCATTTGGTGTCTAAGTCATGTTTTCCATATTTTCCCTTCCCAGATACAAGCCCGTTTGAGTGTTTGGGGCACTTTTTAGATAAAATCACCCTACAGGGCCTAACTGCATATGCTAAAGCCTGCCTATTTTGAATGGTGTAGTGGCCCCTGCAACCTCCAAAAATATCAGGACTTACTTCCCCAATAACCTGCTAACTCACCCCTGAAATACATACTTATTCACCCTATTTTGTTCATTGGACTCATTTCTCATTTGAAATGCCCATTTTTGGGGAGCCAGAAATGTGCGTCTTTAAAAGGTGATTTCTACGATACCCCACTTTTGCGCGTCGGACCTCAACTTTTCCCGTAAACACAGGAAAACCGCAATTTTCAGGAGAAACGAGACAGACATCCCCTCCCTCTGCCACCCACCCGCCCAACTGAAAGCCAGCCATTAGACATGCACAGATAGTTCTGAGGGTCTGTCTGTGATGTCATAAAGGGCCTGCTGATCAATGGGCAGCTTTCTGATTGGCTGCTGTATTTGATTGACAGATGGAAGCTGGCAGCTGATTGGCTGTCTAGCCTAACGTGCTTTACACATCTCCCTGATGGTACCACTGGCTAAGACTCCACCTCAGCTCATAGGGTAATGAAAAATTTAGAACAATTGATGGATGAAAGCAGGCAGGCCAGCCATTTTGGGACGCTCAGTGGACTTGTTTAATGCAATGCACCTTTGTATTTTCACATGCATTCGCTTCATGCTGTAACCACTGTGCATAAAAATTTGGAAACATGGCATACAGTGTATCATTTGGTGTCTAAGTCATGTTTCCCATATTTTCCCTTCCCAGATACAAGCCCGTTTGAGTGTTTGGGGCACTTTTTAGCTAAAATCATCCTACAGGGTCTAACTGCATATGCTAAAGCCTGCCTATTTTGAATGGTGTAGTGGCCCCTGCAACCTCCAAAAATATCAGGACTTACTTGCCCAATAACCTGCTAACTCACCCCTGAAATACATACTTATTCACTCTATTTTGTTCATTGGACTCATTTCTCATTTGAAATGCCCATTTTTGGGGGGCCAGAAATGTGCGTCTTTAAAAGGTGATTTCTACGATACCCCACTTTTGCGCGTCGGACCTCAACTTTTCCCGTAAACGCAGAAAAACCGCAATTTTCAGGAGAAACGAGACAGACATCCCCTCCCTCTGCCACCCACCCGCCCAACTGAAAGCCAGCCATTAGACATGCACAGATAGTTCTGAAGGTCTGTCTGTGATGTCATAAAGGGCCTGCTGATCAATGGGCAGCTTTCTGATTGGCTGCTGTATTTGATTGACAGATGGAAGATGGCAGCTGATTGGCTGTCTAGCCTAAAGTGCTTTACACACCTCCCTGATGGTACCATTGGCTAAGACTCCACCTCAGCTCATTGGGTAATGAAAAATTTAGAACAATTGATGGATAATAGCAGGCAGGCCGGCCATTTTGGGACGCTCATTGGACTTGTTTAATGCAATGCACCTTTGTATTTTCACATGCATTCGCTTCATGCTGTAACTACTGTGCATAAAAATTTGGAAACATGGCATACAGTGTATCATTTGGTGTCTAAGTCATGTTTCCCATATTTTCCCTTCCCAGATACAAGCCCGTTTGAGTGTTTGGGGCACTTTTTAGATAAAATCACCCTACAGGGCCTAACTGCATATGCTAAAGCCTGCCTATTTTGAATGGTGTAGTGGCCCCTGCAACCTCCAAAAATATCAGGACTTACTTCCCCAATAACCTGCTAACTCACCCCTGAAATACATACTTATTCACCCGATTTTGTTCATTGGACTCATTTCTCATTTGAAATGCCCATTTTTGGGGAGCCAGAAATGTGTGTCTTTAAAAGGTGATTTCTACGATACCCCACTTTTGCGCGTCGGACCTCAACTTTTCCCGTAAACGCAGAGAAACCGCAATTTTCAGGAGAAACGAGACAGACATCCCCTCCCTCTGCCACCCACCCGCCCAACTGAAAGCCAGCCATTAGACATGCACAGATAGTTCTGAGGGTCTGTCTTTGATGTCATAAAGGGCCTGCTGATCAATGGGCAGCTTTCTGATTGGCTGCTGTTTTTGATTGACAGATGGAAGCTGGCAGCTGATTGGCTGTCTAGCCTAACGTGCTTTACACATCTCCCTGATGGTACCACTGGCTAAGACTCCACCTCAGCTCATTGGGTAATAAAAAAATTAGAACAATTGATGGATGAAAGCAGGCAGGCCGGCCATTTTGGGACGCTCAGTGGACTTGTTTAATGCAATGCACCTTTGTATATTCACATGCATTCGCTTCATGCTGTAACCACTGTGCATAAAAATTTGGAAACATGGCATACAGTGTATCATTTGGTGTCTAAGTCATGTTTCCCATGTTTTTCCTTCCCAGATACTAGCCCGTTTGAGTGTTTGGGGCACTTTTTAGCTAAAATCATCCTACAGGGCCTAACTGCATATGCTAAAGCCTGCCTATTTTGAATGGTGTAGTGGCCCCTGCAACCTCCAAAAATATCAGGACTTACTTCCCCAATAACCTGCTAACTCACCCCTGAAATACATACTTATTCACCCGATTTTGTTCATTGGACTCATTTCTCATTTGAAATGCCCATTTTTGGGGAGCCAGAAATGTGTGTCTTTAAAAGGTGATTTCTACGATACCCCACTTTTGCGCGTCGGACCTCAACTTTTCCCGTAAACGCAGAGAAACCGCAATTTTCAGGAGAAACGAGACAGACATCCCCTCCCTCTGCCACCCACCCGCCCAACTGAAAGCCAGCCATTAGACATGCACAGATAGTTCTGAGGGTCTGTCTGTGATGTCATAAAGGGCCTGCTGATCAATGGGCAGCTTTCTGATTGGCTGCTGAATTTGATTGACAGATGGAAGCTGGCAGCTGATTGGCTGTCTAGCCAAAAGTGCTTTACACACCTCCCTGATGGTACCACTGGCTAAGACTCCACCTCAGCTCATTGGGTAATGAAAAATTTAGAACAATTGATGGATGAAAGCAGGCAGGCCGGCCATTTTGGGACGCTCAGTGGACTTGTTTAATGCAATGCACCTTTGTATATTCACATGCATTCGCTTCATGCTGTAACCACTGTGCATAAAAATTTGGAAACATGGCATACAGTGTATCATTTGGTGTCTAAGTCATGTTTCCCATGTTTTTCCTTCCCAGATACTAGCCCGTTTGAGTGTTTGGGACACTTTTTAGCTAAAATCATCCTACAGGGCCTAACTGCATATGCTAAAGCCTGCCTATTTTGAATGGTGTAGTGGCCCCTGTAACCTCCAAAAATATCAGGACTTACTTCCCCAATAACCTGCTAACTCACCCCTGAAATACATACTTATTCACCCTATTTTGTTCATTGGACTCATTTCTCATTTGAAATGCCCATTTTTGGGGAGCCAGAAATGTGCGTCTTTAAAAGGTGATTTCTACGATACCCCACTTTTGCGCGTCGGACCTCAACTTTTCCCGTAAACGCAGAAAAACCGCAATTTTCAGGAGAAACGAGACAGACATCCCCTCCCTCTGCCACCCACCCGCCCAACTGAAAGCCAGCCATTAGACATGCACAGATAGTTCTGAGGGTCTGTCTGTGATGTCATAAAGGGCCTGCTGATCAATGGGCAGCTTTCTGATTGGCTGCTGTATTTGATTGACAGATGGAAGCTGGCAGCTGATTGGCTGTCTAGCCTAACGTGCTTTACACATCTCCCTGATGGTACCACTGGCTAAGACTCCACCTCAGCTCATAGGGTAATGAAAAATTTAGAACAATTGATGGATGAAAGCAGGCAGGCCAGCCATTTTGGGACGCTCAGTGGACTTGTTTAATGCAATGCACCTTTGTATATTCACATGCATTCGCTTCATGCTGTAACCACTGTGCATAAAAATTTGGAAACATGGCATACAGTGTATCATTTGGTGTCTAAGTCATGTTTCCCATATTTTCCCTTCCCAGATACAAGCCCGTTTGAGTGTTTGGGGCACTTTTTAGCTAAAATCATCCTACAGGGCCTAACTGCATATGCTAAAGCCTGCCTATTTTGAATGGTGTAGTGGCCCCTGCAACCTCCAAAAATATCAGGACTTACTTCCCCAATAACCTGCTAACTCACCCCTGAAATTCATACTTATTCACCCTATTTTGTTCATTGGACTCATTTCTCATTTGAAATGCCCATTTTTGGGGGGCGAGCAATGTGCGTCTTTAAAAGGTGATTTCTACGATACCCCACTTTTGCGCGTGGGACCTCAACTTTTCCCGTAAACGCAGAAAAACCACAATTTTCAGGAGAAACGAGACAGACATCCCCTCCCTCTGCCACCCACCCGCCCAACTGATAGCCAGCCATTAGACATGCACAGTTAGTTCTGAGGGTCTGTCTGTGATGTCATAAAGGGCCTGCTGATCAATGGGCAGCTTTCTGATTGGCTGCTGTATTTGATTGACAGATGGAAGCTGGCAGCTGATTGGCTGTCTAGCCTAACGTGCTTTACACATCTCCCTGATGGTACCACTGGCTAAGACTCCACCTCAGCTCATTGGGTAATGAAAAATTTAGAACAATTGATGGATGAAAGCAGGCAGGCCAGCCATTTTGGGACGCTAAGTGGACTTGTTTAATGCAATGCACCTTTGTATATTCACATGCATTCGCTTCATGCTGTAACCACTGTGCATAAAAATTTGGAAACATGGAATACAGTGTATCATTTGGTGTCTAAGTCATGTTTCCCATATTTTCCCTTCCCAGATACAAGCCCGTTTGAGTGTTTGGGGCACTTTTTAGCTAAAATCACCCTACAGGGCCTAACTGCATATGCTAAAGCCTGCCTATTTTGAATGGTGTAGTGGCCCCTGCAACCTCCAAAAATATCAGGACTTACTTCCCCAATAACCTGCTAACTCACCCCTGAAATACATACTTATTCACCCGATTTTGTTCATTGGACTCATTTCTCATTTGAAATGCCCATTTTTGGGGAGCCAGAAATGTGTGTCTTTAAAAGGTGATTTCTACGATACCCCACTTTTGCGCGTCGGACCTCAACTTTTCCCGTAAACGCAGAGAAACCGCAATTTTCAGGAGAAACGAGACAGACATCCCCTCCCTCTGCCACCCACCCGCCCAACTGAAAGCCAGCCATTAGACATGCACAGATAGTTCTGAGGGTCTGTCTTTGATGTCATAAAGGGCCTGCTGATCAATGGGCAGCTTTCTGATTGGCTGCTGTTTTTGATTGACAGATGGAAGCTGGCAGCTGATTGGCTGTCTAGCCTAACGTGCTTTACACATCTCCCTGATGGTACCACTGGCTAAGACTCCACCTCAGCTCATTGGGTAATAAAAAAATTAGAACAATTGATGGATGAAAGCAGGCAGGCCGGCCATTTTGGGACGCTCAGTGGACTTGTTTAATGCAATGCACCTTTGTATATTCACATGCATTCGCTTCATGCTGTAACCACTGTGCATAAAAATTTGGAAACATGGCATACAGTGTATCATTTGGTGTCTAAGTCATGTTTCCCATGTTTTTCCTTCCCAGATACTAGCCCGTTTGAGTGTTTGGGGCACTTTTTAGCTAAAATCATCCTACAGGGCCTAACTGCATATGCTAAAGCCTGCCTATTTTGAATGGTGTAGTGGCCCCTGCAACCTCCAAAAATATCAGGACTTACTTCCCCAATAACCTGCTAACTCACCCCAGAAATACATACTTATTCACCCTATTTTGTTCATTGGACTCATTTCTCATTTGAAATGCCCATTTTTGGGGGGCCAGAAATGTGCGTCTTTAAAAGGTGATTTCTACGATACCCCACTTTTGCGCGTCGGACCTCAACTTTTCCCGTAAACGCAGAAAAACCGCAATTTTCAGGAGAAACGAGACAGACATCCCCTCCCTCTGCCACCCACCCGCCCAACTGAAAGCCAGCCATTAGACATGCACAGATAGTTCTGAAGGTCTGTCTGTGATGTCATAAAGGGCCTGCTGATCAATGGGCAGCTTTCTGATTGGCTGCTGTATTTGATTGACAGATGGAAGATGGCAGCTGATTGGCTGTCTAGCCTAAAGTGCTTTACACACCTCCCTGATGGTACCATTGGCTAAGACTCCACCTCAGCTCATTGGGTAATGAAAAATTTAGAACAATTGATGGATAATAGCAGGCAGGCCGGCCATTTTGGGACGCTCATTGGACTTGTTTAATGCAATGCACCTTTGTATTTTCACATGCATTCGCTTCATGCTGTAACTACTGTGCATAAAAATTTGGAAACATGGCATACAGTGTATCATTTGGTGTCTAAGTCATGTTTTCCATATTTTCCCTTCCCAGATACAAGCCCGTTTGAGTGTTTGGGGCACTTTTTAGATAAAATCACCCTACAGGGCCTAACTGCATATGCTAAAGCCTGCCTATTTTGAATGGTGTAGTGGCCCCTGCAACCTCCAAAAATATCAGGACTTACTTCCCCAATAACCTGCTAACTCACCCCTGAAATACATACTTATTCACCCTATTTTGTTCATTGGACTCATTTCTCATTTGAAATGCCCATTTTTGGGGATCCAGAAATGTGCGTCTTTAAAAGGTGATTTCTACGATACCCCACTTTTGCGCGTCGGACCTCAACTTTTCCCGTAAACACAGGAAAACCGCAATTTTCAGGAGAAACGAGACAGACATCCCCTCCCTCTGCCACCCACCCGCCCAACTGAAAGCCAGCCATTAGACATGCACAGATAGTTCTGAGGGTCTGTCTGTGATGTCATAAAGGGCCTGCTGATCAATGGGCAGCTTTCTGATTGGCTGCTGTATTTGATTGACAGATGGAAGCTGGCAGCTGATTGGCTGTCTAGCCTAACGTGCTTTACACATCTCCCTGATGGTACCACTGGCTAAGACTCCACCTCAGCTCATAGGGTAATGAAAAATTTAGAACAATTGATGGATGAAAGCAGGCAGGCCAGCCATTTTGGGACGCTCAGTGGACTTGTTTAATGCAATGCACCTTTGTATTTTCACATGCATTCGCTTCATGCTGTAACCACTGTGCATAAAAATTTGGAAACATGGCATACAGTGTATCATTTGGTGTCTAAGTCATGTTTACCATATTTTCCCTTCCCAGATACAAGCCCGTTTGAGTGTTTGGGGCACTTTTTAGCTAAAATCATCCTACAGGGTCTAACTGCATATGCTAAAGCCTGCCTATTTTGAATGGTGTAGTGGCCCCTGCAACCTCCAAAAATATCAGGACTTACTTGCCCAATAACCTGCTAACTCACCCCTGAAATACATACTTATTCACTCTATTTTGTTCATTGGACTCATTTCTCATTTGAAATGCCCATTTTTGGGGGGCCAGAAATGTGCGTCTTTAAAAGGTGATTTCTACGATACCCCACTTTTGCGCGTCGGACCTCAACTTTTCCCGTAAACGCAGAAAAACCGCAATTTTCAGGAGAAACGAGACATACATCCCCTCCCTCTGCCACCCACCCGCCCAACTGAAAGCCAGCCATTAGACATGCACAGATAGTTCTGAAGGTCTGTCTGTGATGTCATAAAGGGCCTGCTGATCAATGGGCAGCTTTCTGATTGGCTGCTGTATTTGATTGACAGATGGAAGATGGCAGCTGATTGGCTGTCTAGCCTAAAGTGCTTTACACACCTCCCTGATGGTACCATTGGCTAAGACTCCACCTCAGCTCATTGGGTAATATAAAATTTAGAACAATTGATGGATAATAGCAGGCAGGCCGGCCATTTTGGGACGCTCATTGGACTTGTTTAATGCAATGCACCTTTGTATTTTCACATGCATTCGCTTCATGCTGTAACTACTGTGCATAAAAATTTGGAAACATGGCATACAGTGTATCATTTGGTGTCTAAGTCATGTTTCCCATATTTTCCCTTCCCAGATACAAGCCCGTTTGAGTGTTTGGGGCACTTTTTAGATAAAATCACCCTACAGGGCCTAACTGCATATGCTAAAGCCTGCCTATTTTGAATGGTGTAGTGGCCCCTGCAACCTCCAAAAATATCAGGACTTACTTCCCCAATAACCTGCTAACTCACCCCTGAAATACATACTTATTCACCCGATTTTGTTCATTGGACTCATTTCTCATTTGAAATGCCAATTTTTGGGGAGCCAGAAATGTGTGTCTTTAAAAGGTGATTTCTACGATACCCCACTTTTGCGCGTCGGACCTCAACTTTTCCCGTAAACGCAGAGAAACCGCAATTTTCAGGAGAAACGAGACAGACATCCCCTCCCTCTGCCACCCACCCGCCCAACTGAAAGCCAGCCATTAGACATGCACAGATAGTTCTGAGGGTCTGTCTTTGATGTCATAAAGGGCCTGCTGATCAATGGGCAGCTTTCTGATTGGCTGCTGTTTTTGATTGACAGATGGAAGCTGGCAGCTGATTGGCTGTCTAGCCTAACGTGCTTTACACATCTCCCTGATGGTACCACTGGCTAAGACTCCACCTCAGCTCATTGGGTAATAAAAAAATTAGAACAATTGATGGATGAAAGCAGGCAGGCCGGCCATTTTGGGACGCTCAGTGGACTTGTTTAATGCAATGCACCTTTGTATATTCACATGCATTCGCTTCATGCTGTAACCACTGTGCATAAAAATTTGGAAACATGGCATACAGTGTATCATTTGGTGTCTAAGTCATGTTTCCCATGTTTTTCCTTCCCAGATACTAGCCCGTTTGAGTGTTTGGGGCACTTTTTAGCTAAAATCATCCTACAGGGCCTAACTGCATATGCTAAAGCCTGCCTATTTTGAATGGTGTAGTGGCCCCTGCAACCTCCAAAAATATCAGGACTTACTTCCCCAATAACCTGCTAACTCACCCCAGAAATACATACTTATTCACCCTATTTTGTTCATTGGACTCATTTCTCATTTGAAATGCCCATTTTTGGGGGGCCAGAAATGTGCGTCTTTAAAAGGTGATTTCTACGATACCCCACTTTTGCGCGTCGGACCTCAACTTTTCCCGTAAACGCAGAAAAACCGCAATTTTCAGGAGAAACGAGACAGACATCCCCTCCCTCTGCCACCCACCCGCCCAACTGAAAGCCAGCCATTAGACATGCACAGATAGTTCTGAAGGTCTGTCTGTGATGTCATAAAGGGCCTGCTGATCAATGGGCAGCTTTCTGATTGGCTGCTGTATTTGATTGACAGATGGAAGATGGCAGCTGATTGGCTGTCTAGCCTAAAGTGCTTTACACACCTCCCTGATGGTACCATTGGCTAAGACTCCACCTCAGCTCATTGGGTAATGAAAAATTTAGAACAATTGATGGATGAAAGCAGGCAGGCCAGCCATTTTGGGACGCTCAGTGGACTTGTTTAATGCAATGCACCTTTGTATTTTCACATGCATTCGCTTCATGCTGTAACCACTGTGCATAAAAATTTGGAAACATGGCATACAGTGTATCATTTGGTGTCTAAGTCATGTTTCCCATATTTTCCCTTCCCAGATACAAGCCCGTTTGAGTGTTTGGGGCACTTTTTAGCTAAAATCATCCTACAGGGTCTAACTGCATATGCTAAAGCCTGCCTATTTTGAATGGTGTAGTGGCCCCTGCAACCTCCAAAAATATCAGGACTTACTTGCCCAATAACCTGCTAACTCACCCCTGAAATACATACTGATTCACTCTATTTTGTTCATTGGACTCATTTCTCATTTGAAATGCCCATTTTTGGGGGGCCAGAAATGTGCGTCTTTAAAAGGTGATTTCTACGATACCCCACTTTTGCGCGTCGGACCTCAACTTTTCCCGTAAACGCAGAAAAACCGCAATTTTCAGGAGAAACGAGACAGACATCCCCTCCCTCTGCCACCCACCCGCCCAACTGAAAGCCAGCCATTAGACATGCACAGATAGTTCTGAAGGTCTGTCTGTGATGTCATAAAGGGCCTGCTGATCAATGGGCAGCTTTCTGATTGGCTGCTGTATTTGATTGACAGATGGAAGATGGCAGCTGATTGGCTGTCTAGCCTAAAGTGCTTTACACACCTCCCTGATGGTACCATTGGCTAAGACTCCACCTCAGCTCATTGGGTAATGAAAAATTTAGAACAATTGATGGATAATAGCAGGCAGGCCGGCCATTTTGGGACGCTCATTGGACTTGTTTAATGCAATGCACCTTTGTATTTTCACATGCATTCGCTTCATGCTGTAACTACTGTGCATAAAAATTTGGAAACATGGCATACAGTGTATCATTTGGTGTCTAAGTCATGTTTCCCATATTTTCCCTTCCCAGATACAAGCCCGTTTGAGTGTTTGGGGCACTTTTTAGATAAAATCACCCTACAGGGCCTAACTGCATATGCTAAAGCCTGCCTATTTTGAATGGTGTAGTGGCCCCTGCAACCTCCAAAAATATCAGGACTTACTTCCCCAATAACCTGCTAACTCACCCCTGAAATACATACTTATTCACCCTATTTTGTTCATTGGACTCATTTCTCATTTGAAATGCCCATTTTTGGGGAGCCAGAAATGTGCGTCTTTAAAAGGTGATTTCTACGATACCCCACTTTTGCGCGTCGGACCTCAACTTTTCCCGTAAACGCAGGAAAACCGCAATTTTCAGGAGAAACGAGACAGACATCCCCTCCCTCTGCCACCCACCCGCCCAACTGAAAGCCAGCCATTAGACATGCACAGATAGTTCTGAGGGTCTGTCTGTGATGTCATAAAGGGCCTGCTGATCAATGGGCAGCTTTCTGATTGGCTGCTGTATTTGATTGACAGATGGAAGCTGGCAGCTGATTGGCTGTCTAGCCTAACGTGCTTTACACATCTCCCTGATGGTACCACTGGCTAAGACTCCACCTCAGCTCATAGGGTAATGAAAAATTTAGAACAATTGATGGATGAAAGCAGGCAGGCCAGCCATTTTGGGACGCTCAGTGGACTTGTTTAATGCAATGCACCTTTGTATATTCACATGCATTCGCTTCATGCTGTAACCACTGTGCATAAAAATTTGGAAACATGGCATACAGTGTATCATTTGGTGTCTAAGTCATGTTTCCCATATTTTCCCTTCCCAGATACAAGCCCGTTTGAGTGTTTGGGGCACTTTTTAGCTAAAATCATCCTACAGGGTCTAACTGCATATGCTAAAGCCTGCCTATTTTGAATGGTGTAGTGGCCCCTGCAACCTCCAAAAATATCAGGACTTACTTGCCCAATAACCTGCTAACTCACCCCTGAAATACATACTTATTCACTCTATTTTGTTCATTGGACTCATTTCTCATTTGAAATGCCCATTTTTGGAGGCGAGTAATGTGCGTCTTTAAAAGGTGATTTCTACGATACCCCACTTTTGCGTGTCGGACCTCAACTTTTCCCGTAAACGCAGAAAAACCACAATTTTCAGGAGAAACGAGACAGACATCCCCTCCCTCTGCCACCCACCCGCCCAACTGATAGCCAGCCATTAGACATGCACAGATAGTTCTGAGGGTCTGTCTGTGATGTCATAAAGGGCCTGCTGATCAATGGGCAGCTTTCTGATTGGCTGCTGTATTTGATTGACAGATGGAAGCTGGCAGCTGATTGGCTGTCTAGCCTAACGTGCTTTACACATCTCCCTGATGGTACCACTGGCTAAGACTCCACCTCAGCTCATTGGGTAATGAAAAATTGAGAACAATTGATGGATGAAAGCAGGAAGGCCAGCCATTTTGGGACGCTCAGTGGACTTGTTTAATGCAATGCACCTTTGTATATTCACATGCATTCGCTTCATGCTGTAACCACTGTGCATAAATATTTGGAAACATGGCATACAGTGTATCATTTGGTGTCTAAGTCATGTTTCCCATATTTTCCCTTCCCAGATACAAGCCGGTTTGAGTGTTTGGGGCACTTTTTAGTTAAAATCATGCTACATGGCCTAACTGCATCTGCTAAAGCCTGCCTATTTTGAATGGTGTAGTGGCCCCTGCAACCTCCAAAAATATCAGGACTTACTTCCCCTATAACCTGCTAACTCACCCCTGAAATACATACTTATTCACCCTATTTTGTTCATTGGACTCATTTCTCATTTGAAATGTCCATTTTTGGGGAGCCAGAAATGTGCGTCTTTAAAAGGTGATTTCTACGATACCCCACTTTTGCGCGTCGGACCTCAACTTTTCCCGTAAACGCAGAAAAAACGCAATTTTCAGGAGAATCGAGACAGACATCCCCTCCCTCTGCCACCCACCCGCCCAACTGAAAGCCAGCCATTAGACATGCACAGATAGTTCTGAGGGTCTGTCTGTGATGTCATAAAGGGCCTGCTGATCAATGGGCAGCTTTCTGATTGGCTGCTGTATTTGATTGACAGATGGAAGCTGGCAGCTGATTTGCTGTCTAGCCTAAAGTGCTTTACACACCACCTTGATGGTACCACTGGCTAAGACTCCACCTCATCTCATTAGGTAATGAAAACTTTAGAACAATTGATGGATGAAAGCAGGCAGGTCGTCCATTTTGGGACGTTCAATGGACTTGTTTAATGCAATGCACCTTTGTATATTCACATGCATTCGCTTCATGCTGTAACCACTGTGCATAAAAATTTGGAAACATGGCATACAGTGTATCATTTGGTGTCTGTCATGTTTCCCATGTTTTTCCTTCCCAGATACTAGCCCGTTTAAGTGTTTGGGGCACATTTTAGCTAAAATCATCCTACAGGGCCTAACTGCATATGCTAAAGCCTGCCTATTTTGAATGGTGTAGTGGCCCCTGCAACCTCCAAAAATATCAGGACTTACTTCCCCAATAACCTGCTAACTCACCCCTGAAATACATACTTATTCACACTATTTTGTTCATTGGACTCATTTCTCATTTGAAATGCCCATTTTTGGGGAGCCAGAAATGTGCGTCTTTAAAAGGTGATTTCTACGATACCCCACTTTTGCGCGTCGGACCTCAACTTTTCCCGTAAACGCAGAAAAACCGCAATTTTCAGGAGAAACGAGACAGACATCCCCTCCCTCTGCCACCCACCCGCCCAACTGAAAGCCAGCCATTAGACATGCACAGATAGTTCTGAGGGTCTGTCTGTGATGTCATAAAGGGCCTGCTGATCAATGGGCAGCTTTCTGATTGGCTGCTGTATTTGATTGACAGATGGAAGCTGTCAGCTGATTGGCTGTCTAGCCTAACGTGCTTTACACATCTCCCTGATGGTACCACTGGCTAAGACTCCACCTCAGCTCATAGGGTAATGAAAAATTTAGAACAATTGATGGATGAAAGCAGGCAGGCCAGCCATTTTGGGACGCTCAGTGGACTTGTTTAATGCAATGCACCTTTGTATATTCACATGCATTCGCTTCATGCTGTAACCACTGTGCATAAAAATTTGGAAACATGGCATACAGTGTATCATTTGGTGTCTAAGTCATGTTTCCCATATTTTCCCTTCCCAGATACAAGCCCGTTTGAGTGTTTGGGGCACTTTTTAGCTAAAATCATCCTACAGGGCCTAACTGCATATGCTAAAGCCTGCCTATTTTGAATGGTGTAGTGGCCCCTGCAACCTCCAAAAATATCAGGACTTACTTCCCCAATAACCTGCTAACTCACCCCTGAAATACATACTTATTCATTCTATTTTGTTCATTGGACTCATTTCTCATTTGAAATGCCCATTTTTGGGGGCGAGTAATGTGCGTCTTTAAAAGGTGATTTCTACGATACCCCACTTTTGCGTGTCGGACCTCAACTTTTCCCGTAAACGCAGAAAAACCACAATTTTCAGGAGAAACGAGACAGACATCCCCTCCCTCTGCCACCGACCCGCCCAACTGATAGCCAGCCATTAGACATGCACAGATAGTTCTGAGGGTCTGTCTGTGATGTCATAAAGGGCCTGCTGATCAATGGGCAGCTTTCTGATTGGCTGCTGTATTTGATTGACAGATGGAAGCTGGCAGCTGATTGGCTGTCTAGCCTAACGTGCTTTACACATCTCCCTGATGGTACCACTGGCTAAGACTCCACCTCAGCTCATTGGGTAATGAAAAATTTAGAACAATTGATGGATGAAAGCAGGCAGGCCAGCCATTTTGAGATGCTCAGTGGACTTGTTTAATGCAATGCACCTTTGTATATTCACATGCATTCGCTTCATGCTGTAACCACTGTGCATAAAAATTTGGAAACATGGCATACAGTGTATCATTTGGTGTCTAAGTCATGTTTCCCATATTTTCCCTTCCCAGATACAAGCCCGTTTAAGTGTTTGGGGCACTTTTTAGTTAAAATCATCCTACAGGGCCTAACTGCATCTGCTAAAGCCTGCCTATTTTGAATGGTGTAGTGGCCCCTGCAACCTCCAAAAATATCAGGACTTACTTCCCCAATAACCTGCTAACTCACCCCTGAAATACATACTTATTCACCCTATTTTGTTCATTGGACTCATTTCTCATTTGAAATGCCCATTTTTGGGGAGCCAGAAATGTGCGTCTTTAAAAGGTGATTTCTACGATACCCCACTTTTGCGCGTCGGACCTCAACTTTTCCCGTAAACGCAGAAAAAACGCAATTTTCAGGAGAATCGAGACAGACATCCCCTCCCTCTGCCACCCACCCGCCCAACTGAAAGCCAGCCATTAGACATGCACAGATAGTTCTGAGGGTCTGTCTGTGATGTCATAAAGGGCCTGCTGATCAATGGGCAGCTTTCTGATTGGCTGCTGTATTTGATTGACAGATGGAAGCTGGCAGCTGATTTGCTGTCTAGCCTAAAGTGCTTTACACACCACCTTGATGGTACCACTGGCTAAGACTCCACCTCAGCTCATTAGGTAATGAAAACTTTAGAACAATTGATGGATGAAAGCAGGCAGGTCGGCCATTTTGGGACGTTCAGTGGACTTGTTTAATGCAATGCACCTTTGTATATTCACATGCATTCGCTTCATGCTGTAACCACTGTGCATAAAAATTTGGAAACATGGCATACAGTGTATCATTTGGTGTCTAAGTCATGTTTCCCATATTTTCCCTTCCCAGATACAAGCCCGTTTGAGTGTTTGGGGCACTTTTTAGCTAAAATCATCCTACGGGGCCTAACTGCATCTGCTAAAGCCTGCCTATTTTGAATGGTGTAGTGGCCCCTGCAACCTCCAAAAATATCAGGACTTACTTCCCCAATAACCTGCTAACTCACCCCTGAAATACATACTTATTCACCCTATTTTGTTAATTGGACTCATTTCTCATTTGAAATGCCCATTTTTGGGGGGCCAGAAATGTGCCTCTTTAAAATGTGATTTCTACGATACCCCACTTTTGCGCGTCGGACCTCAACTTTTCCCGTAAACGCAGAAAAACCGCAATTTTCAGGAGAAACGAGACAGACATCCCCTCCCTCTGCCACCCACCCGCCCAACTGAAAGCCAGCCATTAGACATGCACAGATAGTTCTGAGGGTCTGTCTGTGATGTCATAAAGGGCCTGCTGATCAATGGGCAGCTTTCTGATTGGCTGCTGTATTTGATTGACAGATGGAAGCTGGCAGCTGATTGGCTGTCTAGCCTAAAGTGCTTTACACACCTCCCTGATGGTACCACTGGCTAAGACTCCACCTCAGCTCATTGGGTAATAAAAAATTTAGAACAATTGATGGATGAAAGCAGGCAGGCCGGCCATTTTGGGACGCTCAGTGGACTTGTTTAATGCAATGCACCTTTGTATATTCACATGCATTCGCTTCATGCTGTAACCACTGTGCATAAAAATTTGGAAACATGGCATACAGTGTATCATTTGGTGTCTAAGTCATGTTTCCCATATTTTCCCTTCCCAGATACAAGCCCGTTTGAGTGTTTGGGGCACTTTTTAGTTAAAATCATCCTACAGGGCCTAACTGCATCTGCTAAAGCCTGCCTATTTTGAATGGTGTAGTGGCCCCTGCAACCTCCAAAAATATCAGGACTTACTTCCCCAATAACCTGCTAACTCACCCCTGAAATACATACTTATTCACTCTATTTTGTTAATTGGACTCATTTCTCATTTGAAATGCCCATTTTTGGGGGGCCAGAAATGTGCCTCTTTAAAATGTGATTTCTATGATACCCCACTTTTGCGCGTCGGACCTCAACTTTTCCCGAAAACGCAGAAAAACCGCAATTTTCAGGAGAAACGAGACAGACATCCCCTCCCTCTGCCACCCACCCGCCCAACTGAAAGCCAGCCATTAGACATGCACAGATAGTTCTGAGGGTCTGTCTGTGATGTCATAAAGGGCCTGCTGATCAATGGGCAGCTTTCTGATTGGCTGCTGTATTTGATTGACAGATGGAAGCTGGCAGCTGATTGGCTGTCTAGCCTAAAGTGCTTTACACACCTCCCTGATGGTACCACTGGCTAAGACTCCACCTCAGCTCATTGGGTAATAAAAAATTTAGAACAATTGATGGATGAAAGCAGGCAGGCCGGCCATTTTGGGACGCTCAGTGGACTTGTTTAATGCAATGCACCTTTGTATATTCACATGCATTCGCTTCATGCTGTAACCACTGTGCATAAAAATTTGGAAACATGGCATACAGTGTATCATTTGGTGTCTAAGTCATGTTTCCCATATTTTCCCTTCCCAGATACTAGCCCGTTTGAGTGTTTGGGGCACTTTTTAGCTAAAATCATCCTACAGGGTCTAACTGCATATGCTAAAGCCTGCCTATTTTGAATGGTGTAGTGGCCCCTGCAACCTCCAAAAATATCAGGACTTACTTCGCCAATAACCTGCTAACTCACCCCTGAAATACATACTTATTCACTCTATTTTGTTCATTGGACTCATTTCTCATTTGAAATGCCCATTTTTGGGGGGCCAGAAATGTGCGTCTTTAAAAGGTGATTTCTACGATACCCCACTTTTGCGCGTCGGACCTCAACTTTTCCCGTAAACGCAGAAAAACCGCAATTTTCAGGAGAAACGAGACAGACATCCCCTCCCTCTGCCACCCACCCGCCCAACTGACAGCCAGCCATTAGACATGCACAGATAGTTCTGAAGGTCTGTCTGTGATGTCATAAAGGGCCTGCTGATCAATGGGCAGCTTTCTGATTGGCTGCTGTATTTGATTGACAGATGGAAGCTAGCAGCTGATTGGCTGTCTAGCCTAAAGTGCTTTACACACCTCCCTGATGGTACCATTGGCTAAGACTCCACCTCAGCTCATTGGGTAATGAAAAATTTAGAACAATTGATGGATAATAGCAGGCAGGCCGGCCATTTTGGGACGCTCATTGGACTTGTTTAATGCAATGCACCTTTGTATTTTCACATGCATTCGCTTCATGCTGTAACTACTGTGCATAAAAATTTGGAAACATGGCATACAGTGTATCATTTGGTGTCTAAGTCATGTTTCCCATATTTTCCCTTCCCAGATACAAGCCCGTTTGAGTGTTTGGGGCACTTTTTAGCTAAAATCACCCTACAGGGCCTAACTGCATATGCTAAAGCCTGCCTATTTTGAATGGTGTAGTGGCCCCTGCAACCTCCAAAAATATCAGGACTTACTTCCCCAATAACCTGCTAACTCACCCCTGAAATACATACTTATTCACCCTATTTTGTTCATTGGACTCATTTCTCATTTGAAATGCCCATTTTTGGGGAGCCAGAAATGTGCGTCTTTAAAAGGTGATTTCTACGATACCCCACTTTTGCGCGTCGGACCTCAACTTTTCCCGTAAACGCAGGAAAACCGCAATTTTCAGGAGAAACGAGACAGACATCCCCTCCCTCTGCCACCCACCCGCCCAACTGAAAGCCAGCCATTAGACATGCACAGATAGTTCTGAGGGTCTGTCTGTGATGTCATAAAGGGCCTGCTGATCAATGGGCAGCTTTCTGATTGGCTGCTGTATTTGATTGACAGATGGAAGCTGGCAGCTGATTGGCTGTCTAGCCTAACGTGCTTTACACATCTCCCTGATGGTACCACTGGCTAAGACTCCACCTCAGCTCATAGGGTAATGAAAAATTTAGAACAATTGATGGATGAAAGCAGGCAGGCCAGCCATTTTGGGACGCTCAGTGGACTTGTTTAATGCAATGCACCTTTGTATTTTCACATGCATTCGCTTCATGCTGTAACCACTGTGCATAAAAATTTGGAAACATGGCATACAGTGTATCATTTGGTGTCTAAGTCATGTTTCCCATATTTTCCCTTCCCAGATACAAGCCCGTTTGAGTGTTTGGGGCACTTTTTAGCTAAAATCATCCTACAGGGTCTAACTGCATATGCTAAAGCCTGCCTATTTTGAATGGTGTAGTGGCCCCTGCAACCTCCAAAAATATCAGGACTTACTTGCCCAATAACCTGCTAACTCACCCCTGAAATACATACTTATTCACTCTATTTTGTTCATTGGACTCATTTCTCGGTACTTGTTTCCTATCTGGGCGCCCAGGTTTTCTACGTACGGCACCGTACTGAAATCGGATCGCATCGCATCGTACACATACACGATATTGAACGATGCGATGCGATGCGATGCGATGCGATCCGATTTCCCATAGGAAACAATGTTAAATGGCTCAATTTAGCCAAATTATCATAGGAACAATAGTAAATGGGCCAAAAACACCCCTGAACATTGAAATGTCCCCCCAAAAGTAGTTGACGCCACCCCGCCATCAACGTAAACCCGAAGCGTGGCGAGCGCAGCGAGCCCGCGAGGGGCGGCGGTACGCGTCCTCCGACCTTTTCATGCCCTACTATCCACTAGGGCGTGGAGTGAGAATAGAATAGTGTGGCGAGCGCAGCGAGCCACCGAGCCCGAAGCGTGGCGAGCGCAGCGAGCCCCGCGAGGGGACGCGGATACCTTCACAGTTATACGCGTCCCCTCGCGGGCTTCCCAGGTGTCCATGGCGACGCGGACACTTGGGAAGCCCGCAAAGGGACGCGTTTACCTGTGAAGTTATCCGCGTCCCCTCGCGGGGCTCGCTGCGCTCGCCACGCTTCGGGCTCGGTGGCTCGCTGCGCTCGCCACACTATTCTATTCTCACTCCACGCCCTAGTGGATAGTAGGGCATGAAAAGGTCGGAGGACGCGTACCGCCGCCCCTCGCGGGCTCGCTGCGCTCGCCACGCTTCGGGTTCACGTTGATGGCGGGGTGGCGTCAACTACTTTTGGGGGGACATTTCAATGTTCAGGGGTGTTTTTAGCCCATTTACTATTGTTCCTATGATAATTTGGCTAAATTGAGCCATTTAACATTGTTTCCTATGGGAAATCGAATCGGATCGCATCGCATCGCATCGCATCGTTCAATATCGTGTATGTGTACGATGCGATGCGATCAGATTTCACTACGGAGAATAGCATGGTGCTCAATTAACTTAGTGGGCGCCCAGATAGGAAACAAGTACCCATTTCTCATTTGAAATGCCCATTTTTGGGGGGCCAGAAATGTGCGTCTTTAAAAGGTGATTTCTACGATACCCCACTTTTGCGCGTCGGACCTCAACTTTTCCCGTAAACGCAGAAAAACCGCAATTTTCAGGAGAAACGAGACAGACATCCCCTCCCTCTGCCACCCACCCGCCCAACTGAAAGCCAGCCATTAGACATGCACAGATAGTTCTGAAGGTCTGTCTGTGATGTCATAAAGGGCCTGCTGATCAATGGGCAGCTTTCTGATTGGCTGCTGTATTTGATTGACAGATGGAAGATGGCAGCTGATTGGCTGTCTAGCCTAAAGTGCTTTACACACCTCCCTGATGGTACCATTGGCTAAGACTCCACCTCAGCTCATTGGGTAATGAAAAATTTAGAACAATTGATGGATAATAGCAGGCAGGCCGGCCATTTTGGGACGCTCATTGGACTTGTTTAATGCAATGCACCTTTGTATTTTCACATGCATTCGCTTCATGCTGTAACTACTGTGCATAAAAATTTGGAAACATGGCATACAGTGTATCATTTGGTGTCTAAGTCATGTTTCCCATATTTTCCCTTCCCAGATACAAGCCCGTTTGAGTGTTTGGGGCACTTTTTAGATAAAATCACCCTACAGGGCCTAACTGCATATGCTAAAGCCTGCCTATTTTGAATGGTGTAGTGGCCCCTGCAACCTCCAAAAATATCAGGACTTACTTCCCCAATAACCTGCTAACTCACCCCTGAAATACATACTTATTCACCCTATTTTGTTCATTGGACTCATTTCTCATTTGAAATGCCCATTTTTGGGGAGCCAGAAATGTGCGTCTTTAAAAGGTGATTTCTACGATACCCCACTTTTGCGCGTCGGACCTCAACTTTTCCCGTAAACGCAGGAAAACCGCAATTTTCAGGAGAAACGAGACAGACATCCCCTCCCTCTGCCACCCACCCGCCCAACTGAAAGCCAGCCATTAGACATGCACAGATAGTTCTGAGGGTCTGTCTGTGATGTCATAAAGGGCCTGCTGATCAATGGGCAGCTTTCTGATTGGCTGCTGTATTTGATTGACAGATGGAAGCTGGCAGCTGATTGGCTGTCTAGCCTAACGTGCTTTACACATCTCCCTGATGGTACCACTGGCTAAGACTCCACCTCAGCTCATAGGGTAATGAAAAATTTAGAACAATTGATGGATGAAAGCAGGCAGGCCAGCCATTTTGGGACGCTCAGTGGACTTGTTTAATGCAATGCACCTTTGTATATTCACATGCATTCGCTTCATGCTGTAACCACTGTGCATAAAAATTTGGAAACATGGCATACAGTGTATCATTTGGTGTCTAAGTCATGTTTCCCATATTTTCCCTTCCCAGATACAAGCCCGTTTGAGTGTTTGGGGCACTTTTTAGCTAAAATCATCCTACAGGGTCTAACTGCATATGCTAAAGCCTGCCTATTTTGAATGGTGTAGTGGCCCCTGCAACCTCCAAAAATATCAGGACTTACTTGCCCAATAACCTGCTAACTCACCCCTGAAATACATACTTATTCACTCTATTTTGTTCATTGGACTCATTTCTCATTTGAAATGCCCATTTTTGGGGGCGAGTAATGTGCGTCTTTAAAAGGTGATTTCTACGATACCCCACTTTTGCGTGTCGGACCTCAACTTTTCCCGTAAACGCAGAAAAACCACAATTTTCAGGAGAAACGAGACAGACATCCCCTCCCTCTGCCACCCACCCGCCCAACTGATAGCCAGCCATTAGACATGCACAGATAGTTCTGAGGGTCTGTCTGTGATGTCATAAAGGGCCTGCTGATCAATGGGCAGCTTTCTGATTGGCTGCTGTATTTGATTGACAGATGGAAGCTGGCAGCTGATTGGCTGTCTAGCCTAACGTGCTTTACACATCTCCCTGATGGTACCACTGGCTAAGACTCCACCTCAGCTCATTGGGTAATGAAAAATTGAGAACAATTGATGGATGAAAGCAGGAAGGCCAGCCATTTTGGGACGCTCAGTGGACTTGTTTAATGCAATGCACCTTTGTATATTCACATGCATTCGCTTCATGCTGTAACCACTGTGCATAAATATTTGGAAACATGGCATACAGTGTATCATTTGGTGTCTAAGTCATGTTTCCCATATTTTCCCTTCCCAGATACAAGCCGGTTTGAGTGTTTGGGGCACTTTTTAGTTAAAATCATGCTACATGGCCTAACTGCATCTGCTAAAGCCTGCCTATTTTGAATGGTGTAGTGGCCCCTGCAACCTCCAAAAATATCAGGACTTACTTCCCCTATAACCTGCTAACTCACCCCTGAAATACATACTTATTCACCCTATTTTGTTCATTGGACTCATTTCTCATTTGAAATGTCCATTTTTGGGGAGCCAGAAATGTGCGTCTTTAAAAGGTGATTTCTACGATACCCCACTTTTGCGCGTCGGACCTCAACTTTTCCCGTAAACGCAGAAAAAACGCAATTTTCAGGAGAATCGAGACAGACATCCCCTCCCTCTGCCACCCACCCGCCCAACTGAAAGCCAGCCATTAGACATGCACAGATAGTTCTGAGGGTCTGTCTGTGATGTCATAAAGGGCCTGCTGATCAATGGGCAGCTTTCTGATTGGCTGCTGTATTTGATTGACAGATGGAAGCTGGCAGCTGATTTGCTGTCTAGCCTAAAGTGCTTTACACACCACCTTGATGGTACCACTGGCTAAGACTCCACCTCATCTCATTAGGTAATGAAAACTTTAGAACAATTGATGGATGAAAGCAGGCAGGTCGTCCATTTTGGGACGTTCAGTGGACTTGTTTAATGCAATGCACCTTTGTATATTCACATGCATTCGCTTCATGCTGTAACCACTGTGCATAAAAATTTGGAAACATGGCATACAGTGTATCATTTGGTGTCTGTCATGTTTCCCATGTTTTTCCTTCCCAGATACTAGCCCGTTTAAGTGTTTGGGGCACATTTTAGCTAAAATCATCCTACAGGGCCTAACTGCATATGCTAAAGCCTGCCTATTTTGAATGGTGTAGTGGCCCCTGCAACCTCCAAAAATATCAGGACTTACTTCCCCAATAACCTGCTAACTCACCCCTGAAATACATACTTATTCACACTATTTTGTTCATTGGACTCATTTCTCATTTGAAATGCCCATTTTTGGGGAGCCAGAAATGTGCGTCTTTAAAAGGTGATTTCTACGATACCCCACTTTTGCGCGTCGGACCTCAACTTTTCCCGTAAACGCAGAAAAACCGCAATTTTCAGGAGAAACGAGACAGACATCCCCTCCCTCTGCCACCCACCCGCCCAACTGAAAGCCAGCCATTTGACATGCACAGATAGTTCTGAGGGTCTGTCTGTGATGTCATAAAGGGCCTGCTGATCAATGGGCAGCTTTCTGATTGGCTGCTGTATTTGATTGACAGATGGAAGCTGTCAGCTGATTGGCTGTCTAGCCTAACGTGCTTTACACATCTCCCTGATGGTACCACTGGCTAAGACTCCACCTCAGCTCATAGGGTAATGAAAAATTTAGAACAATTGATGGATGAAAGCAGGCAGGCCAGCCATTTTGGGACGCTCAGTGGACTTGTTTAATGCAATGCACCTTTGTATATTCACATGCATTCGCTTCATGCTGTAACCACTGTGCATAAAAATTTGGAAACATGGCATACAGTGTATCATTTGGTGTCTAAGTCATGTTTCCCATATTTTCCCTTCCCAGATACAAGCCCGTTTGAGTGTTTGGGGCACTTTTTAGCTAAAATCATCCTACAGGGCCTAACTGCATATGCTAAAGCCTGCCTATTTTGAATGGTGTAGTGGCCCCTGCAACCTCCAAAAATATCAGGACTTACTTCCCCAATAACCTGCTAACTCACCCCTGAAATACATACTTATTCATTCTATTTTGTTCATTGGACTCATTTCTCATTTGAAATGCCCATTTTTGGGGGCGAGTAATGTGCGTCTTTAAAAGGTGATTTCTACGATACCCCACTTTTGCGTGTCGGACCTCAACTTTTCCCGTAAACGCAGAAAAACCACAATTTTCAGGAGAAACGAGACAGACATCCCCTCCCTCTGCCACCGACCCGCCCAACTGATAGCCAGCCATTAGACATGCACAGATAGTTCTGAGGGTCTGTCTGTGATGTCATAAAGGGCCTGCTGATCAATGGGCAGCTTTCTGATTGGCTGCTGTATTTGATTGACAGATGGAAGCTGGCAGCTGATTGGCTGTCTAGCCTAACGTGCTTTACACATCTCCCTGATGGTACCACTGGCTAAGACTCCACCTCAGCTCATTGGGTAATGAAAAATTTAGAACAATTGATGGATGAAAGCAGGCAGGCCAGCCATTTTGAGACGCTCAGTGGACTTGTTTAATGCAATGCACCTTTGTATATTCACATGCATTCGCTTCATGCTGTAACCACTGTGCATAAAAATTTGGAAACATGGCATACAGTGTATCATTTGGTGTCTAAGTCATGTTTCCCATATTTTCCCTTCCCAGATACAAGCCCGTTTAAGTGTTTGGGGCACTTTTTAGTTAAAATCATCCTACAGGGCCTAACTGCATCTGCTAAAGCCTGCCTATTTTGAATGGTGTAGTGGCCCCTGCAACCTCCAAAAATATCAGGACTTACTTCCCCAATAACCTGCTAACTCACCCCTGAAATACATACTTATTCACCCTATTTTGTTAATTGGACTCATTTCTCATTTGAAATGCCCATTTTTGGGGAGCCAGAAATGTGCGTCTTTAAAAGGTGATTTCTACGATACCCCACTTTTGCGCGTCGGACCTCAACTTTTCCCGTAAACGCAGAAAAAACGCAATTTTCAGGAGAATCGAGACAGACATCCCCTCCCTCTGCCACCCACCCGCCCAACTGAAAGCCAGCCATTAGACATGCACAGATAGTTCTGAGGGTCTGTCTGTGATGTCATAAAGGGCCTGCTGATCAATGGGCAGCTTTCTGATTGGCTGCTGTATTTGATTGACAGATGGAAGCTGGCAGCTGATTTGCTGTCTAGCCTAAAGTGCTTTACACACCACCTTGATGGTACCACTGGCTAAGACTCCACCTCAGCTCATTAGGTAATGAAAACTTTAGAACAATTGATGGATGAAAGCAGGCAGGTCGGCCATTTTGGGACGTTCAGTGGACTTGTTTAATGCAATGCACCTTTGTATATTCACATGCATTCGCTTCATGCTGTAACCACTGTGCATAAAAATTTGGAAACATGGCATACAGTGTATCATTTGGTGTCTAAGTCATGTTTCCCATATTTTCCCTTCCCAGATACAAGCCCGTTTGAGTGTTTGGGGCACTTTTTAGTTAAAATCATCCTACAGGGCCTAACTGCATCTGCTAAAGCCTGCCTATTTTGAATGGTGTAGTGGCCCCTGCAACCTCCAAAAATATCAGGACTTACTTCCCCAATAACCTGCTAACTCACCCCTGAAATACATACTTATTCACCCTATTTTGTTAATTGGACTCATTTCTCATTTGAAATGCCCATTTTTGGGGGGCCAGAAATGTGCCTCTTTAAAATGTGATTTCTACGATACCCCACTTTTGCGCGTCGGACCTCAACTTTTCCCGTAAACGCAGAAAAACCGCAATTTTCAGGAGAAACGAGACAGACATCCCCTCCCTCTGCCACCCACCCGCCCAACTGAAAGCCAGCCATTAGACATGCACAGATAGTTCTGAGGGTCTGTCTGTGATGTCATAAAGGGCCTGCTGATCAATGGGCAGCTTTCTGATTGGCTGCTGTATTTGATTGACAGATGGAAGCTGGCAGCTGATTGGCTGTCTAGCCTAAAGTGCTTTACACACCTCCCTGATGGTACCACTGGCTAAGACTCCACCTCAGCTCATTGGGTAATAAAAAATTTAGAACAATTGATGGATGAAAGCAGGCAGGCCGGCCATTTTGGGACGCTCAGTGGACTTGTTTAATGCAATGCACCTTTGTATATTCACATGCATTCGCTTCATGCTGTAACCACTGTGCATAAAAATTTGGAAACATGGCATACAGTGTATCATTTGGTGTCTAAGTCATGTTTCCCATATTTTCCCTTCCCAGATACAAGCCCGTTTGAGTGTTTGGGGCACTTTTTAGTTAAAATCATCCTACAGGGCCTAACTGCATCTGCTAAAGCCTGCCTATTTTGAATGGTGTAGTGGCCCCTGCAACCTCCAAAAATATCAGGACTTACTTCCCCAATAACCTGCTAACTCACCCCTGAAATACATACTTATTCACTCTATTTTGTTAATTGGACTCATTTCTCATTTGAAATGCCCATTTTTGGGGGGCCAGAAATGTGCCTCTTTAAAATGTGATTTCTACGATACCCCACTTTTGCGCGTCGGACCTCAACTTTTCCCGAAAACGCAGAAAAACCGCAATTTTCAGGAGAAACGAGACAGACATCCCCTCCCTCTGCCACCCACCCGCCCAACTGAAAGCCAGCCATTAGACATGCACAGATAGTTCTGAGGGTCTGTCTGTGATGTCATAAAGGGCCTGCTGATCAATGGGCAGCTTTCTGATTGGCTGCTGTATTTGATTGACAGATGGAAGCTGGCAGCTGATTGGCTGTCTAGCCTAAAGTGCTTTACACACCTCCCTGATGGTACCACTGGCTAAGACTCCACCTCAGCTCATTGGGTAATAAAAAATTTAGAACAATTGATGGATGAAAGCAGGCAGGCCGGCCATTTTGGGACGCTCAGTGGACTTGTTTAATGCAATGCACCTTTGTATATTCACATGCATTCGCTTCATGCTGTAACCACTGTGCATAAAAATTTGGAAACATGGCATACAGTGTATCATTTGGTGTCTAAGTCATGTTTCCCATGTTTTTTCTTCCCAGATACTAGCCCGTTTGAGTGTTTGGGGCACTTTTTAGCTAAAATCATCCTACAGGGCCTAACTGCATATGCTAAAGCCTGCCTATTTTGAATGGTGTTATGGCCCCTGCAACCTCCAAAAATATCAGGACTTACTTCGCCAATAACCTGCTAACTCACCCCTGAAATACATACTTATTCACCCTATTTTGTTCATTGGACTCATTTCTCATTTGAAATGCCCATTTTTGGGGGGGCAGAAATGTGCGTCGTTAAAAGGTGATTTCTACGATACCCCACTTTTGCGCGTCGGACCTCAACTTTTCCCGTAAACGCATAAAAACCGCAATTTTCAGGAGAAACGAGACAGACATCCCCTCCCTCTGCCACCCACCCGCCCAACTGACAGCCAGCCATTAGACATGCACAGATAGTTCTGAGGGTCTGTCTTTGATGTCATAAAGGGCCTGCTGATCAATGGGCAGCTTTCTGATTGGCTGCTGTATTTGATTGACAGATGGAAGCTAGCAGCTGATTGGCTGTCTAGCCTAAAGTGCTTTACACACCTCCCTGATGGTACCACTGGCTAAGACTCCACCTCAGCTCAATGGGTAATGAAAAATTTAGAACAATTGATGGATGAAAGCAGGCAGGCCGGCCATTTTGGGACGCTCATTGGACTTGTTTAATGCAATGCACCTTTGTATTTTCACATGCATTCGCTTCATGCTGTAACCACTGTGCATAAAAAATTGAAAACATGGCATACAGTGTATCATTTGGTGTCTAAGTCATGTTTCCCATGTTTTTCCTTCCCAGATACAAGCCCGTTTGAGTGTTTGGGGCACTTTTTAGCTAAAATCATCCTACGGGGCCTAACTGCATATGCTAAAGCCTGCCTATTTTGAATGGTCTAGTGACCCCTGCAACCTCCAAAAATATCAGGACTTACTTCCCCAATAACCTGCCAACTCACCCCTGAAATACATACTTATTCACACTATTTTGTTAATTGGACTCATTTCTCATTTGAAATGCCCATTTTTGGGGGGCCAGAAATGTGCCTCTTTAAAATGTGATTTCTACGATACCCCACTTTTGCGCGTCGGACCTCAACTTTTCCCGTAAACGCAGAAAAAACGCAATTTTCAGGAGAAACGAGACAGACATCCCCTCCCTCTGCCACCCACCCGCCCAACTGAAAGCCAGCCATTAGACATGCACAGATAGTTCTGAGGGTCTGTCTGTGATGTCATAAAGGGCCTGCTGATCAATGGGCAGCTTTCTGATTGGCTGCTGTATTTGATTGACAGATGGAAGCTGGCAGCTGATTGGCTGTCTAGCCTAAAGTGCTTTACACACCTCCCTGATGGTACCACTGGCTAAGACTCCACCTCAGCTCATTGGGTAATTTAAAATTTAGAACAATTGATGGATGAAAGCAGGCAGGCCGGCCATTTTGGGACGCTCAGTGGACTTGTTTAATGCAATGCACCTTTGTATATTCACATGCATTCGCTTCATGCTGTAACCACTGTGCATAAAAATTTGGAAACATGGCATACAGTGTATCATTTGGTGTCTAAGTCATGTTTCCCATGTTTTTCCTTCCCAGATACTAGCCCGTTTGAGTGTTTGGGGCACTTTTTAGCTAAAATCATCCTACAGGGCCTAACTGCATATGCTAAAGCCTGCCTATTTTGAATGGTGTAGTGGCCCCTGCAACCTCCAAAAATATCAGGACTTACTTCCCCAATAACCTGCTAACTCACCCCTGAAATACATACTTATTCACCCTATTTTGTTCATTGGACTCATTTCTCATTTGAAATGCCCATTTTTGGGGGGGCCAGAAATGTGCGTCTTTAAAAGGTGATTTCTACGATACCCCACTTTTGCGCGTCGGACCTCAACTTTTCCTGTAAACGCAGAAAAACCGCAATTTTCAGGAGAAACGAGACAGACATCCCCTCCCTCTGCCACCCACCCGCCCAACTGACAGCCAGCCATTAGACATGCACAGATAGTTCTGAGGGTCTGTCTGTGATGTCATAAAGGGCCTGCTGATCAATGGGCAGCTTTCTGATTGGCTGCTGTATTTGATTGACAGATGGAAGATGGCAGCTGATTGGCTGTCTAGCCTAACGTGCTTTACACATCTCCCTGATGGTACCACTGGCTAAGACTTTACCTCAGCTCATAGGGTAATGAAAAATTTAGAACAATTGATGGATGAAAGCAGGCAGGCCAGCCATTTTGGGACGCTCAGTGGACTTGTTTAATGCAATGCACCTTTGTATATTCACATGCATTCACTTCATACTGTAACCACTGTGCATAAAAATTTGGAAACATGGCATACAGTGTATCATTTGGTGTCTAAGTCATGTTTCCCATATTTTCCCTTCCCAGATACAAGCCCGTTTGAGTGTTTGGGGCACTTTCTAGTTAAAATCATCCTACAGGGCCTAACTGCATCTGCTAAAGCCAGCCTATTTTGAATGGTGTAGTGGCCCCTGCAACCTCCAAAAATATCAGGACTTACTTCCCCAATAACCTGCTAACTCACCCCTGAAATACATACTTATTCACCCTATTTTGTTCATTGGACTCATTTCTCATTTGAAATGCCCATTTTTGGGGAGCCAGAAATGTGCGTCTTTAAAAGGTGATTTCTACGATACCCCACTTTTGCGCGTCAGACCTCAACTTTTCCCGTAAACGCAGAAAAACCGCAATTTTCAGGAGAATCGAGACAGACATCCCCTCCCTCTGCCACCCACCCGCCCAACTGAAAGCCAGCCATTAGACATGCACAGATAGTTCTGAGGGTCTGTCAGTGATGTCATAAAGGGCCTGCTGATCAATGGGCAGCTTTCTGATTGGCTGCTGTATTTGATTGACAGATGGAAGCTGGCAGCTGATTTGCTGTCTAGCCTAAAGTGCTTTACACACCACCTTGATGGTACCACTGGCTAAGACTCCACCTCAGCTCATTAGGTAATGAAAACTTTAGAACAATTGATGGATGAAAGCAGGCAGGTCGGCCATTTTGGGACGTTCAGTGGACTTGTTTAATGCAATGCACCTTTGTATATTCACATGCATTCGCTTCATGCTGTAACCACTGTGCATAAAAATTTGGAAACATGGCATACAGTGTATCATTTGGTGTCTGTCATGTTTCCCATGTTTTTCCTTCCCAGATACTAGCCCGTTTAAGTGTTTGGGGCACTTTTTAGCTAAAATCATCCTACAGGGCCTAACTGCATATGCTAAAGCCTGCCTATTTTGAATGGTGTAGTGGCCCCTGCAACCTCCAAAAATATCAGGACTTACTTCCCCAATAACCTGCTAACTCACCCCTGAAATACATACTTATTCACCCGATTTTGTTCATTGGACTCATTTCTCATTTGAAATGCCCATTTTTGGGGGGGCAGAAATGTGCGTCGTTAAAAGGTGATTTCTACGATACCCCACTTTTGCGCGTCGGACCTCAACTTTTCCCGTAAACGCAGAAAAACCGCAATTTTCAGGAGAAACGAGACAGACATCCCCTCCCTCTGCCACCCACCCGCCCAACTGACAGCCAGCCATTAGACATGCACAGATAGTTCTGAGGGTCTGTCTTTGATGTCATAAAGGGCCTGCTGATCAATGGGCAGCTTTCTGATTGGCTGCTGTATTTGATTGACAGATGGAAGCTAGCAGCTGATTGGCTGTCTAGCCTAAAGTGCTTTACACACCTCCCTGATGGTACCACTGGCTAAGACTCCACCTCAGCTCAATGGGTAATGAAAAATTTAGAACAATTGATGGATGAAAGCAGGCAGGCCGGCCATTTTGGGACGCTCAGTGGACTTGTTTAATGCAATGCACCTTTGTATTTTCACATGCATTCGCTTCATGCTGTAACCACTGTGCATAAAAAATTGAAAACATGGCATACAGTGTATCATTTGGTGTCTAAGTCATGTTTCCCATGTTTTTCCTTCCCAGATACTAGCCCGTTTGAGTGTTTGGGGCACTTTTTAGCTAAAATCATCCTACGGGGCCTAACTGCATATGCTAAAGCCTGCCTATTTTGAATGGTCTAGTGACCCCTGCAACCTCCAAAAATATCAGGACTTACTTCCCCAATAACCTGCCAACTCACCCCTGAAATACATACTTATTCACCCTATTTTGTTAATTGGACTCATTTCTCATTTGAAATGCCCATTTTTGGGGGGCCAGAAATGTGCCTCTTTAAAATGTGATTTCTACGATACCCCACTTTTGCGCGTCGGACCTCAACTTTTCCCGTAAACGCAGAAAAAACGCAATTTTCAGGAGAAACGAGACAGACATCCCCTCCCTCTGCCACCCACCCGCCCAACTGAAAGCCAGCCATTAGACATGCACATATAGTTCTGAGGGTCTGTCTGTGATGTCATAAAGGGCCTGCTGATCAATGGGCAGCTTTCTGATTGGCTGCTGTATTTGATTGACAGATGGAAGCTAGCAGCTGATTGGCTGTCTAGCCTAAAGTGCTTTACACACCTCCCTGATGGTACCACTGGCTAAGACTCCACCTCAGCTCAATGGGTAATGAAAAATTTAGAACAATTGATGGATGAAAGCAGGCAGGCCGGCCATTTTGGGACGCTCATTGGACTTGTTTAATGCAATGCACCTTTGTATTTTCACATGCATTCGCTTCATGCTGTAACCACTGTGCATAAAAAATTGAAAACATGGCATACAGCGTATCATTTGGTGTCTAAGTCATGTTTCCCATATTTTCCCTTCCCAGATACTAGCCCGTTTAAGTGTTTGGGGCACTTTTTAGCTAAAATCATCCTACAGGGCCTAACTGCATATGCTAAAGCCTGCCTATTTTGAATGGTGTAGTGGCCCCTGCAACCTCCAAAAATATCAGGACTTACTTCCCCAATAACCTGCTAACTCACCCCTGAAATACATACTTATTCACCCTATTTTGTTCATTGGACTCATTTCTCATTTGAAATGCCCATTTTTGGGGAGCCAGAAATGTGCGTCTTTAAAAGGTGATTTCTACGATACCCCACTTTTGCGCGTCAGACCTCAACTTTTCCCGTAAACGCAGAAAAACCGCAATTTTCAGGAGAATCGAGACAGACATCCCCTCCCTCTGCCACCCACCCGCCCAACTGAAAGCCAGCCATTAGACATGCACAGATAGTTCTGAGGGTCTGTCTGTGATGTCATAAAGGGCCTGCTGATCAATGGGCAGCTTTCTGATTGGCTGCTGTATTTGATTGACAGATGGAAGCTGGCAGCTGATTTGCTGTCTAGCCTAAAGTGCTTTACACACCACCTTGATGGTACCACTGGCTAAGACTCCACCTCAGCTCATTAGGTAATGAAAACTTTAGAACAATTGATGGATGAAAGCAGGCAGGTCGGCCATTTTGGGACGTTCAGTGGACTTGTTTAATGCAATGCACCTTTGTATATTCACATGCATTCGCTTCATGCTGTAACCACTGTGCATAAAAATTTGGAAACATGGCATACAGTGTATCATTTGGTGTCTGTCATGTTTCCCATGTTTTTCCTTCCCAGATACTAGCCCGTTTAAGTGTTTGGGGCACTTTTTAGCTAAAATCATCCTACAGGGCCTAACTGCATATGCTAAAGCCTGCCTATTTTGAATGGTGTAGTGGCCCCTGCAACCTCCAAAAATATCAGGACTTACTTCCCCAATAACCTGCTAACTCACCCCTGAAATACATACTTATTCACCCTATTTTGTTCATTGGACTCATTTCTCATTTGAAATGCCCATTTTTGGGGGGGCAGAAATGTGCGTCGTTAAAAGGTGATTTCTACGATACCCCACTTTTGCGCGTCGGACCTCAACTTTTCCCGTAAACGCAGAAAAACCGCAATTTTCAGGAGAAACGAGACAGACATCCCCTCCCTCTGCCACCCACCCGCCCAACTGACAGCCAGCCATTAGACATGCACAGATAGTTCTGAGGGTCTGTCTTTGATGTCATAAAGGGCCTGCTGATCAATGGGCAGCTTTCTGATTGGCTGCTGTATTTGATTGACAGATGGAAGCTAGCAGCTGATTGGCTGTCTAGCCTAAAGTGCTTTACACACCTCCCTGATGGTACCACTGGCTAAGACTCCACCTCAGCTCAATGGGTAATGAAAAATTTAGAACAATTGATGGATGAAAGCAGGCAGGCCGGCCATTTTGGGACGCTCATTGGACTTGTTTAATGCAATGCACCTTTGTATTTTCACATGCATTCGCTTCATGCTGTAACCACTGTGCATAAAAAATTGAAAACATGGCATACAGTGTATCATTTGGTGTCTAAGTCATGTTTCCCATGTTTTTCCTTCCCAGATACTAGCCCGTTTGAGTGTTTGGGGCACTTTTTAGCTAAAATCATCCTACAGGGCCTAACTGCATATGCTAAAGCCTGCCTATTTTGAATGGTCTAGTGACCCCTGCAACCTCCAAAAATATCAGGACTTACTTCCCCAATAACCTGCCAACTCACCCCTGAAATACATACTTATTCACCCTATTTTGTTAATTGGACTCATTTCTCATTTGAAATGCCCATTTTTGGGGGGCCAGAAATGTGCCTCTTTAAAATGTGATTTCTACGATACCCCACTTTTGCGCGTCGGACCTCAACTTTTCCCGTAAACGCAGAAAAAACGCAATTTTCAGGAGAAACGAGACAGACATCCCCTCCCTCTGCCACCCACCCGCCCAACTGAAAGCCAGCCATTAGACATGCACAGATAGTTCTGAGGGTCTGTCTGTGATGTCATAAAGGGCCTGCTGATCAATGGGCAGCTTTCTGATTGGCTGCTGTATTTGATTGACAGATGGAAGCTAGCAGCTGATTGGCTGTCTAGCCTAAAGTGCTTTACACACCTCCCTGATGGTACCACTGGCTAAGACTCCACCTCAGCTCAATGGGTAATGAAAAATTTAGAACAATTGATGGATGAAAGCAGGCAGGCCGGCCATTTTGGGACGCTCATTGGACTTGTTTAATGCAATGCACCTTTGTATTTTCACATGCATTCGCTTCATGCTGTAACCACTGTGCATAAAAAATTGAAAACATGGCATACAGCGTATCATTTGGTGTCTAAGTCATGTTTCCCATATTTTCCCTTCCCAGATACTAGCCCGTTTGAGTGTTTGGGGCACTTTTTAGCTAAAATCATCCTACAGGGCCTAACTGCATATGCTAAAGCCTGCCTATTTTGAATGGTGTAGTGGCCCCTGCAACCTCCAAAAATATCAGGACGTACTTCCCCAATAACCTGCTAACTCACCCCTGAAATACATACTTATTCACCCTATTTTGTTCATTGGACTCATTTCTCATTTGAAATGCCCATTTTTGGGGGGCCAGAAATGTGCGTCTTTAAAAGGTGATTTCTACGATACCCCACTTTTGCGCGTCGGACCTCAACTTTTCCTGTAAACGCAGAAAAACCGCAATTTTCAGGAGAAACGAGACAGACATCCCCTCCCTCTGCCACCCACCCGCCCAACTGACAGCCAGCCATTAGACATGCACAGATAGTTCTGAGGGTCTGTCTGTGATGTCATAAAGGGCTGCTGATCAATGAGCAGCTTTCAAATTGGCTGCTGTATTTGATTGACAGATGGAAGATGGCAGCTGATTGGCTGTCTAGCCTAAAGTGCTTTACACACCTCCCTGATGGTACCATTGGCTAAGACTCCACCTCAGCTCATTGGGTAATGAAAAATTTAGAACAATTGATGGATGAAAGCAGGCAGGCCAGCCATTTTGGGACGCTCAGTGGACTTGTTTAATGCAATGCACCTTTGTATATTCACATGCATTTGCTTCATGCTGTAACCACTGTGCATAAAAATTTGGAAACATGGCATACAGTGTATCATTTGGTGTCTAAGTCATGTTTCCCATATTTTCCCTTCCCAGATACAAGCCCGTTTGAGTGTTTGGGGCACTTTTTAGCTAAAATCACCCTACAGGGCCTAACTGCATATGCTAAAGCCTGCCTATTTTGAATGGTGTAGTGGCCCCTGCAACCTCCAAAAATATCAGGACTTACTTCCCCAATAACCTGCTAACTCACCCCTGAAATACATACTTATTCACCCTATTTTGTTCATTGGACTCATTTCTCATTTGAAATGCCCATTTTTGGGGAGCCAGAAATGTGCGTCTTTAAAAGGTGATTTCTACGATACCCCACTTTTGCGCGTCGGACCTCAACTTTTCCCGTAAACGCAGAAAAACCGCAATTTTCAGGAGAAACGAGACAGACATCCCCTCCCTCTGCCACCCACCCGCCCAACTGAAAGCCAGCCATTAGACATGCACAGATAGTTCTGAGGGTCTGTCTGTGATGTCATAAAGGGCCTGCTGATCAATGGGCAGCTTTCTGATTGGCTGCTGTATTTGATTGACAGATGGAAGATGGCAGCTGATTGGCTGTCTAGCCTAACGTGCTTTACACATCTCCCTGATGGTACCACTGGCTAAGACTTTACCTCAGCTCATAGGGTAATGAAAAATTTAGAACAATTGATGGATGAAAGCAGGCAGGCCAGCCATTTTGGGACGCTCAGTGGACTTGTTTAATGCAATGCACCTTTGTATATTCACATGCATTCGCTTCATGCTGTAACCACTGTGCATAAAAATTTGGAAACATGGCATACAGTGTATCATTTGGTGTCTAAGTCATGTTTCCCATATTTTCCCTTCCCAGATACTAGCCCGTTTAAGTGTTTGGGGCACTTTTTAGCTAAAATCATCCTACAGGGCCTAACTGCATATGCTAAAGCCTGCCTATTTTGAATGGTGTAGTGGCCCCTGCAACCTCCAAAAATATCAGGACTTACTTCCCCAATAACCTGCTAACTCACCCCTGAAATACATACTTATTCACCCTATTTTGTTCATTGGACTCATTTCTCATTTTAAATGCCCATTTTTGGGGGGCCATAAATGTGCGTCTTTAAAAGGTGATTTCTACGATACCCCACTTTTGCGCGTCGTACCTCAACTTTTCCTGTAAACGCAGAAAAACCGCAATTTTCAGGAGAAACGAGACAGACATCCCCTCCCTCTGCCACCCACCCGCCCAACTGACAGCCAGCCATTAGACATGCACAGATAGTTCTGAGGGTCTGTCTGTGATGTCATAAAGGGCTGCTGATCAATGAGCAGCTTTCAAATTGGCTGCTGTATTTGATTGACAGATGGAAGATGGCAGCTGATTGGCTGTCTAGCCTAAAGTGCTTTACACACCTCCCTGATGGTACCATTGGCTAAGACTCCACCTCAGCTCATTGGGTAATGAAAAATTTAGAACAATTGATGGATGAAAGCAGGCAGGCCGGCCATTTTGGGACGCTCATTGGACTTGTTTAATGCAATGCACCTTTGTATTTTCACATGCATTCGCTTCATGCTGTAACTACTGTGCATAAAAATTTGGAAACATGGCATACAGTGTATCATTTGGTGTCTAAGTCATGTTTCCCATATTTTCCCTTCCCAGATACAAGCCTGTTTGAGTGTTTGGGGCACTTTTTAGCTAAAATCATCCTACAGGGCCTAACTGCATATGCTAAAGCCTGCCTATTTTGAATGGTGTAGTTGCCCCTGCAACCTCCAAAAATATCAGGATTTACTTCCCCAATAACCTGCTAACTCACCCCTGAAATACATACTTATTCACCCTATTTTGTTAATTGGACTAATTTCTCATTTGAAATGCCCATTTTTGGGGGGCGAGTAATGTGCGTCTTTAAAAAGTGATTTCTACGATACCCCACTTTTGCGCGTCGGACCTCAACTTTTCCCGTAAACGCAGAAAAACCGCAATTTTCAGGTGAAACGAGACAGACATATCCTCCCTCTGCCACCCACCCGCCCAACTGATAGCCAGCCATTAGACATGCACAGATAGTTCTGAGGGTCTGTCTGTGATGTCATACAGGGCCTGCTGATCAATGGGCAGCTTTCTGATTGGCTGCTGTATTTGATTGACAGATGGAAGCTGGCAGCTGATTGGCTGTCTAGCCTAACGTGCTTTACACATCTCCCTGATGGTACCACTGGCTAAGACTCCACCTCAGCTCATTGGGTAATGAAAAATTTAGAACAATTGATGGATGAAAGCAGGCAGGCCAGCCATTTTGGGACGCTCAGTGGACTTGTTTAATGCAATGCACCTTTATATATTCACATGCATTCGCTTCATGCTGTAACCACTGTGCATAAAAATTTGGAAACATGGCATACAGTGTATCATTTGGTGTCTAAGTCATGTTTCCCATGTTTTTCCTTCCCAGATACTAGCCCGTTTGAGTGTTTGGGGCACTTTTTAGCTAAAATCATCCTACAGGGCCTAACTGCATATGCTAAAGCCTGCCTATTTTGAATGGTGTAGTGGCCCCTGCAACCTCCAAAAATATCAGGACTTACTTCCCCAATAACCTGCTAACTCACCCCTGAAATACATACTTATTCACACTATTTTGTTCATTGGACTCATTTCTCATTTGAAATGCCCATTTTTGGGGGCGAGTAATGTGCGTCTTTAAAAAGTGATTTCTACGATACCCCACTTTTGCGCGTCGGACCTCAACTTTTCCCGTAAACGCAGAAAAACCGCAATTTTCAGGTGAAACGAGACAGACATCCCCTCCCTCTGCCCCCCACCCGCCCAACTGATAGCCAGCCATTAGACATGCACAGATAGTTCTGAGGGTCTGTCTGTGATGTCATACAGGGCCTGCTGATCAATGGGCAGCTTTCTGATTGGCTGCTGTATTTGATTGACAGATGGAAGCTGGCAGCTGATTGGCTGTCTAGCCTAACGTGCTTTACACATCTCCCTGATGGTACCACTGGCTAAGACTCCACCTCAGCTCATTGGGTAATGAAAAATTTAGAACAATTGATGGATGAAAGCAGGCAGGCCAGCCATTTTGGGACGCTCAGTGGACTTGTTTAATGCAATGCACCTTTGTATATTCACATGCATTCGCTTCATGCTGTAACCACTGTGCATAAAAATTTGGAAACATGGCATACAGTGTATCATTTGGTGTCTAAGTCATGTTTCCCATATTTTCCCTTCCCAGATACAAGCCCGTTTGAGTGTTTGGGGCACTTTTTAGCTAAAATCACCCTACAGGGCCTAACTGCATATGCTAAAGCCTGCCTATTTTGAATGGTGTAGTGGCCCCTGCAACCTCCAAAAATATCAGGACTTACTTCCCCAATAACCTGCTAACTCACCCCTGAAATACATACTTATTCACACTATTTTGTTCATTGGACTCATTTCTCATTTGAAATGCCCATTTTTGGGGGCGAGTAATGTGCGTCTTTAAAAGGTGATTTCTACGATACCCCACTTTTGCGTGTCGGACCTCAACTTTTCCCGTAAACGCAGAAAAAACACAATTTTCAGGAGAAACGAGACAGACATCCCCTCCCTCTGCCACCCACCCGCCCAACTGATAGCCAGCCATTAGACATACACAGATAGTTCTGAGGGTCTGTCTGTGATGTCATAAAGGGCCTGCTGATCAATGGGCAGCTTTCTGATTGGCTGCTGTATTTGATTGACAGATGGAAGCTGGCAGCTGATTGGCTGTCTAGCCTAACGTGCTTTACACATCTCCCTGATGGTACCACTGGCTAAGACTCCACCTCACCTCATTGGGTAATGAAAAATTTAGAACAATTGATGGATGAAAGCAGGCAGGCCAGCTATTTTGGGACGCTCAGTGGACTTGTTTAATGCAATGCACCTTTATATATTCACATGCATTCGCTTCATGCTGTAACCACTGTGCATAAAAATTTGGAAACATGGCATACAGTGTATCATTTGGTGTCTAAGTCATGTTTCCCATATTTTCCCTTCCCAGATACAAGCCCGTTTGAGTGTTTGGGGCACTTTTTAGTTAAAATCATCCTACAGGGCCTAACTGCATATGCTAAAGCCTGCCTATTTTGAATGGTGTAGTGGCCCCTGCAACCTCCAAAAATATCAGGACTTACTTCCCCAATAACCTGCTAACTCACCCCTGAAATACATACTTATTCACCCTATTTTGTTCATTGGACTCATTTCTCATTTGAAATGCCCATTTTTGGGGAGCCAGAAATGTGCGTCTTTAAAAGGTGATTTCTACGATACCCCACTTTTGCGCGTCGGACCTCAACTTTTCCCGTAAACGCAGAAAAACCGCAATTTTCAGGAGAAACGAGACAAACATCCCCTCCCTCTGCCACCCACCCGCCCAACTGAAAGCCAGCCATTAGACATGCACAGATAGTTCTGAGGGTCTGTCTGTGATGTCATAAAGGGCCTGCTGATCAATGGGCAGCTTTCTGATTGGCTGCTGTATTTGATTGACAGATGGAAGCTGGCAGCTGATTGGCTGTCTAGCCTAACGTGCTTTACACATCTCCCTGATGGTACCACTGGCTAAGACTCCACCTCAGCTCATTGGGTAATGAAAAATTTAGAACAATTGATGGATGAAAGCAGGCAGGCCAGCATTTTGGGACGCTCAGTGGACTTGTTTAATGCAATGCACCTTTGTATATTCACATGCATTCGCTTCATGCTGTAACCACTGTGCATAAAAATTTGGAAACATGGCATACAGTGTATCATTTGGTGTCTAAGTCATGTTTCCCATATTTTCCCTTCCCAGATACAAGCCCGTTTGAGTGTTTGGGGCACTTTTTAGTTAAAATCATCCTACAGGGCCTAACTGCATCTGCTAAAGCATGCCTATTTTGAATGGTGTAGTGGCCCCTGCAACCTCCAAAAATATCAGGACTTACTTCCCCAATAACCTGCTAACTCACCCCTGAAATACATACTTATTCACCCTATTTTGTTCATTGGACTCATTTCTCATTTGAAATGCCCATTTTTGGGGAGCCAGAAATGTGCGTCTTTAAAAGGTGATTTCTACGATACCCCACTTTTGCGCGTCGGACCTCAACTTTTCCCGTAAACGCAGAAAAACCGCAATTTTCAGGAGAATCGAGACAGACATCCCCTCCCTCTGCCACCCACCCGCCCAACTGAAAGCCAGCCATTAGACATGCACAGATAGTTCTGAGGGTCTGTCTGTGATGTCATAAAGGGCCTGCTGATCAATGGGCAGCTTTCTGATTGGCTGCTGTATTTGATTGACAGATGGAAGATGGCAGCTGATTGGCTGTCTAGCCTAACGTGCTTTACACATCTCCCTGATGGTACCACTGGCTAAGACTTTACCTCAGCTCATAGGGTAATGAAAAATTTAGAACAATTGATGGATGAAAGCAGGCAGGTCGGCCATTTTGGGACGTTCAGTGGACTTGTTTAATGCAATGCACCTTTGTATATTCACATGCATTCGCTTCATGCTGTAACCACTGTGCATAAAAATTTGGAAACATGGCATACAGTGTATCATTTGGTGTCTGTCATGTTTCCCATGTTTTTCCTTCCCAGATACTAGCCCGTTTAAGTGTTTGGGGCACTTTTTAGCTAAAATCATCCTACAGGGCCTAACTGCATATGCTAAAGCCTGCCTATTTTGAATGGTGTAGTGGCCCCTGCAACCTCCAAAAATATCAGGACTTACTTCCCCAATAACCTGCTAACTCACCCCTGAAATACATACTTATTCACCCTATTTTGTTCATTGGACTCATTTCTCTTTTGAAATGCCCATTTTTGGGGGGGCAGAAATGTGCGTCGTTAAAAGGTGATTTCTACGATACCCCACTTTTGCGCGTCGGACCTCAACTTTTCCCGTAAACGCAGAAAAACCGCAATTTTCAGGAGAAACGAGACAGACATCCCCTCCCTCTGCCACCCACCCGCCCAACTGACAGCCAGCCATTAGACATGCAAAGATAGTTCTGAGGGTCTGTCTTTGATGTCATAAAGGGCCTGCTGATCAATGGGCAGCTTTCTTATTGGCTGCTGTATTTGATTGACAGATGGAAGCTAGCAGCTGATTGGCTGTCTAGCCTAAAGTGCTTTACACACCTCCCTGATGGTACCACTGGCTAAGACTCCACCTCAGCTCAATGGGTAATGAAAAATTTAGAACAATTGATGGATGAAAGCAGGCAGGCCGGCCATTTTGGGACGCTCATTGGACTTGTTTAATGCAATGCACCTTTGTATTTTCACATGCATTCGCTTCATACTGTAACCACTGTGCATAAAAAATTGAAAACATGGCATACAGTGTATCATTTGGTGTCTAAGTCATGTTTCCCATGTTTTTCCTTCCCAGATACTAGCCCGTTTGAGTGTTTGGGGCACTTTTTAGCTAAAATCATCCTACGGGGCCTAACTGCATATGCTAAAGCCTGCCTATTTTGAATGGTCTAGTGACCCCTGCAACCTCCAAAAATATCAGGACTTACTTCCCCAATAACCTGCCAACTCACCCCTGAAATACATACTTATTCACCCTATTTTGTTAATTGGACTTATTTCTCTTTTGAAATGCCCATTTTTGGGGGGCCAGAAATGTGCCTCTTTAAAATGTGATTTCTACGATACCCCACTTTTGCGCGTCGGACCTCAACTTTTCCCGTAAACGCAGAAAAACCACAATTTTCAGGAGAAACGAGACAGACATCCCCTCCCTCTGCCACCCACCCGCCCAACTGAAAGCCAGCCATTAGACATGCACAGATAGTTCTGAGGGTCTGTCTGTGATGTCATAAAGGGCCTGCTGATCAATGGGCAGCTTTCTGATTGGCTGCTGTATTTGATTGACAGATGGAAGCTGGCAGCTGATTGGCTGTCTAGCCTAAAGTGCTTTACACACCTCCCTGATGGTACCACTGGCTAAGACTCCACCTCAGCTCATTGGGTAATAAAAAATTTAGAACAATTGATGGATGAAAGCAGGCAGGCCGGCCATTTTGGGACGCTCAGTGGACTTGTTTAATGCAATGCACCTTTGTATATTCACATGCATTCGCTTCATGCTGTAACCACTGTGCATAAAAATTTGGAAACATGGCATACAGTGTATCATTTGGTGTCTAAGTCATGTTTCCCATGTTTTTCCTTCCCAGATACTAGCCCGTTTGAGTGTTTGGGGCACTTTTTAGCTAAAATCATCCTACAGGGCCTAACTGCATATGCTAAAGCCTGCCTATTTTGAATGGTGTAGTGGCCCCTGCATCCTCCAAAAATATCAGGACTTACTTCCCCAATAACCTGCTAACTCACCCCTGAAATACATACTTATTCACCCTATTTTGTTCATTGGACTCATTTCTCATTTGAAATGCCCATTTTTGGGGGGCCAGAAATGTGCGTCTTTAAAAGGTGATTTCTACGATACCCCACTTTTGCGCGTCGGACCTCAACTTTTCCTGTAAACGCAGAAAAACCGCAATTTTCAGGAGAAACGAGACAGACATCCCCTCCCTCTGCCACCCACCCGCCCAACTGACAGCCAGCCATTAGACATGCACAGATAGTTCTGAGGGTCTGTCTGTGATGTCATAAAGGGCTGCTGATCAATGAGCAGCTTTCAAATTGGCTGCTGTATTTGATTGACAGATGGAAGATGGCAGCTGATTGGCTGTCTAGCCTAAAGTGCTTTACACACCTCCCTGATGGTACCATTGGCTAAGACTCCACCTCAGCTCTTTGAGTAATGAAAAATTTAGAACAATTGATGGATGAAAGCAGGCAGGCCGGCCATTTTGGGACGCTCATTGGACTTGTTTAATGCAATGCACCTTTGTATTTTCACATGCATTCGCTTCATGCTGTAACTACTGTGCATACAAATTTGGAAACATGGCATACAGTGTATCATTTGGTGTCTAAGTCATGTTTCCCATATTTTCCCTTCCCAGATACAAGCCTGTTTGAGTGTTTGGGGCACTTTTTAGCTAAAATCATCCTACAGGGCCTAACTGCATATGCTAAAGCCTGTCTATTTTGAATGGTGTAGTTGCCCCTGCAACCTCCAAAAATATCAGGATTTACTTCCCCAATAACCTGCTAACTCACCCCTGAAATACATACTTATTCACCCTATTTTGTTAATTGGACTAATTTCTCATTTGAAATGCCCATTTTTGGGGGGCGAGTAATGTGCGTCTTTAAAAAGTGATTTCTCCGATACCCCACTTTTGCGCGTCGGACCTCAACTTTTCCCGTAAACGCAGAAAAACCACAATTTTCAGGAGAAACGAGACAGACATCCCCTCCCTCTGCCACCCACCCGCCCAACTGATAGCCAGCCATTAGACATGCACAGATAGTTCTGAGGGTCTGTCTGTGATGTCATACAGGGCCTGCTGATCAATGGGCAGCTTTCTGATTGGCTGCTGTATTTGATTGACAGATGGAAGCTGGCAGCTGATTGGCTGTCTAGCCTAACGTGCTTTACACATCTCCCTGATGGTACCACTGGCTAAGACTCCACCTCAGCTCATTGGGTAATGAAAAATTTAGAACAATTGATGGATGAAAGCAGGCAGGCCAGCCATTTTGGGACGCTCAGTGGACTTGTTTAATGCAATGCACCTTTGTATTTTCACATGCATTCGCTTCATGCTGTAACCACTGTGCATAAAAATTTGGAAACATGGCATACAGTGTATCATTTGGTGTCTAAGTCATGTTTCCCATATTTTCCCTTCCCAGATACAAGCCCGTTTGAGTGTTTGGGGCACTTTTTAGCTAAAATCATCCTACAGGGTCTAACTGCATATGCTAAAGCCTGCCTATTTTGAATGGTGTAGTGGCCCCTGCAACCTCCAAAAATATCAGGACTTACTTCCCCAATAACCTGCTAACTCACCCCTGAAATACATACTTATTCACCCTATTTTGTTCATTGGACTCATTTCTCATTTGAAATGCCCATTTTTGGGGAGCCAGAAATGTGCGTCTTTAAAAGGTGATTTCTACGATACCCCACTTTTGCGCGTCGGACCTCAACTTTTCCCGTAAACGCAGAAAAAACGCAATTTTCAGGAGAAACGAGACAGACATCCCCTCCCTCTGCCACCCACCCGCCCAACTGAAAGCCAGCCATTAGACATGCACAGATAGTTCTGAGGGTCTGTCTGTGATGTCATAAAGGGCCTGCTGATCAATGGGCAGCTTTCTGATTGGCTGCTGTATTTGATTGACAGATGGAAGCTGGCAGCTGATTGGCTGTCTAGCCTAACGTGCTTTACACATCTCCCTGATGGTACCACTGGCTAAGACTCCACCTCAGCTCATAGGGTAATGAAAAATTTAGAACAATTGATGGATGAAAGCAGGCAGGCCAGCCATTTTGGGACGCTCAGTGGACTTGTTTAATGCAATGCACCTTTGTATATTCACATGCATTCGCTTCATGCTGTAACCACTGTGCATAAAAATTTGGAAACATGGCATACAGTGTATCATTTGGTGTCTAAGTCATGTTTCCCATATTTTCCCTTCCCAGATACAAGCCCGTTTGAGTGTTTGGGGCACTTTTTAGCTAAAATCATCCTACAGGGCCTAACTGCATATGCTAAAGCCTGCCTATTTTGAATGGTGTAGTGGCCCCTGCAACCTCCAAAAATATCAGGACTTACTTCCCCAATAACCTGCTAACTCACCCCTGAAATACATACTTATTCACACTATTTTGTTCATTGGACTCATTTCTCATTTGAAATGCCCATTTTTGGGGGTGAGTAATGTGCGTCTTTAAAAGGTGATTTCTACGATACCCCACTTTTGCGTGTCGGACCTCAACTTTTCCCGTAAACGCAGAAAAACCACAATTTTCAGGAGAAACGAGACAGACATCCCCTCCCTCTGCCACCCACCCGCCCAACTGATAGCCAGCCATTAGACATGCACAGATAGTTCTGAGGGTCTGTCTGTGATGTCATAAAGGGCCTGCTGATCAATGGGCAGCTTTCTGATTGGCTGCTGTATTTGATTGACAGATGGAAGCTGGCAGCTGATTGGCTGTCTAGCCTAACGTGCTTTACACATCTCCCTGATGGTACCACTGGCTAAGACTCCACCTCAGCTCATTGGGTAATGAAAAATTTAGAACAATTGATGGATGAAAGCAGGCAGGCCAGCCATTTTGGGACGCTCAGTGGACTTGTTTAATGCAATGCACCTTTGTATATTCACATGCATTCGCTTCATGCTGTAACCACTGTGCATAAAAATTTGGAAACATGGCATACAGTGTATCATTTGGTGTCTAAGTCATGTTTCCCATATTTTCCCTTCCCAGATACTAGCCCGTTTGAGTGTTTGGGGCACTTTTTAGTTAAAATCATCCTACAGGGCCTAACTGCATATGCTAAAGCCTGCCTATTTTGAATGGTGTAGTGGCCCCTGCAACCTCCAAAAATATCAGGACTTACTTCCCCAATAACCTGCTAACTCACCCCTGAAATACATACTTATTCACCCTATTTTGTTCATTGGACTCATTTCTCATTTGAAATGCCCATTTTTGGGGAGCCAGAAATGTGCGTCTTTAAAAGTTGATTTCTACGATACCCCACTTTTGCGCGTCGGACCTCAACTTTTCCCGTAAACGCAGAAAAACCGCAATTTTCAGGAGAATCGAGACAGACATCCCCTCCCTCTGCCACCCACCCGCCCAACTGAAAGCCAGCCATTAGACATGCACAGATAGTTCTGAGGGTCTGTCTGTGATGTCATAAAGGGCCTGCTGATCAATGGGCAGCTTTCTGATTGGCTGCTGTATTTGATTGACAGATGGAAGCTGGCAGCTGATTTGCTGTCTAGCCTAAAGTGCTTTACACACCACATTGATGGTACCACTGGCTAAGACTCCACCTCAGCTCATTAGGTAATGAAAACTTTAGAACAATTGATGGATGAAAGCAGGCAGGTCGGCCATTTTGGGACGTTCAGTGGACTTGTTTAATGCAATGCACCTTTGTATATTCACATGCATTCGCTTCATGCTGTAACCACTGTGCATACAAATTTGGAAACATGGCATACAGTGTATCATTTGGTGTCTGTCATGTTTCCCATGTTTTTCCTTCCCAGATACTAGCCCGTTTAAGTGTTTGGGGCACTTTTTAGCTAAAATCATCCTACAGGGCCTAACTGCATATGCTAAAGCCTGCCTATTTTGAATGGTGTAGTGGCCCCTGCAACCTCCAAAAATATCAGGACTTACTTCCCCAATAACCTGCTAACTCACCCCTGAAATACATACTTATTCACCCTATTTTGTTCATTGGACTCATTTCTCATTTGAAATGCCCATTTTTGGGGGGGCAGAAATGTGCGTCGTTAAAAGGTGATTTCTACGATACCCCACTTTTGCGCGTCAGACCTCAACTTTTCCCATAAACGCAGAAAAAACCGCAATTTTCAGGAGAAACGAGACAGACATCCCCTCCCTCTGCCACCCACCCGCCCAACTGAAAGCCAGCCATTAGACATGCACAGATAGTTCTGAGGGTCTGTCTGTGATGTCATAAAGGGCCTGCTGATCAATGGGCAGCTTTCTGATTGGCTGCTGTATTTGATTGACAGATGGAAGCTGGCAGCTGATTGGCTGTCTAGCCTAAAGTGCTTTACACACCTCCCTGATGGTACCACTGGCTAAGACTCCACCTCAGCTCATTGGGTAATGAAAAATTTAGAACAATTGATGGATGAAAGCAGGCAGGCCGGCCATTTTGGGACGCTCATTGGACTTGTTTAATGCAATGCACCTTTGTACATTCACATGCATTCGCTTCATGCTGTAACCACTGTGCGTAAAAATTTGGAAACATGGCATACAGTGTATCATTTGGTGTCTAAGTCATGTTTCCCATATTTTCCCTTCCCAGATACAAGCCCGTTTGAGTGTTTGGGGCACTTTTTAGCTAAAATCATCCTACAGGGCCTAACTGCATATGCTAAAGCCTGCCTATTTTGAATGGTGTAGTTGCCCCTGCAACCTCCAAAAATATCAGGACTTACTTCCCCAATAACCTGCTAACTCACCCCTGAAATACATACTTATTAACCCTATTTTGTTCATTGGACTCATTTCTCATTTGAAATGCCCATTTTTGGGGGGCGAGTAATGTGCGTCTTTAAAAGATGATTTCTACGATACCCCACTTTTGCGCGTCGGACCTCAACTTTTCCCATAAACGCAGAAAAAAACGCAATTTTCAGGAGAAACGAGACAGACATCCCCTCCCTCTGCCACCCACCCGCCCAACTGAAAGCCAGCCATTAGACATGCACAGATAGTTCTGAGGGTCTGTCTGTGATGTCATAAAGGGCCTGCTGATCAATGGGCAGCTTTCTGATTGGCTGCTGTATTTGATTGACAGATGGAAGCTGGCAGCTGATTGGCTGTCTAGCCTAAAGTGCTTTACACACCTCCCTGATGGTACCACTGGCTAAGACTCCACCTCAGCTCATTGGGTAATGAAAAATTTAGAACAATTGATGAATGAAAGCAGGCAGGCCGGCCATTTTGGGACGCTCAGTGGACTTGTTTAATGCAATGCACCTTTGTATATTCACATGCATTCGCTTCATGCTGTAACCACTGTGCATAAACATTTGGAAACATGGCATACAGTGTATCATTTGGTGTCTTAGTCATGTTTCCCATATTTTCCCTTCCCAGATACAAGCCCGTTTGAGTGTTTAGGGCACTTTTTAGCTAAAATCATCCTACAGGGCCTAACTGCATATGCTAAAGCCTGCCTATTTTGAATGGTGTAGTGGCCCCTGCAACCTCCAAAAATATCAGGACTTACTTCCCCAATAACCTGCTAACTCACCCCTGAAATTCATACTTATTCACCCTATTTTGTTCATTGGACTCATTTCTCATTTGAAATGCCCATTTTTGGGGGGCGAGCAATGTGCGTCTTTAAAAGGTGATTTCTACGATACCCCAATTTTGCGCGTGGGACCTCAACTTTTCCCGTAAACGCAGAAAAACCACAATTTTCAGGAGAAACGAGACAGACATCCCCTCCCTCTGCCACCCACCCGCCCACCTGATAGCCAGCCATTAGACATGCACAGATAGTTCTGAGGGTCTGTCTGTGATTTCATAAAGGGCCTGCTGATCAGTGGGCAGCTTTCTGATTGGCTGCTGTATTTGATTGACAGATGGAAGCTGGCAGCTGATTGGCTGTCTAGCCTAACGTGCTTTACACATCTCCCTGATGGTACCACTGGCTAAGACTCCACCTCAGCTCATTGGGTAATGAAAAAATTTAGAACAATTGATGGATGAAAGCAGGCAGGCCAGCCATTTTGGGACGCTAAGTGGACTTGTTTAATGCAATGCACCTTTGTATATTCACATGCATTCGCTTCATGCTGTAACCACTGTGCATAAAAATTTGGAAACATGGCATACAGTGTATCATTTGGTGTCTAAGTCATGTTTCCCATATTTTCCCTTCCCAGATACAAGCCCGTTTGAGTGTTTGGGGCACTTTTTAGCTAAAATCACCCTACAGGGCCTAACTGCATATGCTAAAGCCTGCCTATTTTGAATGGTGTAGTGGCCCCTGCAACCTCCAAAAATATCAGGACTTACTTCCCCAATAACCTGCTAACTCACCCCTGAAATACATACTTATTCACCCTATTTTGTTCATTGGACTCATTTCTCATTTGAAATGCCCATTTTTGGGGAGCCAGAAATGTGCGTCTTTAAAAGGTGATTTCTACGATACCCCACTTTTGCGCGTCGGACCTCAACTTTTCCCGTAAACGCAGAAAAACCGCAATTTTCAGGAGAAACGAGACAGACATCCCCTCCCTCTGCCACCCACCCGCCCAACTGACAGCCAGCCATTTGACATGCACAGATAGTTCTGAGGGTCTGTCTGTGATGTCATAAAGGGCTGCTGATCAATGGGCAGCTTTCAAATTGGCTGCTGTATTTGATTGACAGATGGAAGCTGGCAGCTGATTGGCTGTCTAGCCTAAAGTGCTTTACACACCTCCCTGATGGTACCACTGGCTAAGACTCCACCTCAGCTCATTGGGTAATGAAAAATTTAGAACAATTGATGGATGAAAGCAGGCAGGCCGGCCATTTTGGGACGCTCAGTGGACTTGTTTAATGCAATGCACCTTTGTATATTCACATGCATTCGCTTCATGCTGTAACCACTGTGCATAAAAATTTGGAAACATGGCATACAGTGTATCATTTGGTGTCTTAGTCATGTTTCCCATATTTTCCCTTCCCAGATACAAGCCTGTTTGAGTGTTTGGGGCACTTTTTAGCTAAAATCATCCTACAGGGCCTAACTGCATATGCTAAAGCCTGCCTATTTTGAATGGTGTAGTGGCCCCTGCAACCTCCAAAAATATCAGGACTTACTTCCCCAATAACCTGCTAACTCACCCCTGAAATACATACTTATTCACCCTATTTTGTTCATTGGACTCATTTCTCATTTGAAATGCCCATTTTTGGGGGGCGAGTAATGTGCGTCTTTAAAAGGTGATTTCTACGATACCCCACTTTTGCACGTCGGACCTCAACTTTTCCCGTAAATGCAGAAAAACCGCAATTTTCAGGAGAAACGAGACAGACATCCCCTCCCTCTGCCACCCACCCGCCCAACTGAAAGCCAGCCATTAGACATGCACAGATAGTTCTGAGGGTCTGTCTGTGATGTCATAAATGGCCTGCTGATCAATGGGCAGCTTTCTGATTGGCTGCTGTATTTGATTGACAGATGGAAGCTGGCAGCTGATTGGCTGTCTAGCCTAACGTGCTTTACACATCTCCCTGATGGTACCACTGGCTAAGACTCCACCTCAGCTCATTGGGTAATGAAAAATTTAGAACAATTGATGGATGAAAGCAGGCAGGCCAGCCATTTTGGGACGCTCAGTGGACTTGTTTAATGCAATGCACCTTTGTACATTCACATGCATTCGCTTCATGCTGTAACCACTGTGCATAAAAATTTGGAAACATGGCATACAGTGTATCATTTGGTGTCTAAGTCATGTTTCCCATATTTTCCCTTCCCAGATACAAGCCCGTTTGAGTGTTTGGGGCACTTTTTAGCTAAAATCACCCTACAGGGCCTAACTGCATATGCTAAAGCCTGCCTATTTTGAATGGTGTAGTGGCCCCTGCAACCTCCAAAAATATCAGGACTTACTTCCCCAATAACCTGCTAACTCACCCCTGAAATACATACTTATTCACCCTATTTTGTTCATTGGACTCATTTCTCATTTGAAATGCCCATTTTTGGGGAGTCAGAAATGTGCGTCTTTAAAAGGTGATTTCTACGATATCCCACTTTTGCGCGTCGGACCTCAACTTTTCCCGTAAACGCAGAAAAAACCGCAATTTTCAGAAGAAACGAGACAGACATCCCCTCCCTCTGCCACCCACCCGCCCAACTGAAAGCCAGCCATTAGACATGCACAGATAGTTCTGAGGGTCTGTCTGTGATGTCATAAAGTGCCTGCTGATCAATGGGCAGCTTTCTGATTGGCTGCTGTATTTGATTGACAGATGGAAGCTGGCAGCTGATTGGCTGTCTAGCCTAAAGTGCTTTACACACCTCCCTGATGGTACCACTGGCTAAGACTCCACCTCAGCTCATTGGGTAATGAAAAATTTAGAACAATTGATGGATGAAAGCAGGCAGGCCGGCCATTTTGGGACGCTCAGTGGACTTGTTTAATGCAATGCACCTTTGTATATTCACATTCATTCGCTTCATGCTGTAACCACTGTGCATAAAAATTTGGAAACATGGCATACAGTGTATCATTTGGTGTCTTAGTCATGTTTCCCATATTTTCCCTTCCCAGATACAAGCCCGTTTGAGTGTTTGGGGCACTTTTTAGCTAAAATCATCCTACAGGGCCTAACTGCATATGCTAAAGCCTGCCTATTTTGAATGGTGTAGTGGCCCCTACAACCTCCAAAAATATCAGGACTTACTTCCCTAATAACCTGCTAACTCACCCCTGAAATACATACTTATTCACCCTATTTTGTTCATTGGACTCATTTCTCATTTGAAATGCCCATTTTTGGGGGGCGAGTAATGTGCGTCTTTAAAAGGTGATTTCTATGATACCCCACTTTTGCGCGTCGGACCTCAACTTTTCCCGTAAATGCAGAAAAACCACAATTTTCAGGAGAAACGAGACAGACATCCCCTCCCTCTGCCACCCACCCGCCCAACTGATAGCCAGCCATTAGACATGCACAGATAGTTCTGAGGGTCTGTCTGTGATGTCATAAAGGGCCTGCTGATCAATGGGCAGCTTTCTGATTGGCTGCTGTATTTGATTGACAGATGGAAGCTGGCAGCTGATTGGCTGTCTAGCCTAACGTGCTTTACACATCTCCCTGATGGTACCACTGGCTAAGACTCCACCTCAGCTCATTGGGTAATGAAAAATTTAGAACAATTGATGGATGAAAGCAGGCAGGCCAGCCATTTTGGGACGCTTAGTGGACTTGTTTAATGCAATGCACCTTTGTTAATTCACATGCATTCGCTTCATGCTGTAACCACTGTGCATAAAAATTTGGAAACATGGCATACAGTGTATCATTTGGTGTCTAAGTCATGTTTCCCATATTTTCCCTTCCCAGATACAAGCCCGTTTGAGTGTTTGGGGCACTTTTTAGCTAAAATCACCCTACAGAGGGCCTAACTGCATATGCTAAAGCCTGCCTATTTTGAATGGTGTATTGGCCCCTGCAACCTCCAAAAATATCAGGACTTACTTCCCCAATAACCTGCTAACTCACCCCTGAAATACATACTTATTCACCCTATTTTGTTCATTGGACTCATTTCTCATTTGAAATGCCCATTTTTGGGGAACCAGAAATGTGCGTCTTTAAAAGGTGATTTCTACGATACCCCACTTTTGCGCGTCGGACCTCAACTTTTCCCGTAAACGCAGAAAAACCGCAATTTTCAGGAGAAACGAGACAGACATCCCCTCCCTCTGCCACCCACCCGCCCAACTGAAAGCCAGCCATTAGACATGCACAGATAGTTCTGAGGGTCTGTCTGTGATGTCATAAAGGGCCTGCTGATCAATGGGCAGCTTTCTGATTGGCTGCTGTATTTGATTGACAGATGGAAGCTGGCAGCTGATTGGCTGTCTAGCCAAAAGTGCTTTACACACCTCCCTGATGGTACCACTGGCTAAGACTCCACCTCAGCTCATTGGGTTATGAAAAATTTAGAACAATTGATGGATGAAAGCAGGCAGGCCGGCCATTTTGGGACGCTCAGTGGACTTGTTTAATGCAATGCACCTTTGTATATTCACATGCATTCGCTTCATGCTGTAACCACTGTGCATAAAAATTTGGAAACATGGCATACAGTGTATCATTTGGTGTCTAAGTCATGTTTCCCATGTTTTTCCTTCCCAGATACTAGCCCGTTTGAGTGTTTGGGACACTTTTTAGCTAAAATCATCCTACAGGGCCTAACTGCATATGCTAAAGCCTGCCTATTTTGAATGGTGTAGTGGCCCCTGTAACCTCCAAAAATATCAGGACTTACTTCCCCAATAACCTGCTAACTCACCCCTGAAATACATACTTATTCACCCTATTTTGTTCATTGGACTCATTTCTCATTTGAAATGCCCATTTTTGGGGAGCCAGAAATGTGCGTCTTTAAAAGGTGATTTCTACGATACCCCACTTTTGCGCGTCGGACCTCAACTTTTCCCGTAAACGCAGAAAAACCGCAATTTTCAGGAGAAACGAGACAGACATCCCCTCCCTCTGCCACCCACCCGCCCAACTGAAAGCCAGCCATTAGACATGCACAGATAGTTCTGAGGGTCTGTCTGTGATGTCATAAAGGGCCTGCTGATCAATGGGCAGCTTTCTGATTGGCTGCTGTATTTGATTGACAGATGGAAGCTGGCAGCTGATTGGCTGTCTAGCCTAACGTGCTTTACACATCTCCCTGATGGTACCACTGGCTAAGACTCCACCTCAGCTCATAGGGTAATGAAAAATTTAGAACAATTGATGGATGAAAGCAGGCAGGCCAGCCATTTTGGGACGCTCAGTGGACTTGTTTAATGCAATGCACCTTTGTATATTCACATGCATTCGCTTCATGCTGTAACCACTGTGCATAAAAATTTGGAAACATGGCATACAGTGTATCATTTGGTGTCTAAGTCATGTTTCCCATATTTTCCCTTCCCAGATACAAGCCCGTTTGAGTGTTTGGGGCACTTTTTAGCTAAAATCATCCTACAGGGCCTAACTGCATATGCTAAAGCCTGCCTATTTTGAATGGTGTAGTGGCCCCTGCAACCTCCAAAAATATCAGGACTTACTTCCCCAATAACCTGCTAACGCACCCCTGAAATTTATACTTATTCACCCTATTTTGTTCATTGGACTCATTTCTCATTTGAAATGCCCATTTTTGGGGGGCGAGCAATGTGCGTCTTTAAAAGGTGATTTCTACGATACCCCACTTTTGCGCGTGGGACCTCAACTTTTCCCGTAAACGCAGAAAAACCACAATTTTCAGGAGAAACGAGACAGACATCCCCTCCCTCTGCCACCCACCCGCCCAACTGATAGCCAGCCATTAGACATGCACAGATAGTTCTGAGGGTCTGTCTGTGATGTCATAAAGGGCCTGCTGATCAATGGGCAGCTTTCTGATTGGCTGCTGTATTTGATTGACAGATGGAAGCTGGCAGCTGATTGGCTTTCTAGCCTAACGTGCTTTACACATCTCCCTGATGGTACCACTGGCTAAGACTCCACCTCAGCTCATTGGGTAATGAAAAATTTAGAACAATTGATGGATGAAAGCAGGCAGGCCAGCCATTTTGGGACGCTAAGTGGACTTGTTTAATGCAATGCACCTTTGTATATTCACATGCATTCGCTTCATGCTGTAACCACTGTGCATAAAAATTTGGAAACATGGCATACAGTGTATCATTTGGTGTCTAAGTCATGTTTCCCATATTTTCCCTTCCCAGATACAAGCCCGTTTGAGTGTTTGGGGCACTTTTTAGCTAAAATCACCCTACAGGGCCTAACTGCATATGCTAAAGCCTGCCTATTTTGAATGGTGTAGTGGCCCCTGCAACCTCCAAAAATATCAGGACTTACTTCCCCAATAACCTGCTAACTCACCCCTGAAATACATACTTATTCACCCTATTTTGTTCATTGGACTCATTTCTCATTTGAAATGCCCATTTTTGGGGGGCGAGCAATGTGCGTCTTTAAAAGGTGATTTCTACGATACCCCACTTTTGCGCGTGGGACCTCAACTTTTCCCGTAAACGCAGAAAAACCACAATTTTCAGGAGAAACGAGACAGACATCCCCTCCCTCTGCCACCCACCCGCCCAACTGATAGCCAGCCATTAGACATGCACAGATAGTTCTGAGGGTCTGTCTGTGATGTCATAAAGGGCCTGCTGATCAATGGGCAGCTTTCTGATTGGCTGCTGTATTTGATTGACAGATGGAAGCTGGCAGCTGATTGGCTGTCTAGCCTAACGTGCTTTACACATCTCCCTGATGGTACCACTGGCTAAGACTCCACCTCAGCTCATTGGGTAATGAAAAATTTAGAACAATTGATGGATGAAAGCAGGCAGGCCAGCCATTTTGGGACGCTAAGTGGACTTGTTTAATGCAATGCACCTTTGTATATTCACATGCATTCGCTTCATGCTGTAACCACTGTGCATAACAATTTGGAAACATGGCATACAGTGTATCATTTGGTGTCTAAGTCATGTTTCCCATATTTTCCCTTCCCAGATACAAGCCCGTTTGAGTGTTTGGGGCACTTTTTAGCTAAAATCACCCTACAGGGCCTAACTGCATATGCTAAAGCCTGCCTATTTTGAATGGTGTAGTGGCCCCTGCAACCTCCAAAAATATCAGGACTTACTTCCCCAATAACCTGCTAACTCACCCCTGAAATACATACTTATTCACCCTATTTTGTTCATTGGACTCATTTCTCATTTGAAATGCCCATTTTTGGGGAGCCAGAAATGTGTGTCTTTAAAAGGTGATTTCTACGATACCCCACTTTTGCGCGTCGGACCTCAACTTTTCCCGTAAACACAGAGAAACCGCAATTTTCAGGAGAAACGAGACAGACATCCCCTCCCTCTGCCACCCACCCGCCCAACTGAAAGCCAGCCATTAGACATGCACAGATAGTTCTGAGGGTCTGTCTGTGATGTCAGAAAGGGCCTGCTGATCAATGGGCAGCTTTCTGATTGGCTGCTGTATTTGATTGACAGATGGAAGCTGGCAGCTGATTGGCTGTCTAGCCAAAAGTGCTTTACACACCTCCCTGATGGTACCACTGGCTAAGACTCCACCTCAGCTCATTGGGTAATGAAAAATTTAGAACAATTGATGGATGAAAGCAGGCAGGCCGGCCATTTTGGGACGCTCAGTGGACTTGTTTAATGCAATGCACCTTTGTATATTCACATGCATTCGCTTCATGCTGTAACCACTGTGCATAAAAATTTGGAAACATGGCATACAGTGTATCATTTGGTGTCTAAGTCATGTTTCCCATGTTTTTCCTTCCCAGATACTAGCCCGTTTGAGTGTTTGGGACACTTTTTAGCTAAAATCATCCTACAGGGCCTAACTGCATATGCTAAAGCCTGCCTATTTTGAATGGTGTAGTGGCCCCTGTAACCTCCAAAAATATCAGGACTTACTTCCCCAATAACCTGCTAACTCACCCCTGAAATACATACTTATTCACCCTATTTTGTTCATTGGACTCATTTCTCATTTGAAATGCCCATTTTTGGGGAGCCAGAAATGTGCGTCTTTAAAAGATGATTTCTACGATACTCCACTTTTGCGCGTCGGACCTCAACTTTTCCCGTAAACGCAGAAAAACCGCAATTTTCAGGAGAAACGAGACAGACATCCCCTCCCTCTGCCACCCACCCGCCCAACTGAAAGCCAGCCATTAGACATGCACAGATAGTTCTGAGGGTCTGTCTGTGATGTCATAAAGGGCCTGCTGATCAATGGGCAGCTTTCTGATTGGCTGCTGTATTTGATTGACAGATGGAAGCTGGCAGCTGATTGGCTGTCTAGCCTAACGTGCTTTACACATCTCCCTGATGGTACCACTGGCTAAGACTCCACCTCAGCTCATAGGGTAATGAAAAATTTAGAACAATTGATGGATGAAAGCAGGCAGGCCAGCCATTTTGGGACGCTCAGTGGACTTGTTTAATGCAATGCACCTTTGTATATTCACATGCATTCGCTTCATGCTGTAACCACTGTGCATAAAAATTTGGAAACATGGCATACAGTGTATCATTTGGTGTCTAAGTCATGTTTCCCATATTTTCCCTTCCCAGATACAAGCCCGTTTGAGTGTTTGGGGCACTTTTTAGCTAAAATCATCCTACAGGGCCTAACTGCATATGCTAAAGCCTGCCTATTTTGAATGGTGTAGTGGCCCCTGCAACCTCCAAAAATATCAGGACTTACTTCCCCAATAACCTGCTAACTCACCCCTGAAATTCATACTTATTCACCCTATTTTGTTCATTGGACTCATTTCTCATTTGAAATGCCCATTTTTGGGGGGCGAGCAATGTGCGTCTTTAAAAGGTGATTTCTACGATACCCCACTTTTGCGCGTGGGACCTCAACTTTTCCCGTAAACGCAGAAAAACCACAATTTTCAGGAGAAACGAGACAGACATCCCCTCCCTCTGCCACCCACCCGCCCAACTGATAGCCAGCCATTAGACATGCACAGTTAGTTCTGAGGGTCTGTCTGTGATGTCATAAAGGGCCTGCTGATCAATGGGCAGCTTTCTGATTGGCTGCTGTATTTGATTGACAGATGGAAGCTGGCAGCTGATTGGCTGTCTAGCCTAACGTGCTTTACACATCTCCCTGATGGTACCACTGGCTAAGACTCCACCTCAGCTCATTGGGTAATGAAAAATTTAGAACAATTGATGGATGAAAGCAGGCAGGCCAGCCATTTTGGGACGCTAAGTGGACTTGTTTAATGCAATGCACCTTTGTATATTCACATGCATTCGCTTCATGCTGTAACCACTGTGCATAAAAATTTGGAAACATGGCATACAGTGTATCATTTGGTGTCTAAGTCATGTTTCCTATGTTTTTCCTTCCCAGATACTAGCCCGTTTGAGTGTTTGGGGCACTTTTTAGCTAAAATCATCCTACAGGGCCTAACTGCATATGCTAAAGCCTGCCTATTTTGAATGGTGTAGTGGCCCCTGCAACCTCCAAAAATATCAGGACTTACTTCCCCAATAACCTGCTAACTCACCCCAGAAATACATACTTATTCACCCTATTTTGTTCATTGGACTCATTTCTCATTTGAAATGCCCATTTTTGGGGGGCCAGAAATGTGCGTCTTTAAAAGGTGATTTCTACGATACCCCACTTTTGCGCGTCGGACCTCAACTTTTCCGGTAAACGCAGAAAAACCGCAATTTTCAGGAGAAACGAGACAGACATCCCCTCCCTCTGCCACCCACCCGCCCAACTGAAAGCCAGCCATTAGACATGCACAGATAGTTCTGAAGGTCTGTCTGTGATGTCATAAAGGGCCTGCTGATCAATGGGCAGCTTTCTGATTGGCTGCTGTATTTGATTGACAGATGGAAGATGGCAGCTGATTGGCTGTCTAGCCTAAAGTGCTTTACACACCTCCCTGATGGTACCATTGGCTAAGACTCCACCTCAGCTCATTGGGTAATGAAAAATTTAGAACAATTGATGGATAATAGCAGGCAGGCCGGCCATTTTGGGACGCTCATTGGACTTGTTTAATGCAATGCACCTTTGTATTTTCACATGCATTCGCTTCATGCTGTAACTACTGTGCATAAAAATTTGGAAACATGGCATACAGTGTATCATTTGGTGTCTAAGTCATGTTTTCCATATTTTCCCTTCCCAGATACAAGCCCGTTTGAGTGTTTGGGGCACTTTTTAGATAAAATCACCCTACAGGGCCTAACTGCATATGCTAAAGCCTGCCTATTTTGAATGGTGTAGTGGCCCCTGCAACCTCCAAAAATATCAGGACTTACTTCCCCAATAACCTGCTAACTCACCCCTGAAATACATACTTATTCACCCTATTTTGTTCATTGGACTCATTTCTCATTTGAAATGCCCATTTTTGGGGAGCCAGAAATGTGCGTCTTTAAAAGGTGATTTCTACGATACCCCACTTTTGCGCGTCGGACCTCAACTTTTCCCGTAAACACAGGAAAACCGCAATTTTCAGGAGAAACGAGACAGACATCCCCTCCCTCTGCCACCCACCCGCCCAACTGAAAGCCAGCCATTAGACATGCACAGATAGTTCTGAGGGTCTGTCTGTGATGTCATAAAGGGCCTGCTGATCAATGGGCAGCTTTCTGATTGGCTGCTGTATTTGATTGACAGATGGAAGCTGGTAGCTGATTGGCTGTCTAGCCTAACGTGCTTTACACATCTCCCTGATGGTACCACTGGCTAAGACTCCACCTCAGCTCATAGGGTAATGAAAAATTTAGAACAATTGATGGATGAAAGCAGGCAGGCCAGCCATTTTGGGACGCTCAGTGGACTTGTTTAATGCAATGCACCTTTGTATATTCACATGCATTCGCTTCATGCTGTAACCACTGTGCATAAAAATTTGGAAACATGGCATACAGTGTATGATTTGGTGTCTAAGTCATGTTTCCCATATTTTCCCTTCCCAGATACAAGCCCGTTTGAGTGTTTGGGGCACTTTTTAGCTAAAATCATCCTACAGGGTCTAACTGCATATGCTAAAGCCTGCCTATTTTGAATGGTGTAGTTGCCCCTGCAACCTCCAAAAATATCAGGACTTACTTGCCCAATAACCTGCTAACTCACCCCTGAAATACATACTTATTCACTCTATTTTGTTCATTGGACTCATTTCTCATTTGAAATGCCCATTTTTGGGGGCGAGTAATGTGCGTCTTTAAAAGGTGATTTCTACGATACCCCACTTTTGCGTGTCGGACCTCAACTTTTCCCGTAAACGCAGAAAAACCACAATTTTCAGGAGAAATGAGACAGACATCCCCTCCCTCTGCCACCCACCCGCCCAACTGATAGCCAGCCATTAGACATGCACAGATAGTTCTGAGGGTCTGTCTGTGATGTCATAAAGGGCCTGCTGATCAATGGGCAGCTTTCTGATTGGCTGCTGTATTTGATTGACAGATGGAAGCTGGCAGCTGATTGGCTGTCTAGCCTAACGTGCTTTACACATCTCCCTGATGGTACCACTGGCTAAGACTCCACCTCAGCTCATTGGGTAATTCAAAATTGAGAACAATTGATGGATGAAAGCAGGCAGGCCAGCCATTTTGGGACGCTCAGTGGACTTGTTTAATGCAATGCACCTTTGTATATTCACATGCATTCGCTTCATGCTGTAACCACTGTGCATAAAAATTTGGAAACATGGCATACAGTGTATCATTTGGTGTCTAAGTCATGTTTCCCATATTTTCCCTTCCCAGATACAAGCCGGTTTGAGTGTTTGGGGCACTTTTTAGTTAAAATCATGCTACATGGCCTAACTGCATCTGCTAAAGCCTGCCTATTTTGAATGGTGTAGTGGCCCCTGCAACCTCCAAAAATATCAGGACTTACTTCCCCTATAACCTGCTAACTCACCCCTGAAATACATACTTATTCACCCTATTTTGTTCATTGGACTCATTTCTCATTTGAAATGCCCATTTTTGGGGAGCCAGAAATGTGCGTCTTTAAAAGGTGATTTCTACGATACCCCACTTTTGCGCGTCGGACCTCAACTTTTCCCGTAAACGCAGAAAAAACGCAATTTTCAGGAGAATCGAGACAGACATCCCCTCCCTCTGCCACCCACCCGCCCAACTGAAAGCCAGCCATTAGACATGCACAGATAGTTCTGAGGGTCTGTCTGTGATGTCATAAAGGGCCTGCTGATCAATGGGCAGCTTTCTGATTGGCTGCTGTATTTGATTGACAGATGGAAGCTGGCAGCTGATTTGCTGTCTAGCCTAAAGTGCTTTACACACCACCTTGATGGTACCACTGGCTAAGACTCCACCTCATCTCATTAGGTAATGAAAACTTTAGAACAATTGATGGATGAAAGCAGGCAGGTCGTCCATTTTGGGACGTTCAGTGGACTTGTTTAATGCAATGCACCTTTGTATATTCACATGCATTCGCTTCATGCTGTAACCACTGTGCATAAAAATTTGGAAACATGGCATACAGTGTATCATTTGGTGTCTGTCATGTTTCCCATGTTTTTCCTTCCCAGATACTAGCCCGTTTAAGTGTTTGGGGCACTTTTTAGCTAAAATCATCCTACAGGGCCTAACTGCATATGCTAAAGCCTGCCTATTTTGAATGGTGTAGTGGCCCCTGCAACCTCCAAAAATATCAGGACTTACTTCCCCAATAACCTGCTAACTCACCCCTGAAATACATACTTATTCACACTATTTTGTTCATTGGACTAATTTCTCATTTGAAATGCCCATTTTTGGGGAGCCAGAAATGTGCGTCTTTAAAAGGTGATTTCTACGATACCCCACTTTTGCGCGTCGGACCTCAACTTTTCCCGTAAACGCAGAAAAACCGCAATTTTCAGGAGAAACGAGACAGACATCCCCTCCCTCTGCCACCCACCCGCCCAACTGAAAGCCAGCCATTAGACATGCACAGATAGTTCTGAGGGTCTGTCTGTGATGTCATAAAGGGCCTGCTGATCAATGGGCAGCTTTCTGATTGGCTGCTGTATTTGATTGACAGATGGAAGCTGGCAGCTGATTGGCTGTCTAGCCTAACGTGCTTTACACATCTCCCTGATGGTACCACTGGCTAAGACTCCACCTCAGCTCATAGGGTAATGAAAAATTTAGAACAATTGATGGATGAAAGCAGGCAGGCCGGCCATTTTGGGACGCTCAGTGGACTTGTTTAATGCAATGCACCTTTGTATATTCACATGCATTCGCTTCATGCTGTAACCACTGTGCATAAAAATTTGGAAACATGGCATACAGTGTATCATTTGGTGTCTATGTCATGTTTCCCATGTTTTTCCTTCCCAGATACTAGCCCGTTTGAGTGTTTGGGACACTTTTTAGCTAAAATCATCCTACAGGGCCTAACTGCATATGCTAAAGCCTGCCTATTTTGAATGGTGTAGTGGCCCCTGTAACCTCCAAAAATATCAGGACTTACTTCCCCAATAACCTGCTAACTCACCCCTGAAATACATACTTATTCACCCTATTTTGTTCATTGGACTCATTTCTCATTTGAAATGCCCATTTTTGGGGAGCCAGAAATGTGCGTCTTTAAAAGGTGATTTCTACGATACCCCACATTTGCGCGTCGGACCTCAACTTTTCCCGTAAACGCAGAAAAACCGCAATTTTCAGGAGAAACGAGACAGACATCCCCTCCCTCTGCCACCCACCCGCCCAACTGAAAGCCAGCCATTAGACATGCACAGATAGTTCTGAGGGTCTGTCTGTGATGTCATAAAGGGCCTGCTGATCAATGGGCAGCTTTCTGATTGGCTGCTGTATTTGATTGACAGATGGAAGCTGGCAGCTGATTGGCTGTCTAGCCTAACGTGCTTTACACATCTCCCTGATGGTACCACTGGCTAAGACTCCACCTCAGCTCATAGGGTAATGAAAAATTTAGAACAATTGATGGATGAAAGCAGGCAGGCCAGCCATTTTGGGACGCTCAGTGGACTTGTTTAATGCAATGCACCTTTGTATATTCGCATGCATTTGCTTCATGCTGTAACCACTGTGCATAAAAATTTGGAAACATGGCATACAGTGTATCATTTGGTGTCTAAGTCATGTTTCCCATATTTTCCCTTCCCAGATACAAGCCCGTTTGAGTGTTTGGGGCACTTTTTAGCTAAAATCATCCTACAGGGCCTAACTGCATATGCTAAAGCCTGCCTATTTTGAATGGTGTAGTGGCCCCTGCAACCTCCAAAAATATCAGGACTTACTTCCCCAATAACCTGCTAACTCACCCCTGAAATTCATACTTATTCACCCTATTTTGTTCATTGGACTCATTTCTCATTTGAAATGCCCATTTTTGGGGGGCGAGCAATGTGCGTCTTTAAAAGGTGATTTCTACGATACCCCACTTTTGCGCGTGGGACCTCAACTTTTCCCGTAAACGCAGAAAAACCACAATTTTCAGGAGAAACGAGACAGACATCCCCTCCCTCTGCCACCCACCCGCCCAACTGATAGCCAGCCATTAGACATGCACAGTTAGTTCTGAGGGTCTGTCTGTGATGTCATAAAGGGCCTGCTGATCAATGGGCAGCTTTCTGATTGGCTGCTGTATTTGATTGACAGATGGAAGCTGGCAGCTGATTGGCTGTCTAGCCTAACGTGCTTTACACATCTCCCTGATGGTACCACTGGCTAAGACTCCACCTCAGCTCATTGGGTAATGAAAAATTTAGAACAATTGATGGATGAAAGCAGGCAGGCAAGCCATTTTGGGACGCTAAGTGGACTTGTTTAATGCAATGCACCTTTGTATATTCACATGCATTCGCTTCATGCTGTAACCACTGTGCATAAAAATTTGGAAACATGGAATACAGTGTATCATTTGGTGTCTAAGTCATGTTTCCCATATTTTCCCTTCCCAGATACAAGCCCGTTTGAGTGTTTGGGGCACTTTTTAGCTAAAATCACCCTACAGGGCCTAACTGCATATGCTAAAGCCTGCCTATTTTGAATGGTGTAGTGGCCCCTGCAACCTCCAAAAATATCAGGACTTACTTCCCCAATAACCTGCTAACTCACCCCTGAAATACATACTTATTCACCCGATTTTGTTCATTGGACTCATTTCTCATTTGAAATGCCCATTTTTGGGGAGCCAGAAATGTGTGTCTTTAAAAGGTGATTTCTACGATACCCCACTTTTGCGCGTCGGACCTCAACTTTTCCCGTAAACGCAGAGAAACCGCAATTTTCAGGAGAAACGAGACAGACATCCCCTCCCTCTGCCACCCACCCGCCCAACTGAAAGCCAGCCATTAGACATGCACAGATAGTTCTGAGGGTCTGTCTTTGATGTCATAAAGGGCCTGCTGATCAATGGGCAGCTTTCTGATTGGCTGCTGTTTTTGATTGACAGATGGAAGCTGGCAGCTGATTGGCTGTCTAGCCTAACGTGCTTTACACATCTCCCTGATGGTACCACTGGCTAAGACTCCACCTCAGCTCATTGGGTAATAAAAAAATTAGAACAATTGATGGATGAAAGCAGGCAGGCCGGCCATTTTGGGACGCTCAGTGGACTTGTTTAATGCAATGCACCTTTGTATATTCACATGCATTCGCTTCATGCTGTAACCACTGTGCATAAAAATTTGGAAACATGGCATACAGTGTATCATTTGGTGTCTAAGTCATGTTTCCCATGTTTTTCCTTCCCAGATACTAGCCCGTTTGAGTGTTTGGGGCACTTTTTAGCTAAAATCATCCTACAGGGCCTAACTGCATATGCTAAAGCCTGCCTATTTTGAATGGTGTAGTAGCCCCTGCAACCTCCAAAAATATCAGGACTTACTTCCCCAATAACCTGCTAACTCACCCCAGAAATACATACTTATTCACCCTATTTTGTTCATTGGACTCATTTCTCATTTGAAATGCCCATTTTTGGGGGGCCAGAAATGTGCGTCTTTAAAAGGTGATTTCTACGATACCCCACTTTTGCGCGTCGGACCTCAACTTTTCCCGTAAACGCAGAAAAACCGCAATTTTCAGGAGAAACGAGACAGACATCCCCTCCCTCTGCCACCCACCCGCCCAACTGAAAGCCAGCCATTAGACATGCACAGATAGTTCTGAAGGTCTGTCTGTGATGTCATAAAGGGCCTGCTGATCAATGGGCAGCTTTCTGATTGGCTGCTGTATTTGATTGACAGATGGAAGATGGCAGCTGATTGGCTGTCTAGCCTAAAGTGCTTTACACACCTCCCTGATGGTACCATTGGCTAAGACTCCACCTCAGCTCATTGGGTAATGAAAAATTTAGAACAATTGATGGATAATAGCAGGCAGGCCGGCCATTTTGGGACGCTCATTGGACTTGTTTAATGCAATGCACCTTTGTATTTTCACATGCATTCGCTTCATGCTGTAACTACTGTGCATAAAAATTTGGAAACATGGCATACAGTGTATCATTTGGTGTCTAAGTCATGTTTTCCATATTTTCCCTTCCCAGATACAAGCCCGTTTGAGTGTTTGGGGCACTTTTTAGATAAAATCACCCTACAGGGCCTAACTGCATATGCTAAAGCCTGCCTATTTTGAATGGTGTAGTGGCCCCTGCAACCTCCAAAAATATCAGGACTTACTTCCCCAATAACCTGCTAACTCACCCCTGAAATACATACTTATTCACCCTATTTTGTTCATTGGACTCATTTCTCATTTGAAATGCCCATTTTTGGGGAGCCAGAAATGTGCGTCTTTAAAAGGTGATTTCTACGATACCCCACTTTTGCGCGTCGGACCTCAACTTTTCCCGTAAACACAGGAAAACCGCAATTTTCAGGAGAAACGAGACAGACATCCCCTCCCTCTGCCACCCACCCGCCCAACTGAAAGCCAGCCATTAGACATGCACAGATAGTTCTGAGGGTCTGTCTGTGATGTCATAAAGGGCCTGCTGATCAATGGGCAGCTTTCTGATTGGCTGCTGTATTTGATTGACAGATGGAAGCTGGCAGCTGATTGGCTGTCTAGCCTAACGTGCTTTACACATCTCCCTGATGGTACCACTGGCTAAGACTCCACCTCAGCTCATAGGGTAATGAAAAATTTAGAACAATTGATGGATGAAAGCAGGCAGGCCAGCCATTTTGGGACGCTCAGTGGACTTGTTTAATGCAATGCACCTTTGTATTTTCACATGCATTCGCTTCATGCTGTAACCACTGTGCATAAAAATTTGGAAACATGGCATACAGTGTATCATTTGGTGTCTAAGTCATGTTTCCCATATTTTCCCTTCCCAGATACAAGCCCGTTTGAGTGTTTGGGGCACTTTTTAGCTAAAATCATCCTACAGGGTCTAACTGCATATGCTAAAGCCTGCCTATTTTGAATGGTGTAGTGGCCCCTGCAACCTCCAAAAATATCAGGACTTACTTGCCCAATAACCTGCTAACTCACCCCTGAAATACATACTTATTCACTCTATTTTGTTCATTGGACTCATTTCTCATTTGAAATGCCCATTTTTGGGGGGCCAGAAATGTGCGTCTTTAAAAGGTGATTTCTACGATACCCCACTTTTGCGCGTCGGACCTCAACTTTTCCCGTAAACGCAGAAAAACCGCAATTTTCAGGAGAAACGAGACAGACATCCCCTCCCTCTGCCACCCACCCGCCCAACTGAAAGCCAGCCATTAGACATGCACAGATAGTTCTGAAGGTCTGTCTGTGATGTCATAAAGGGCCTGCTGATCAATGGGCAGCTTTCTGATTGGCTGCTGTATTTGATTGACAGATGGAAGATGGCAGCTGATTGGCTGTCTAGCCTAAAGTGCTTTACACACCTCCCTGATGGTACCATTGGCTAAGACTCCACCTCAGCTCATTGGGTAATGAAAAATTTAGAACAATTGATGGATAATAGCAGGCAGGCCGGCCATTTTGGGACGCTCATTGGACTTGTTTAATGCAATGCACCTTTGTATTTTCACATGCATTCGCTTCATGCTGTAACTACTGTGCATAAAAATTTGGAAACATGGCATACAGTGTATCATTTGGTGTCTAAGTCATGTTTCCCATATTTTCCCTTCCCAGATACAAGCCCGTTTGAGTGTTTGGGGCACTTTTTAGATAAAATCACCCTACAGGGCCTAACTGCATATGCTAAAGCCTGCCTATTTTGAATGGTGTAGTGGCCCCTGCAACCTCCAAAAATATCAGGACTTACTTCCCCAATAACCTGCTAACTCACCCCTGAAATACATACTTATTCACCCGATTTTGTTCATTGGACTCATTTCTCATTTGAAATGCCCATTTTTGGGGAGCCAGAAATGTGTGTCTTTAAAAGGTGATTTCTACGATACCCCACTTTTGCGCGTCGGACCTCAACTTTTCCCGTAAACGCAGAGAAACCGCAATTTTCAGGAGAAACGAGACAGACATCCCCTCCCTCTGCCACCCACCCGCCCAACTGAAAGCCAGCCATTAGACATGCACAGATAGTTCTGAGGGTCTGTCTTTGATGTCATAAAGGGCCTGCTGATCAATGGGCAGCTTTCTGATTGGCTGCTGTATTTGATTGACAGATGGAAGCTGGCAGCTGATTGGCTGTCTAGCCTAACGTGCTTTACACATCTCCCTGATGGTACCACTGGCTAAGACTCCACCTCAGCTCATTGGGTAATAAAAAAATTAGAACAATTGATGGATGAAAGCAGGCAGGCCGGCCATTTTGGGACGCTCAGTGGACTTGTTTAATGCAATGCACCTTTGTATATTCACATGCATTCGCTTCATGCTGTAACCACTGTGCATAAAAATTTGGAAACATGGCATACAGTGTATCATTTGGTGTCTAAGTCATGTTTCCCATGTTTTTCCTTCCCAGATACTAGCCCGTTTGAGTGTTTGGGGCACTTTTTAGCTAAAATCATCCTACAGGGCCTAACTGCATATGCTAAAGCCTGCCTATTTTGAATGGTGTAGTGGCCCCTGCAACCTCCAAAAATATCAGGACTTACTTCCCCAATAACCTGCTAACTCACCCCTGAAATACATACTTATTCACCCGATTTTGTTCATTGGACTCATTTCTCATTTGAAATGCCCATTTTTGGGGAGCCAGAAATGTGTGTCTTTAAAAGGTGATTTCTACGATACCCCACTTTTGCGCGTCGGACCTCAACTTTTCCCGTAAACGCAGAGAAACCGCAATTTTCAGGAGAAACGAGACAGACATCCCCTCCCTCTGCCACCCACCCGCCCAACTGAAAGCCAGCCATTAGACATGCACAGATAGTTCTGAGGGTCTGTCTGTGATGTCATAAAGGGCCTGCTGATCAATGGGCAGCTTTCTGATTGGCTGCTGTATTTGATTGACAGATGGAAGCTGGCAGCTGATTGGCTGTCTAGCCAAAAGTGCTTTACACACCTCCCTGATGGTACCACTGGCTAAGACTCCACCTCAGCTCATTGGGTAATGAAAAATTTAGAACAATTGATGGATGAAAGCAGGCAGGCCGGCCATTTTGGGACGCTCAGTGGACTTGTTTAATGCAATGCACCTTTGTATATTCACATGCATTCGCTTCATGCTGTAACCACTGTGCATAAAAATTTGGAAACATGGCATACAGTGTATCATTTGGTGTCTAAGTCATGTTTCCCATGTTTTTCCTTCCCAGATACTAGCCCGTTTGAGTGTTTGGGACACTTTTTAGCTAAAATCATCCTACAGGGCCTAACTGCATATGCTAAAGCCTGCCTATTTTGAATGGTGTAGTGGCCCCTGTAACCTCCAAAAATATCAGGACTTACTTCCCCAATAACCTGCTAACTCACCCCTGAAATACATACTTATTCACCCTATTTTGTTCATTGGACTCATTTCTCATTTGAAATGCCCATTTTTGGGGAGCCAGAAATGTGCGTCTTTAAAAGGTGATTTCTACGATACCCCACTTTTGCGCGTCGGACCTCAACTTTTCCCGTAAACGCAGAAAAACCGCAATTTTCAGGAGAAACGAGACAGACATCCCCTCCCTCTGCCACCCACCCGCCCAACTGAAAGCCAGCCATTAGACATGCACAGATAGTTCTGAGGGTCTGTCTGTGATGTCATAAAGGGCCTGCTGATCAATGGGCAGCTTTCTGATTGGCTGCTGTATTTGATTGACAGATGGAAGCTGGCAGCTGATTGGCTGTCTAGCCTAACGTGCTTTACACATCTCCCTGATGGTACCACTGGCTAAGACTCCACCTCAGCTCATAGGGTAATGAAAAATTTAGAACAATTGATGGATGAAAGCAGGCAGGCCAGCCATTTTGGGACGCTCAGTGGACTTGTTTAATGCAATGCACCTTTGTATATTCACATGCATTCGCTTCATGCTGTAACCACTGTGCATAAAAATTTGGAAACATGGCATACAGTGTATCATTTGGTGTCTAAGTCATGTTTCCCATATTTTCCCTTCCCAGATACAAGCCCGTTTGAGTGTTTGGGGCACTTTTTAGCTAAAATCATCCTACAGGGCCTAACTGCATATGCTAAAGCCTGCCTATTTTGAATGGTGTAGTGGCCCCTGCAACCTCCAAAAATATCAGGACTTACGGTACTTCTTTACTTTCACGGCGCCAGCATGGCGCCGCGCGTCAGAGTCCCCTTGCGGGGCTCGCTTCGCTCGCCCACGCTGCGGGCTCGGTGGCTCGCTACGCTCGCCACGCTAATTAAAATCAACTCCATGCCAACATGGATAGTGGGGGTATGAACTATCCATGTTGGCATGGCGTTAACCCCGTTTATTTAACTTAATTAGTGGCGAGCGTAACCCGGAAGTACGCGCGGCGCCATGCTGGCGCCGTGAAAGTAAAGAAGTACCGGACTTACTTCCCCAATAACCTGCTAACTCACCCCTGAAATTCATACTTATTCACCCTATTTTGTTCATTGGACTCATTTCTCATTTGAAATGCCCATTTTTGGGGGGCGAGCAATGTGCGTCTTTAAAAGGTGATTTCTACGATACCCCACTTTTGCGCGTGGGACCTCAACTTTTCCCGTAAACGCAGAAAAACCACAATTTTCAGGAGAAACGAGACAGACATCCCCTCCCTCTGCCACCCACCCGCCCAACTGATAGCCAGCCATTAGACATGCACAGTTAGTTCTGAGGGTCTGTCTGTGATGTCATAAAGGGCCTGCTGATCAATGGGCAGCTTTCTGATTGGCTGCTGTATTTGATTGACAGATGGAAGCTGGCAGCTGATTGGCTGTCTAGCCTAACGTGCTTTACACATCTCCCTGATGGTACCACTGGCTAAGACTCCACCTCAGCTCATTGGGTAATGAAAAATTTAGAACAATTGATGGATGAAAGCAGGCAGGCCAGCCATTTTGGGACGCTAAGTGGACTTGTTTAATGCAATGCACCTTTGTATATTCACATGCATTCGCTTCATGCTGTAACCACTGTGCATAAAAATTTGGAAACATGGAATACAGTGTATCATTTGGTGTCTAAGTCATGTTTCCCATATTTTCCCTTCCCAGATACAAGCCCGTTTGAGTGTTTGGGGCACTTTTTAGCTAAAATCACCCTACAGGGCCTAACTGCATATGCTAAAGCCTGCCTATTTTGAATGGTGTAGTGGCCCCTGCAACCTCCAAAAATATCAGGACTTACTTCCCCAATAACCTGCTAACTCACCCCTGAAATACATACTTATTCACCCGATTTTGTTCATTGGACTCATTTCTCATTTGAAATGCCCATTTTTGGGGTGCCAGAAATGTGTGTCTTTAAAAGGTGATTTCTACGATACCCCACTTTTGCGCGTCGGACCTCAACTTTTCCCGTAAACGCAGAGAAACCGCAATTTTCAGGAGAAACGAGACAGACATCCCCTCCCTCTGCCACCCACCCGCCCAACTGAAAGCCAGCCATTAGACATGCACAGATAGTTCTGAGGGTCTGTCTTTGATGTCATAAAGGGCCTGCTGATCAATGGGCAGCTTTCTGATTGGCTGCTGTTTTTGATTGACAGATGGAAGCTGGCAGCTGATTGGCTGTCTAGCCTAACGTGCTTTACACATCTCCCTGATGGTACCACTGGCTAAGACTCCACCTCAGCTCATTGGGTAATAAAAAAATTAGAACAATTGATGGATGAAAGCAGGCAGGCCGGCCATTTTGGGACGCTCAGTGGACTTGTTTAATGCAATGCACCTTTGTATATTCACATGCATTCGCTTCATGCTGTAACCACTGTGCATAAAAATTTGGAAACATGGCATACAGTGTATCATTTGGTGTCTAAGTCATGTTTCCCATGTTTTTCCTTCCCAGATACTAGCCCGTTTGAGTGTTTGGGGCACTTTTTAGCTAAAATCATCCTACAGGGCCTAACTGCATATGCTAAAGCCTGCCTATTTTGAATGGTGTAGTGGCCCCTGCAACCTCCAAAAATATCAGGACTTACTTCCCCAATAACCTGCTAACTCACCCCAGAAATACATACTTATTCACCCTATTTTGTTCATTGGACTCATTTCTCATTTGAAATGCCCATTTTTGGGGGGCCAGAAATGTGCGTCTTTAAAAGGTGATTTCTACGATACCCCACTTTTGCGCGTCGGACCTCAACTTTTCCCGTAAACGCAGAAAAACCGCAATTTTCAGGAGAAACGAGACAGACATCCCCTCCCTCTGCCACCCACCCGCCCAACTGAAAGCCAGCCATTAGACATGCACAGATAGTTCTGAAGGTCTGTCTGTGATGTCATAAAGGGCCTGCTGATCAATGGGCAGCTTTCTGATTGGCTGCTGTATTTGATTGACAGATGGAAGATGGCAGCTGATTGGCTGTCTAGCCTAAAGTGCTTTACACACCTCCCTGATGGTACCATTGGCTAAGACTCCACCTCAGCTCATTGGGTAATGAAAAATTTAGAACAATTGATGGATAATAGCAGGCAGGCCGGCCATTTTGGGACGCTCATTGGACTTGTTTAATGCAATGCACCTTTGTATTTTCACATGCATTCGCTTCATGCTGTAACTACTGTGCATAAAAATTTGGAAACATGGCATACAGTGTATCATTTGGTGTCTAAGTCATGTTTTCCATATTTTCCCTTCCCAGATACAAGCCCGTTTGAGTGTTTGGGGCACTTTTTAGATAAAATCACCCTACAGGGCCTAACTGCATATGCTAAAGCCTGCCTATTTTGAATGGTGTAGTGGCCCCTGCAACCTCCAAAAATATCAGGACTTACTTCCCCAATAACCTGCTAACTCACCCCTGAAATACATACTTATTCACCCTATTTTGTTCATTGGACTCATTTCTCATTTGAAATGCCCATTTTTGGGGAGCCAGAAATGTGCGTCTTTAAAAGGTGATTTCTACGATACCCCACTTTTGCGCGTCGGACCTCAACTTTTCCCGTAAACACAGGAAAACCGCAATTTTCAGGAGAAACGAGACAGACATCCCCTCCCTCTGCCACCCACCCGCCCAACTGAAAGCCAGCCATTAGACATGCACAGATAGTTCTGAGGGTCTGTCTGTGATGTCATAAAGGGCCTGCTGATCAATGGGCAGCTTTCTGATTGGCTGCTGTATTTGATTGACAGATGGAAGCTGGCAGCTGATTGGCTGTCTAGCCTAACGTGCTTTACACATCTCCCTGATGGTACCACTGGCTAAGACTCCACCTCAGCTCATAGGGTAATGAAAAATTTAGAACAATTGATGGATGAAAGCAGGCAGGCCAGCCATTTTGGGACGCTCAGTGGACTTGTTTAATGCAATGCACCTTTGTATTTTCACATGCATTCGCTTCATGCTGTAACCACTGTGCATAAAAATTTGGAAACATGGCATACAGTGTATCATTTGGTGTCTAAGTCATGTTTCCCATATTTTCCCTTCCCAGATACAAGCCCGTTTGAGTGTTTGGGGCACTTTTTAGCTAAAATCATCCTACAGGGTCTAACTGCATATGCTAAAGCCTGCCTATTTTGAATGGTGTAGTGGCCCCTGCAACCTCCAAAAATATCAGGACTTACTTGCCCAATAACCTGCTAACTCACCCCTGAAATACATACTTATTCACTCTATTTTGTTCATTGGACTCATTTCTCATTTGAAATGCCCATTTTTGGGGGGCCAGAAATGTGCGTCTTTAAAAGGTGATTTCTACGATACCCCACTTTTGCGCGTCGGACCTCAACTTTTCCCGTAAACGCAGAAAAACCGCAATTTTCAGGAGAAACGAGACAGACATCCCCTCCCTCTGCCACCCACCCGCCCAACTGAAAGCCAGCCATTAGACATGCACAGATAGTTCTGAAGGTCTGTCTGTGATGTCATAAAGGGCCTGCTGATCAATGGGCAGCTTTCTGATTGGCTGCTGTATTTGATTGACAGATGGAAGATGGCAGCTGATTGGCTGTCTAGCCTAAAGTGCTTTACACACCTCCCTGATGGTACCATTGGCTAAGACTCCACCTCAGCTCATTGGGTAATGAAAAATTTAGAACAATTGATGGATAATAGCAGGCAGGCCGGCCATTTTGGGACGCTCATTGGACTTGTTTAATGCAATGCACCTTTGTATTTTCACATGCATTCGCTTCATGCTGTAACTACTGTGCATAAAAATTTGGAAACATGGCATACAGTGTATCATTTGGTGTCTAAGTCATGTTTCCCATATTTTCCCTTCCCAGATACAAGCCCGTTTGAGTGTTTGGGGCACTTTTTAGATAAAATCACCCTACAGGGCCTAACTGCATATGCTAAAGCCTGCCTATTTTGAATGGTGTAGTGGCCCCTGCAACCTCCAAAAATATCAGGACTTACTTCCCCAATAACCTGCTAACTCACCCCTGAAATACATACTTATTCACCCGATTTTGTTCATTGGACTCATTTCTCATTTGAAATGCCAATTTTTGGGGAGCCAGAAATGTGTGTCTTTAAAAGGTGATTTCTACGATACCCCACTTTTGCGCGTCGGACCTCAACTTTTCCCGTAAACGCAGAGAAACCGCAATTTTCAGGAGAAACGAGACAGACATCCCCTCCCTCTGCCACCCACCCGCCCAACTGAAAGCCAGCCATTAGACATGCACAGATAGTTCTGAGGGTCTGTCTTTGATGTCATAAAGGGCCTGCTGATCAATGGGCAGCTTTCTGATTGGCTGCTGTTTTTGATTGACAGATGGAAGCTGGCAGCTGATTGGCTGTCTAGCCTAACGTGCTTTACACATCTCCCTGATGGTACCACTGGCTAAGACTCCACCTCAGCTCATTGGGTAATAAAAAAATTAGAACAATTGATGGATGAAAGCAGGCAGGCCGGCCATTTTGGGACGCTCAGTGGACTTGTTTAATGCAATGCACCTTTGTATATTCACATGCATTCGCTTCATGCTGTAACCACTGTGCATAAAAATTTGGAAACATGGCATACAGTGTATCATTTGGTGTCTAAGTCATGTTTCCCATGTTTTTCCTTCCCAGATACTAGCCCGTTTGAGTGTTTGGGGCACTTTTTAGCTAAAATCATCCTACAGGGCCTAACTGCATATGCTAAAGCCTGCCTATTTTGAATGGTGTAGTGGCCCCTGCAACCTCCAAAAATATCAGGACTTACTTCCCCAATAACCTGCTAACTCACCCCAGAAATACATACTTATTCACCCTATTTTGTTCATTGGACTCATTTCTCATTTGAAATGCCCATTTTTGGGGGGCCAGAAATGTGCGTCTTTAAAAGGTGATTTCTACGATACCCCACTTTTGCGCGTCGGACCTCAACTTTTCCCGTAAACGCAGAAAAACCGCAATTTTCAGGAGAAACGAGACAGACATCCCCTCCCTCTGCCACCCACCCGCCCAACTGAAAGCCAGCCATTAGACATGCACAGATAGTTCTGAAGGTCTGTCTGTGATGTCATAAAGGGCCTGCTGATCAATGGGCAGCTTTCTGATTGGCTGCTGTATTTGATTGACAGATGGAAGATGGCAGCTGATTGGCTGTCTAGCCTAAAGTGCTTTACACACCTCCCTGATGGTACCATTGGCTAAGACTCCACCTCAGCTCATTGGGTAATGAAAAATTTAGAACAATTGATGGATAATAGCAGGCAGGCCGGCCATTTTGGGACGCTCATTGGACTTGTTTAATGCAATGCACCTTTGTATTTTCACATGCATTCGCTTCATGCTGTAACTACTGTGCATAAAAATTTGGAAACATGGCATACAGTGTATCATTTGGTGTCTAAGTCATGTTTTCCATATTTTCCCTTCCCAGATACAAGCCCGTTTGAGTATTTGGGGCACTTTTTAGATAAAATCACCCTACAGGGCCTAACTGCATATGCTAAAGCCTGCCTATTTTGAATGGTGTAGTGGCCCCTGCAACCTCCAAAAATATCAGGACTTACTTCCCCAATAACCTGCTAACTCACCCCTGAAATACATACTTATTCACCCTATTTTGTTCATTGGACTCATTTCTCATTTGAAATGCCCATTTTTGGGGAGCCAGAAATGTGCGACTTTAAAAGGTGATTTCTACGATACCCCACTTTTGCGCGTCGGACCTCAACTTTTCCCGTAAACACAGGAAAACCGCAATTTTCAGGAGAAACGAGACAGACATCCCCTCCCTCTGCCACCCACCCGCCCAACTGAAAGCCAGCCATTAGACATGCACAGATAGTTCTGAGGGTCTGTCTGTGATGTCATAAAGGGCCTGCTGATCAATGGGCAGCTTTCTGATTGGCTGCTGTATTTGATTGACAGATGGAAGCTGGCAGCTGATTGGCTGTCTAGCCTAACGTGCTTTACACATCTCCCTGATGGTACCACTGGCTAAGACTCCACCTCAGCTCATAGGGTAATGAAAAATTTAGAACAATTGATGGATGAAAGCAGGCAGGCCAGCCATTTTGGGACGCTCAGTGGACTTGTTTAATGCAATGCACCTTTGTATTTTCACATGCATTCGCTTCATGCTGTAACCACTGTGCATAAAAATTTGGAAACATGGCATACAGTGTATCATTTGGTGTCTAAGTCATGTTTCCCATATTTTCCCTTCCCAGATACAAGCCCGTTTGAGTGTTTGGGGCACTTTTTAGCTAAAATCATCCTACAGGGTCTAACTGCATATGCTAAAGCCTGCCTATTTTGAATGGTGTAGTGGCCCCTGCAACCTCCAAAAATATCAGGACTTACTTGCCCAATAACCTGCTAACTCACCCCTGAAATACATACTTATTCACTCTATTTTGTTCATTGGACTCATTTCTCATTTGAAATGCCCATTTTTGGGGGGCCAGAAATGTGCGTCTTTAAAAGGTGATTTCTACGATACCCCACTTTTGCGCGTCGGACCTCAACTTTTCCCGTAAACGCAGAAAAACCGCAATTTTCAGGAGAAACGAGACAGACATCCCCTCCCTCTGCCACCCACCCGCCCAACTGAAAGCCAGCCATTAGACATGCACAGATAGTTCTGAAGGTCTGTCTGTGATGTCATAAAGGGCCTGCTGATCAATGGGCAGCTTTCTGATTGGCTGCTGTATTTGATTGACAGATGGAAGATGGCAGCTGATTGGCTGTCTAGCCTAAAGTGCTTTACACACCTCCCTGATGGTACCATTGGCTAAGACTCCACCTCAGCTCATTGGGTAATGAAAAATTTAGAACAATTGATGGATAATAGCAGGCAGGCCGGCCATTTTGGGACGCTCATTGGACTTGTTTAATGCAATGCACCTTTGTATTTTCACATGCATTCGCTTCATGCTGTAACTACTGTGCATAAAAATTTGGAAACATGGCATACAGTGTATCATTTGGTGTCTAAGTCATGTTTCCCATATTTTCCCTTCCCAGATACAAGCCCGTTTGAGTGTTTGGGGCACTTTTTAGATAAAATCACCCTACAGGGCCTAACTGCATATGCTAAAGCCTGCCTATTTTGAATGGTGTAGTGGCCCCTGCAACCTCCAAAAATATCAGGACTTACTTCCCCAATAACCTGCTAACTCACCCCTGAAATACATACTTATTCACCCTATTTTGTTCATTGGACTCATTTCTCATTTGAAATGCCCATTTTTGGGGAGCCAGAAATGTGCGTCTTTAAAAGGTGATTTCTACGATACCCCACTTTTGCGCGTCGGACCTCAACTTTTCCCGTAAACGCAGGAAAACCGCAATTTTCAGGAGAAACGAGACAGACATCCCCTCCCTCTGCCACCCACCCGCCCAACTGAAAGCCAGCCATTAGACATGCACAGATAGTTCTGAGGGTCTGTCTGTGATGTCATGAAGGGCCTGCTGATCAATGGGCAGCTTTCTGATTGGCTGATGTATTTGATTGACAGATGGAAGCTGGCAGCTGATTGGCTGTCTAGCCTAACGTGCTTTACACATCTCCCTGATGGTACCACTGGCTAAGACTCCACCTCAGCTCATAGGGTAATGAAAAATTTAGAACAATTGATGGATGAAAGCAGGCAGGCCAGCCATTTTGGGACGCTCAGTGGACTTGTTTAATGCAATGCACCTTTGTATATTCACATGCATTCGCTTCATGCTGTAACCACTGTGCATAAAAATTTGGAAACATGGCATACAGTGTATCATTTGGTGTCTAAGTCATGTTTCCCATATTTTCCCTTCCCAGATACAAGCCCGTTTGAGTGTTTGGGGCACTTTTTAGCTAAAATCATCCTACAGGGTCTAACTGCATATGCTAAAGCCTGCCTATTTTGAATGGTGTAGTGGCCCCTGCAACCTCCAAAAATATCAGGACTTACTTGCCCAATAACCTGCTAACTCACCCCTGAAATACATACTTATTCACTCTATTTTGTTCATTGGACTCATTTCTCATTTGAAATGCCCATTTTTGGGGGCGAGTAATGTGCGTCTTTAAAAGGTGATTTCTACGATACCCCACTTTTGCGTGTCGGACCTCAACTTTTCCCGTAAACGCAGAAAAACCACAATTTTCAGGAGAAACGAGACAGACATCCCCTCCCTCTGCCACCCACCCGCCCAACTGATAGCCAGCCATTAGACATGCACAGATAGTTCTGAGGGTCTGTCTGTGATGTCATAAAGGGCCTGCTGATCAATGGGCAGCTTTCTGATTGGCTGCTGTATTTGATTGACAGATGGAAGCTGGCAGCTGATTGGCTGTCTAGCCTAACGTGCTTTACACATCTCCCTGATGGTACCACTGGCTAAGACTCCACCTCAGCTCATTGGGTAATGAAAAATTGAGAACAATTGATGGATGAAAGCAGGAAGGCCAGCCATTTTGGGACGCTCAGTGGACTTGTTTAATGCAATGCACCTTTGTATATTCACATGCATTCGCTTCATGCTGTAACCACTGTGCATAAATATTTGGAAACATGGCATACAGTGTATCATTTGGTGTCTAAGTCATGTTTCCCATATTTTCCCTTCCCAGATACAAGCCGGTTTGAGTGTTTGGGGCACTTTTTAGTTAAAATCATGCTACATGGCCTAACTGCATCTGCTAAAGCCTGCCTATTTTGAATGGTGTAATGGCCCCTGCAACCTCCAAAAATATCAGGACTTACTTCCCCTATAACCTGCTAACTCACCCCTGAAATACATACTTATTCACCCTATTTTGTTCATTGGACTCATTTCTCATTTGAAATGTCCATTTTTGGGGAGCCAGAAATGTGCGTCTTTAAAAGGTGATTTCTACGATACCCCACTTTTGCGCGTCGGACCTCAACTTTTCCCGTAAACGCAGAAAAAACGCAATTTTCAGGAGAATCGAGACAGACATCCCCTCCCTCTGCCACCCACCCGCCCAACTGAAAGCCAGCCATTAGACATGCACAGATAGTTCTGAGGGTCTGTCTGTGATGTCATAAAGGGCCTGCTGATCAATGGGCAGCTTTCTGATTGGCTGCTGTATTTGATTGACAGATGGAAGCTGGCAGCTGATTTGCTGTCTAGCCTAAAGTGCTTTACACACCACCTTGATGGTACCACTGGCTAAGACTCCACCTCATCTCATTAGGTAATGAAAACTTTAGAACAATTGATGGATGAAAGCAGGCAGGTCGTCCATTTTGGGATGTTCAGTGGACTTGTTTAATGCAATGCACCTTTGTATATTCACATGCATTCGCTTCATGCTGTAACCACTGTGCATAAAAATTTGGAAACATGGCATACAGTGTATCATTTGGTGTCTGTCATGTTTCCCATGTTTTTCCTTCCCAGATACTAGCCCGTTTAAGTGTTTGGGGCACATTTTAGCTAAAATCATCCTACAGGGCCTAACTGCATATGCTAAAGCCTGCCTATTTTGAATGGTGTAGTGGCCCCTGCAACCTCCAAAAATATCAGGACTTACTTCCCCAATAACCTGCTAACTCACCCCTGAAATACATACTTATTCACACTATTTTGTTCATTGGACTCATCTCTCATTTGAAATGCCCATTTTTGGGGAGCCAGAAATGTGCGTCTTTAAAAGGTGATTTCTACGATACCCCACTTTTGCGCGTCGGACCTCAACTTTTCCCGTAAACGCAGAAAAACCGCAATTTTCAGGAGAAACGAGACAGACATCCCCTCCCTCTGCCACCCACCCGCCCAACTGAAAGCCAGCCATTAGACATGCACAGATAGTTCTGAGGGTCTGTCTGTGATGTCATAAAGGGCCTGCTGATCAATGGGCAGCTTTCTGATTGGCTGCTGTATTTGATTGACAGATGGAAGCTGTCAGCTGATTGGCTGTCTAGCCTAACGTGCTTTACACATCTCCCTGATGGTACCACTGGCTAAGACTCCACCTCAGCTCATAGGGTAATGAAAAATTTAGAACAATTGATGGATGAAAGCAGGCAGGCCAGCCATTTTGGGACGCTCAGTGGACTTGTTTAATGCAATGCACCTTTGTATATTCACATGCATTCGCTTCATGCTGTAACCACTGTGCATAAAAATTTGGAAACATGGCATACAGTGTATCATTTGGTGTCTAAGTCATGTTTCCCATATTTTCCCTTCCCAGATACAAGCCCGTTTGAGTGTTTGGGGCACTTTTTAGCTAAAATCATCCTACAGGGCCTAACTGCATATGCTAAAGCCTGCCTATTTTGAATGGTGTAGTGGCCCCTGCAACCTCCAAAAATATCAGGACTTACTTCCCCAATAACCTGCTAACTCACCCCTGAAATACATACTTATTCATTCTATTTTGTTCATTGGACTCATTTCTCATTTGAAATGCCCATTTTTGGGGGCGAGTAATGTGCGTCTTTAAAAGGTGATTTCTACGATACCCCACTTTTGCGTGTCGGACCTCAACTTTTCCCGTAAACGCAGAAAAACCACAATTTTCAGGAGAAACGAGACAGACATCCCCTCCCTCTGCCACCGACCCGCCCAACTGATAGCCAGCCATTAGACATGCACAGATAGTTCTGAGGGTCTGTCTGTGATGTCATAAAGGGCCTGCTGATCAATGGGCAGCTTTCTGATTGGCTGCTGTATTTGATTGACAGATGGAAGCTGGCAGCTGATTGGCTGTCTAGCCTAACGTGCTTTACACATCTCCCTGATGGTACCACTGGCTAAGACTCCACCTCAGCTCATTGGGTAATGAAAAATTTAGAACAATTGATGGATGAAAGCAGGCAGGCCAGCCATTTTGAGACGCTCAGTGGACTTGTTTAATGCAATGCACCTTTGTATATTCACATGCATTCGCTTCATGCTGTAACCACTGTGCATAAAAATTTGGAAACATGGCATACAGTGTATCATTTGGTGTCTAAGTCATGTTTCCCATATTTTCCCTTCCCAGATACAAGCCCGTTTAAGTGTTTGGGGCACTTTTTAGTTAAAATCATCCTACAGGGCCTAACTGCATCTGCTAAAGCCTGCCTATTTTGAATGGTGTAGTGGCCCCTGCAACCTCCAAAAATATCAGGACTTACTTCCCCAATAACCTGCTAACTCACCCCTGAAATACATACTTATTCACCCTATTTTGTTCATTGGACTCATTTCTCATTTGAAATGCCCATTTTTGGGGAGCCAGAAATGTGCGTCTTTAAAAGGTGATTTCTACGATACCCCACTTTTGCGCGTCGGACCTCAACTTTTCCCGTAAACGCAGAAAAAACGCAATTTTCAGGAGAATCGAGACAGACATCCCCTCCCTCTGCCACCCACCCGCCCAACTGAAAGCCAGCCATTAGACATGCACAGATAGTTCTGAGGGTCTGTCTGTGATGTCATAAAGGGCCTGCTGATCAATGGGCAGCTTTCTGATTGGCTGCTGTATTTGATTGACAGATGGAAGCTGGCAGCTGATTTGCTGTCTAGCCTAAAGTGCTTTACACACCACCTTGATGGTACCACTGGCTAAGACTCCACCTCAGCTCATTAGGTAATGAAAACTTTAGAACAATTGATGGATGAAAGCAGGCAGGTCGGCCATTTTGGGACGTTCAGTGGACTTGTTTAATGCAATGCACCTTTGTATATTCACATGCATTCGCTTCATGCTGTAACCACTGTGCATAAAAATTTGGAAACATGGCATACAGTGTATCATTTGGTGTCTAAGTCATGTTTCCCATATTTTCCCTTCCCAGATACAAGCCCGTTTGAGTGTTTGGGGCACTTTTTAGTTAAAATCATCCTACAGGGCCTAACTGCATCTGCTAAAGCCTGCCTATTTTGAATGGTGTAGTGGCCCCTGCAACCTCCAAAAATATCAGGACTTACTTCCCCAATAACCTGCTAACTCACCCCTGAAATACATACTTATTCACCCTATTTTGTTAATTGGACTCATTTCTCATTTGAAATGCCCATTTTTGGGGGGCCAGAAATGTGCCTCTTTAAAATGTGATTTCTACGATACCCCACTTTTGCGCGTCGGACCTCAACTTTTCCCGTAAACGCAGAAAAACCGCAATTTTCAGGAGAAACGAGACAGACATCCCCTCCCTCTGCCACCCACCCGCCCAACTGAAAGCCAGCCATTAGACATGCACAGATAGTTCTGAGGGTCTGTCTGTGATGTCATAAAGGGCCTGCTGATCAATGGGCAGCTTTCTGATTGGCTGCTGTATTTGATTGACAGATGGAAGCTGGCAGCTGATTGGCTGTCTAGCCTAAAGTGCTTTACACACCTCCCTGATGGTACCACTGGCTAAGACTCCACCTCAGCTCATTGGGTAATAAAAAATTTAGAACAATTGATGGATGAAAGCAGGCAGGCCGGCCATTTTGGGACGCTCAGTGGACTTGTTTAATGCAATGCACCTTTGTATATTCACATGCATTCGCTTCATGCTGTAACCACTGTGCATAAAAATTTGGAAACATGGCATACAGTGTATCATTTGGTGTCTAAGTCATGTTTCCCATATTTTCCCTTCCCAGATACAAGCCCGTTTGAGTGTTTGGGGCACTTTTTAGTTAAAATCATCCTACAGGGCATAACTGCATCTGCTAAAGCCTGCCTATTTTGAATGGTGTAGTGGCCCCTGCAACCTCCAAAAATATCAGGACTTACTTCCCCAATAACCTGCTAACTCACCCCTGAAATACATACTTATTCACTCTATTTTGTTAATTGGACTCATTTCTCATTTGAAATGCCCATTTTTGGGGGGCCAGAAATGTGCCTCTTTAAAATGTGATTTCTACGATACCCCACTTTTGCGCGTCGGACCTCAACTTTTCCCGAAAACGCAGAAAAACCGCAATTTTCAGGAGAAACGAGACAGACATCCCCTCCCTCTGCCACCCACCCGCCCAACTGAAAGCCAGCCATTAGACATGCACAGATAGTTCTGAGGGTCGGTCTGTGATGTCATAAAGGGCCTGCTGATCAATGGGCAGCTTTCTGATTGGCTGCTGTATTTGATTGACAGATGGAAGCTGGCAGCTGATTGGCTGTCTAGCCTAAAGTGCTTTACACACCTCCCTGATGGTACCACTGGCTAAGACTCCACCTCAGCTCATTGGGTAATAAAAAATTTAGAACAATTGATGGATGAAAGCAGGCAGGCCGGCCATTTTGGGACGCTCAGTGGACTTGTTTAATGCAATGCACCTTTGTATATTCACATGCATTCGCTTCATGCTGTAACCACTGTGCATAAAAATTTGGAAACATGGCATACAGTGTATCATTTGGTGTCTAAGTCATGTTTCCCATGTTTTTCCTTCCCAGATACTAGCCCGTTTGAGTGTTTGGGGCACTTTTTAGCTAAAATCATCCTACAGGGCCTAACTGCATATGCTAAAGCCTGCCTATTTTGAATGGTGTTATGGCCCCTGCAACCTCCAAAAATATCAGGACTTACTTCGCCAATAACCTGCTAACTCACCCCTGAAATACATACTTATTCACCCTATTTTGTTCATTGGACTCATTTCTCATTTGAAATGCCCATTTTTGGGGGGGGCAGAAATGTGCGTCGTTAAAAGGTGATTTCTACAATACCCCACTTTTGCGCGTCGGACCTCAACTTTTCCCGTAAACGCATAAAAACCGCAATTTTCAGGAGAAACGAGACAGACATCCCCTCCCTCTGCCACCCACCCGCCCAACTGACAGCCAGCCATTAGACATGCACAGATAGTTCTGAGGGTCTGTCTTTGATGTCATAAAGGGCCTGCTGATCAATGGGCAGCTTTCTGATTGGCTGCTGTATTTGATTGACAGATGGAAGCTAGCAGCTGATTGGCTGTCTAGCCTAAAGTGCTTTACACACCTCCCTGATGGTACCACTGGCTAAGACTCCACCTCAGCTCAATGGGTAATGAAAAATTTAGAACAATTGATGGATGAAAGCAGGCAGGCCGGCCATTTTGGGACGCTCATTGGACTTGTTTAATGCAATGCACCTTTGTATTTTCACATGCATTCGCTTCATGCTGTAACCACTGTGCATAAAAAATTGAAAACATGGCATACAGTGTATCATTTGGTGTCTAAGTCATGTTTCCCATGTTTTTCCTTCCCAGATACAAGCCCGTTTGAGTGTTTGGGGCACTTTTTAGCTAAAATCATCCTACAGGGCCTAACTGCATATGCTAAAGCCTGCCTATTTTGAATGGTCTAGTGACCCCTGCAACCTCCAAAAATATCAGGACTTACTTCCCCAATAACCTGCCAACTCACCCCTGAAATACATACTTATTCACACTATTTTGTTAATTGGACTCATTTCTCATTTGAAATGCCCATTTTTGGGGGGCCAGAAATGTGCCTCTTTAAAATGTGATTTCTACGATACCCCACTTTTGCGCGTCGGACCTCAACTTTTCCCGTAAACGCAGAAAAAACGCAATTTTCAGGAGAAACGAGACAGACATCCCCTCCTCTGCCACCCACCCGCCCAACTGAAAGCCAGCCATTAGACATGCACAGATAGTTCTGAGGGTCTGTCTGTGATGTCATAAAGGGCCTGCTGATCAATGGGCAGCTTTCTGATTGGCTGCTGTATTTGATTGACAGATGGAAGCTGGCAGCTGATTGGCTGTCTAGCCTAAAGTGCTTTACACACCTCCCTGATGGTACCACTGGCTAAGACTCCACCTCAGCTCATTGGGTAATTTAAAATTTAGAACAATTGATGGATGAAAGCAGGCAGGCCGGCCATTTTGGGACGCTCAGTGGACTTGTTTAATGCAATGCACCTTTGTATATTCACATGCATTCGCTTCATGCTGTAACCACTGTGCATAAAAATTTGGAAACATGGCATACAGTGTATCATTTGGTGTCTAAGTCATGTTTCCCATGTTTTTCCTTCCCAGATACTAGCCCGTTTGAGTGTTTGGGGCACTTTTTAGCTAAAATCATCCTACAGGGCCTAACTGCATATGCTAAAGCCTGCCTATTTTGAATGGTGTAGTGGCCCCTGCAACCTCCAAAAATATCAGGACTTACTTCCCCAATAACCTGCTAACTCACCCCTGAAATACATACTTATTCACCCTATTTTGTTCATTGGACTCATTTCTCATTTGAAATGCCCATTTTTGGGGGGGCCAGAAATGTGCGTCTTTAAAAGGTGATTTCTACGATACCCCACTTTTGCGCGTCGGACCTCAACTTTTCCTGTAAACGCAGAAAAACCGCAATTTTCAGGAGAAACGAGACAGACATCCCCTCCCTCTGCCACCCACCCGCCCAACTGACAGCCAGCCATTAGACATGCACAGATAGTTCTGAGGGTCTGTCTGTGATGTCATAAAGGGCCTGCTGATCAATGGGCAGCTTTCTGATTGGCTGCTGTATTTGATTGACAGATGGAAGATGGCAGCTGATTGGCTGTCTAGCCTAACGTGCTTTACACATCTCCCTGATGGTACCACTGGCTAAGACTTTACCTCAGCTCATAGGGTAATGAAAAATTTAGAACAATTGATGGATGAAAGCAGGCAGGCCAGCCATTTTGGGACGCTCAGTGGACTTGTTTAATGCAATGCACCTTTGTATATTCACATGCATTCGCTTCATACTGTAACCACTGTGCATAAAAATTTGGAAACATGGCATACAGTGTATCATTTGGTGTCTAAGTCATGTTTCCCATATTTTCCCTTCCCAGATACAAGCCCGTTTGAGTGTTTGGGGCACTTTCTAGTTAAAATCATCCTACAGGGCCTAACTGCATCTGCTAAAGCCAGCCTATTTTGAATGGTGTAGTGGCCCCTGCAACCTCCAAAAATATCAGGACTTACTTCCCCAATAACCTGCTAACTCACCCCTGAAATACATACTTATTCACCCTATTTTGTTCATTGGACTCATTTCTCATTTGAAATGCCCATTTTTGGGGAGCCAGAAATGTGCGTCTTTAAAAGGTGATTTCTACGATACCCCACTTTTGCGCGTCAGACCTCAACTTTTCCCGTAAACGCAGAAAAACCGCAATTTTCAGGAGAATCGAGACAGACATCCCCTCCCTCTGCCACCCACCCGCCCAACTGAAAGCCAGCCATTAGACATGCACAGATAGTTCTGAGGGTCTGTCTGTGATGTCATAAAGGGCCTGCTGATCAATGGGCAGCTTTCTGATTGGCTGCTGTATTTGATTGACAGATGGAAGCTGGCAGCTGATTTGCTGTCTAGCCTAAAGTGCTTTACACACCACCTTGATGGTACCACTGGCTAAGACTCCACCTCAGCTCATTAGGTAATGAAAACTTTAGAACAATTGATGGATGAAAGCAGGCAGGTCGGCCATTTTGGGACGTTCAGTGGACTTGTTTAATGCAATGCACCTTTGTATATTCACATGCATTCGCTTCATGCTGTAACCACTGTGCATAAAAATTTGGAAACATGGCATACAGTGTATCATTTGGTGTCTGTCATGTTTCCCATGTTTTTCCTTCCCAGATACTAGCCCATTTAAGTGTTTGGGGCACTTTTTAGCTAAAATCATCCTACAGGGCCTAACTGCATATGCTAAAGCCTGCCTATTTTGAATGGTGTAGTGGCCCCTGCAACCTCCAAAAATATCAGGACTTACTTCCCCAATAACCTGCTAACTCACCCCTGAAATACATACTTATTCACCCTATTTTGTTCATTGGACTCATTTCTCATTTGAAATGCCCATTTTTGGGGGGGCAGAAATGTGCGTCGTTAAAAGGTGATTTCTACGATACCCCACTTTTGCGCGTCGGACCTCAACTTTTCCCGTAAACGCAGAAAAACCGCAATTTTCAGGAGAAACGAGACAGACATCCCCTCCCTCTGCCACCCACCCGCCCAACTGACAGCCAGCCATTAGACATGCACAGATAGTTCTGAGGGTCTGTCTTTGATGTCATAAAGGGCCTGCTGATCAATGGGCAGCTTTCTGATTGGCTGCTGTATTTGATTGACAGATGGAAGCTAGCAGCTGATTGGCTGTCTAGCCTAAAGTGCTTTACACACCTCCCTGATGGTACCACTGGCTAAGACTCCACCTCAGCTCAATGGGTAATGAAAAATTTAGAACAATTGATGGATGAAAGCAGGCAGGCCGGCCATTTTGGGACGCTCATTGGACTTGTTTAATGCAATGCACCTTTGTATTTTCACATGCATTCGCTTCATGCTGTAACCACTGTGCATAAAAAATTGAAAACATGGCATACAGTGTATCATTTGGTGTCTAAGTCATGTTTCCCATGTTTTTCCTTCCCAGATACTAGCCCGTTTGAGTGTTTGGGGCACTTTTTAGCTAAAATCATCCTACGGGGCCTAACTGCATATGCTAAAGCCTGCCTATTTTGAATGGTCTAGTGACCCCTGCAACCTCCAAAAATATCAGGACTTACTTCCCCAATAACCTGCCAACTCACCCCTGAAATACGTACTTATTCACCCTATTTTGTTAATTGGACTCATTTCTCATTTGAAATGCCCATTTTTGGGGGGCCAGAAATGTGCCTCTTTAAAATGTGATTTCTACGATACCCCACTTTTGCGCGTCGGACCTCAACTTTTCCCGTAAACGCAGAAAAAACGCAATTTTCAGGAGAAACGAGACAGACATCCCCTCCCTCTGCCACCCACCCGCCCAACTGAAAGCCAGCCATTAGACATGCACAGATAGTTCTGAGGGTCTGTCTGTGATGTCATAAAGGGCCTGCTGATCAATGGGCAGCTTTCTGATTGGCTGCTGTATTTGATTGACAGATGGAAGCTAGCAGCTGATTGGCTGTCTAGCCTAAAGTGCTTTACACACCTCCCTGATGGTACCACTGGCTAAGACTCCACCTCAGCTCAATGGGTAATGAAAAATTTAGAACAATTGATGGATGAAAGCAGGCAGGCCGGCCATTTTGGGACGCTCATTGGACTTGTTTAATGCAATGCACCTTTGTATTTTCACATGCATTCGCTTCATGCTGTAACCACTGTGCATAAAAAATTGAAAACATGGCATACAGCGTATCATTTGGTGTCTAAGTCATGTTTCCCATATTTTCCCTTCCCAGATACTAGCCCGTTTAAGTGTTTGGGGCACTTTTTAGCTAAAATCATCCTACAGGGCCTAACTGCATATGCTAAAGCCTGCCTATTTTGAATGGTGTAGTGGCCCCTGCAACCTCCAAAAATATCAGGACTTACTTCCCCAATAACCTGCTAACTCACCCCTGAAATACATACTTATTCACCCTATTTTGTTCATTGGACTCATTTCTCATTTGAAATGCCCATTTTTGGGGAGCCAGAAATGTGCGTCTTTAAAAGGTGATTTCTACGATACCCCACTTTTGCGCGTCAGACCTCAACTTTTCCCGTAAACGCAGAAAAACCGCAATTTTCAGGAGAATCGAGACAGACATCCCCTCCCTCTGCCACCCACCCGCCCAACTGAAAGCCAGCCATTAGACATGCACAGATAGTTCTGAGGATCTGTCTGTGATGTCATAAAGGGCCTGCTGATCAATGGGCAGCTTTCTGATTGGCTGCTGTATTTGATTGACAGATGGAAGCTGGCAGCTGATTTGCTGTCTAGCCTAAAGTGCTTTACACACCACCTTGATGGTACCACTGGCTAAGACTCCACCTCAGCTCATTAGGTAATGAAAACTTTAGAACAATTGATGGATGAAAGCAGGCAGGTCGGCCATTTTGGGACGTTCAGTGGACTTGTTTAATGCAATGCACCTTTGTATATTCACATGCATTCGCTTCATGCTGTAACCACTGTGCATAAAAATTTGGAAACATGGCATACAGTGTATCATTTGGTGTCTGTCATGTTTCCCATGTTTTTCCTTCCCAGATACTAGCCCGTTTAAGTGTTTGGGGCACTTTTTAGCTAAAATCATCCTACAGGGCCTAACTGCATATGCTAAAGCCTGCCTATTTTGAATGGTGTAGTGGCCCCTGCAACCTCCAAAAATATCAGGACTTACTTCCCCAATAACCTGCTAACTCACCCCTGAAATACATACTTATTCACCCTATTTTGTTCATTGGACTCATTTCTCATTTGAAATGCCCATTTTTGGGGAGCCAGAAATGTGCGTCTTTAAAAGGTGATTTCTACGATACCCCACTTTTGCGCGTCGGACCTCAACTTTTCCCGTAAACGCAGAAAAACCGCAATTTTCAGGAGAAACGAGACAGACATCCCCTCCCTCTGCCACCCACCCGCCCAACTGACAGCCAGCCATTAGACATGCACAGATAGTTCTGAGGGTCTGTCTTTGATGTCATAAAGGGCCTGCTGATCAATGGGCAGCTTTCTGATTGGCTGCTGTATTTGATTGACAGATGGAAGCTAGCAGCTGATTGGCTGTCTAGCCTAAAGTGCTTTACACACCTCCCTGATGGTACCACTGGCTAAGACTCCACCTCAGCTCAATGGGTAATGAAAAATTTAGAACAATTGATGGATGAAAGCAGGCAGGCCGGCCATTTTGGGACGCTCATTGGACTTGTTTAATGCAATGCACCTTTGTATTTTCACATGCATTCGCTTCATGCTGTAACCACTGTGCATAAAAAATTGAAAACATGGCATACAGTGTATCATTTGGTGTCTAAGTCATGTTTCCCATGTTTTTCCTTCCCAGATACTAGCCCGTTTGAGTGTTTGGGGCACTTTTTAGCTAAAATCATCCTACGGGGCCTAACTGCATATGCTAAAGCCTGCCTATTTTGAATGGTCTAGTGACCCCTGCAACCTCCAAAAATATCAGGACTTACTTCCCCAATAACCTGCCAACTCACCCCTGAAATACATACTTATTCACCCTATTTTGTTAATTGGACTCATTTCTCATTTGAAATGCCCATTTTTGGGGGGCCAGAAATGTGCCTCTTTAAAATGTGATTTCTACGATACCCCACTTTTGCGCGTCGGACCTCAACTTTTCCCGTAAACGCAGAAAAAACGCAATTTTCAGGAGAAACGAGACAGACATCCCCTCCCTCTGCCACCCACCCGCCCAACTGAAAGCCAGCCATTAGACATGCACAGATAGTTCTGAGGGTCTGTCTGTGATGTCATAAAGGGCCTGCTGATCAATGGGCAGCTTTCTGATTGGCTGCTGTATTTGATTGACAGATGGAAGCTAGCAGCTGATTGGCTGTCTAGCCTAAAGTGCTTTACACACCTCCCTGATGGTACCACTGGCTAAGACTCCACCTCAGCTCAATGGGTAATGAAAAATTTAGAACAATTGATGGATGAAAGCAGGCAGGCCGGCCATTTTGGGACGCTCATTGGACTTGTTTAATGCAATGCACCTTTGTATTTTCACATGCATTCGCTTCATGCTGTAACCACTGTGCATAAAAAATTGAAAACATGGCATACAGCGTATCATTTGGTGTCTAAGTCATGTTTCCCATATTTTCCCTTCCCAGATACTAGCCCGTTTGAGTGTTTGGGGCACTTTTTAGCTAAAATCATCCTACAGGGCCTAACTGCATATGCTAAAGCCTGCCTATTTTGAATGGTGTAGTGGCCCCTGCAACCTCCAAAAATATCAGGACGTACTTCCCCAATAACCTGCTAACTCACCCCTGAAATACATACTTATTCACCCTATTTTGTTCATTGGACTCATTTCTCATTTGAAATGCCCATTTTTGGGGGGCCAGAAATGTGCGTCTTTAAAAGGTGATTTCTACGATACCCCACTTTTGCGCGTCGGACCTCAACTTTTCCTGTAAACGCAGAAAAACCGCAATTTTCAGGAGAAACGAGACAGACATCCCCTCCCTCTGCCACCCACCCGCCCAACTGACAGCCAGCCATTAGACATGCACAGATAGTTCTGAGGGTCTGTCTGTGATGTCATAAAGGGCCTGCTGATCAATGGGCAGCTTTCTGATTGGCTGCTGTATTTGATTGACAGATGGAAGCTGGCAGCTGATTGGCTGTCTAGCCTAAAGTGCTTTACACACCTCCCTGATGGTACCACTGGCTAAGACTCCACCTCAGCTCATTGGGTAATGAAAAATTTAGAACAATTGATGGATGAAAGCAGGCAGGCCAGCCATTTTGGGACGCTCAGTGGACTTGTTTAATGCAATGCACCTTTGTATATTCACATGCATTTGCTTCATGCTGTAACCACTGTGCATAAAAATTTGGAAACATGGCATACAGTGTATCATTTGGTGTCTAAGTCATGTTTCCCATATTTTCCCTTCCCAGATACAAGCCCGTTTGAGTGTTTGGGGCACTTTTTAGCTAAAATCACCCTACAGGGCCTAACTGCATATGCTAAAGCCTGCCTATTTTGAATGGTGTAGTGGCCCCTGCAACCTCCAAAAATATCAGGACTTACTTCCCCAATAACCTGCTAACTCACCCCTGAAATACATACTTATTCACCCTATTTTGTTCATTGGACTCATTTCTCATTTGAAATGCCCATTTTTGGGGAGCCAGAAATGTGCGTCTTTAAAAGGTGATTTCTACGATACCCCACTTTTGCGCGTCGGACCTCAACTTTTCCCGTAAACGCAGAAAAACCGCAATTTTCAGGAGAAACGAGACAGACATCCCCTCCCTCTGCCACCCACCCGCCCAACTGAAAGCCAGCCATTAGACATGCACAGATAGTTCTGAGGGTCTGTCTGTGATGTCATAAAGGGCCTGCTGATCAATGGGCAGCTTTCTGATTGGCTGCTGTATTTGATTGACAGATGGAAGATGGCAGCTGATTGGCTGTCTAGCCTAACGTGCTTTACACATCTCCCTGATGGTACCACTGGCTAAGACTTTACCTCAGCTCATAGGGTAATGAAAAATTTAGAACAATTGATGGATGAAAGCAGGCAGGCCAGCCATTTTGGGACGCTCAGTGGACTTGTTTAATGCAATGCACCTTTGTATATTCACATGCATTCGCTTCATGCTGTAACCACTGTGCATAAAAATTTGGAAACATGGCATACAGTGTATCATTTGGTGTCTAAGTCAGGTTTCCCATATTTTCCCTTCCCAGATACTAGCCCGTTTAAGTGTTTGGGGCACTTTTTAGCTAAAATCATCCTACAGGGCCTAACTGCATATGCTAAAGCCTGCCTATTTTGAATGGTGTAGTGGCCCCTGCAACCTCCAAAAATATCAGGACTTACTTCCCCAATAACCTGCTAACTCACCCCTGAAATACATACTTATTCACCCTATTTTGTTCATTGGACTCATTTCTCATTTTAAATGCCCATTTTTGGGGGGCCATAAATGTGCGTCTTTAAAAGGTGATTTCTACGATACCCCACTTTTGCGCGTCGTACCTCAACTTTTCCTGTAAACGCAGAAAAACCGCAATTTTCAGGAGAAACGAGACAGACATCCCCTCCCTCTGCCACCCACCCGCCCAACTGACAGCCAGCCATTAGACATGCACAGATAGTTCTGAGGGTCTGTCTGTGATGTCATAAAGGGCTGCTGATCAATGAGCAGCTTTCAAATTGGCTGCTGTATTTGATTGACAGATGGAAGATGGCAGCTGATTGGCTGTCTAGCCTAAAGTGCTTTACACACCTCCCTGATGGTACCATTGGCTAAGACTCCACCTCAGCTCATTGGGTAATGAAAAATTTAGAACAATTGATGGATGAAAGCAGGCAGGCCGGCCATTTTGGGACGCTCATTGGACTTGTTTAATGCAATGCACCTTTGTATTTTCACATGCATTCGCTTCATGCTGTAACTACTGTGCATAAAAATTTGGAAACATGGCATACAGTGTATCATTTGGTGTCTAAGTCATGTTTCCCATATTTTCCCTTCCCAGATACAAGCCTGTTTGAGTGTTTGGGGCACTTTTTAGCTAAAATCATCCTACAGGGCCTAACTGCATATGCTAAAGCCTGCCTATTTTGAATGGTGTAGTTGCCCCTGCAACCTCCAAAAATATCAGGATTTACTTCCCCAATAACCTGCTAACTCACCCCTGAAATACATACTTATTCACCCTATTTTGTTAATTGGACTAATTTCTCATTTGAAATGCCCATTTTTGGGGGGCGAGTAATGTGCGTCTTTAAAAAGTGATTTCTACGATACCCCACTTTTGCGCGTCGGACCTCAACTTTTCCCGTAAACGCAGAAAAACCGCAATTTTCAGGTGAAACGAGACAGACATATCCTCCCTCTGCCACCCACCCGCCCAACTGATAGCCAGCCATTAGACATGCACAGATAGTTCTGAGGGTCTGTCTGTGATGTCATACAGGGCCTGCTGATCAATGGGCAGCTTTCTGATTGGCTGCTGTATTTGATTGACAGATGGAAGCTGGCAGCTGATTGGCTGTCTAGCCTAACGTGCTTTACACATCTCCCTGATGGTACCACTGGCTAAGACTCCACCTCAGCTCATTGGGTAATGAAAAATTTAGAACAATTGATGGATGAAAGCAGGCAGGCCAGCCATTTTGGGACGCTCAGTGGACTTGTTTAATGCAATGCACCTTTATATATTCACATGCATTCGCTTCATGCTGTAACCACTGTGCATAAAAATTTGGAAACATGGCATACAGTGTATCATTTGGTGTCTAAGTCATGTTTCCCATGTTTTTCCTTCCCAGATACTAGCCCGTTTGAGTGTTTGGGGCACTTTTTAGCTAAAATCATCCTACAGGGCCTAACTGCATATGCTAAAGCCTGCCTATTTTGAATGGTGTAGTGGCCCCTGCAACCTCCAAAAATATCAGGACTTACTTCCCCAATAATCTGCTAACTCACCCCTGAAATACATACTTATTCACACTATTTTGTTCATTGGACTCATTTCTCATTTGAAATGCCCATTTTTGGGGGCGAGTAATGTGCGTCTTTAAAAAGTGATTTCTACGATACCCCACTTTTGCGCGTCGGACCTCAACTTTTCCCGTAAACGCAGAAAAACCGCAATTTTCAGGTGAAACGAGACAGACATCCCCTCCCTCTGCCCCCCACCCGCCCAACTGATAGCCAGCCATTAGACATGCACAGATAGTTCTGAGGGTCTGTCTGTGATGTCATACAGGGCCTGCTGATCAATGGGCAGCTTTCTGATTGGCTGCTGTATTTGATTGACAGATGGAAGCTGGCAGCTGATTGGCTGTCTAGCCTAACGTGCTTTACACATCTCCCTGATGGTACCACTGGCTAAGACTCCACCTCACCTCATTGGGTAATGAAAAATTTAGAACAATTGATGGATGAAAGCAGGCAGGCCAGCTATTTTGGGACGCTCAGTGGACTTGTTTAATGCAATGCACCTTTATATATTCACATGCATTCGCTTCATGCTGTAACCACTGTGCATACAAATTTGGAAACATGGCATACAGTGTATCATTTGGTGTCTAAGTCATGTTTCCCATATTTTCCCTTCCCAGATACAAGCCCGTTTGAGTGTTTGGGGCACTTTTTAGTTAAAATCATCCTACAGGGCCTAACTGCATATGCTAAAGCCTGCCTATTTTGAATGGTGTAGTGGCCCCTGCAACCTCCAAAAATATCAGGACTTACTTCCCCAATAACCTGCTAACTCACCCCTGAAATACATACTTATTCACCCTATTTTGTTCATTGGACTCATTTCTCATTTGAAATGCCCATTTTTGGGGAGCCAGAAATGTGCGTCTTTAAAAGGTGATTTCTACGATACCCCACTTTTGCGCGTCGGACCTCAACTTTTCCCGTAAACGCAGAAAAACCGCAATTTTCAGGAGAAACGAGACAAACATCCCCTCCCTCTGCCACCCACCCGCCCAACTGAAAGCCAGCCATTAGACATGCACAGATAGTTCTGAGGGTCTGTCTGTGATGTCATAAAGGGCCTGCTGATCAATGGGCAGCTTTCTGATTGGCTGCTGTATTTGATTGACAGATGGAAGCTGGCAGCTGATTGGCTGTCTAGCCTAACGTGCTTTACACATCTCCCTGATGGTACCACTGGCTAAGACTCCACCTCAGCTCATTGGGTAATGAAAAATTTAGAACAATTGATGGATGAAAGCAGGCAGGCCAGCATTTTGGGACGCTCAGTGGACTTGTTTAATGCAATGCACCTTTGTATATTCACATGCATTCGCTTCATGCTGTAACCACTGTGCATAAAAATTTGGAAACATGGCATACAGTGTATCATTTGGTGTCTAAGTCATGTTTCCCATATTTTCCCTTCCCAGATACAAGCCCGTTTGAGTGTTTGGGGCACTTTTTAGTTAAAATCATCCTACAGGGCCTAACTGCATCTGCTAAAGCATGCCTATTTTGAATGGTGTAGTGGCCCCTGCAACCTCCAAAAATATCAGGACTTACTTCCCCAATAACCTGCTAACTCACCCCTGAAATACATACTTATTCACCCTATTTTGTTCATTGGACTCATTTCTCATTTGAAATGCCCATTTTTGGGGAGCCAGAAATGTGCGTCTTTAAAAGGTGATTTCTACGATACCCCACTTTTGCGCGTCGGACCTCAACTTTTCCCGTAAACGCAGAAAAACCGCAATTTTCAGGAGAATCGAGACAGACATCCCCTCCCTCTGCCACCCACCCGCCCAACTGAAAGCCAGCCATTAGACATGCACAGATAGTTCTGAGGGTCTGTCTGTGATGTCATAAAGGGCCTGCTGATCAATGGGCAGCTTTCTGATTGGCTGCTGTATTTGATTGACAGATGGAAGCTGGCAGCTGATTGGCTGTGTAGCCTAAAGTGCTTTACACACCACCTTGATGGTACCACTGGCTAAGACTCCACCTCAGCTCATTAGGTAATGAAAACTTTAGAACAATTGATGGATGAAAGCAGGCAGGTCGGCCATTTTGGGACGTTCAGTGGACTTGTTTAATGCAATGCACCTTTGTATATTCACATGCATTCGCTTCATGCTGTAACCACTGTGCATAAAAATTTGGAAACATGGCATACAGTGTATCATTTGGTGTCTGTCATGTTTCCCATGTTTTTCCTTCCCAGATACTAGCCCGTTTAAGTGTTTGGGGCACTTTTTAGCTAAAATCATCCTACAGGGCCTAACTGCATATGCTAAAGCCTGCCTATTTTGAATGGTGTAGTGGCCCCTGCAACCTCCAAAAATATCAGGACTTACTTCCCCAATAACCTGCTAACTCACCCCTGAAATACATACTTATTCACCCTATTTTGTTAATTGGACTTATTTCTCTTTTGAAATGCCCATTTTTGGGGGGGCAGAAATGTGCGTCGTTAAAAGGTGATTTCTACGATACCCCACTTTTGCGCGTCGGACCTCAACTTTTCCCGTAAACGCAGAAAAACCGCAATTTTCAGGAGAAACGAGACAGACATCCCCTCCCTCTGCCACCCACCCGCCCAACTGACAGCCAGCCATTAGACATGCAAAGATAGTTCTGAGGGTCTGTCTTTGATGTCATAAAGGGCCTGCTGATCAATGGGCAGCTTTCTTATTGGCTGCTGTATTTGATTGACAGATGGAAGCTAGCAGCTGATTGGCTGTCTAGCCTAAAGTGCTTTACACACCTCCCTGATGGTACCACTGGCTAAGACTCCACCTCAGCTCAATGGGTAATGAAAAATTTAGAACAATTGATGGATGAAAGCAGGCAGGCCGGCCATTTTGGGACGCTCATTGGACTTGTTTAATGCAATGCACCTTTGTATTTTCACATGCATTCGCTTCATACTGTAACCACTGTGCATAAAAAATTGAAAACATGGCATACAGTGTATCATTTGGTGTCTAAGTCATGTTTCCCATGTTTTTCCTTCCCAGATACTAGCCCGTTTGAGTGTTTGGGGCACTTTTTAGCTAAAATCATCCTACGGGGCCTAACTGCATATGCTAAAGCCTGCCTATTTTGAATGGTCTAGTGACCCCTGCAACCTCCAAAAATATCAGGACTTACTTCCCCAATAACCTGCCAACTCACCCCTGAAATACATACTTATTCACCCTATTTTGTTAATTGGACTTATTTCTCTTTTGAAATGCCCATTTTTGGGGGGCCAGAAATGTGCCTCTTTAAAATGTGATTTCTACGATACCCCACTTTTGCGCGTCGGACCTCAACTTTTCCCGTAAACGCAGAAAAACCACAATTTTCAGGAGAAACGAGACAGACATCCCCTCCCTCTGCCACCCACCCGCCCAACTGAAAGCCAGCCATTAGACATGCACAGATAGTTCTGAGGGTCTGTCTGTGATGTCATAAAGGGCCTGCTGATCAATGGGCAGCTTTCTGATTGGCTGCTGTATTTGATTGACAGATGGAAGCTGGCAGCTGATTGGCTGTCTAGCCTAAAGTGCTTTACACACCTCCCTGATGGTACCACTGGCTAAGACTCCACCTCAGCTCATTGGGTAATAAAAAATTTAGAACAATTGATGGATGAAAGCAGGCAGGCCGGCCATTTTGGGACGCTCAGTGGACTTGTTTAATGCAATGCACCTTTGTATATTCACATGCATTCGCTTCATGCTGTAACCACTGTGCATAAAAATTTGGAAACATGGCATACAGTGTATCATTTGGTGTCTAAGTCATGTTTCCCATATTTTCCCTTCCCAGATACAAGCCTGTTTGAGTGTTTGGGGCACTTTTTAGCTAAAATCATCCTACAGGGCCTAACTGCATATGCTAAAGCCTGTCTATTTTGAATGGTGTAGTTGCCCCTGCAACCTCCAAAAATATCAGGATTTACTTCCCCAATAACCTGCTAACTCACCCCTGAAATACATACTTATTCACCCTATTTTGTTAATTGGACTAATTTCTCATTTGAAATGCCCATTTTTGGGGGGCGAGTAATGTGCGTCTTTAAAAAGTGATTTCTCCGATACCCCACTTTTGCGCGTCGGACCTCAACTTTTCCCGTAAACGCAGAAAAACCACAATTTTCAGGTGAAACGAGACAGACATCCCCTCCCTCTGCCACCCACCCGCCCAACTGATAGCCAGCCATTAGACATGCACAGATAGTTCTGAGGGTCTGTCTGTGATGTCATACAGGGCCTGCTGATCAATGGGCAGCTTTCTGATTGGCTGCTGTATTTGATTGACAGATGGAAGCTGGCAGCTGATTGGCTGTCTAGCCTAACGTGCTTTACACATCTCCCTGATGGTACCACTGGCTAAGACTCCACCTCAGCTCATTGGGTAATGAAAAATTTAGAACAATTGATGGATGAAAGCAGGCAGGCCAGCCATTTTGGGACGCTCAGTGGACTTGTTTAATGCAATGCACCTTTGTATTTTCACATGCATTCGCTTCATGCTGTAACCACTGTGCATAAAAATTTGGAAACATGGCATACAGTGTATCATTTGGTGTCTAAGTCATGTTTCCCATATTTTCCCTTCCCAGATACAAGCCCGTTTGAGTGTTTGGGGCACTTTTTAGCTAAAATCATCCTACAGGGTCTAACTGCATATGCTAAAGCCTGCCTATTTTGAATGGTGTAGTGGCCCCTGCAACCTCCAAAAATATCAGGACTTACTTCCCCAATAACCTGCTAACTCACCCCTGAAATACATACTTATTCACCCTATTTTGTTCATTGGACTCATTTCTCATTTGAAATGCCCATTTTTGGGGAGCCAGAAATGTGCGTCTTTAAAAGGTGATTTCTACGATACCCCACTTTTGCGCGTCGGACCTCAACTTTTCCCGTAAACGCAGAAAAAACGCAATTTTCAGGAGAAACGAGACAGACATCCCCTCCCTCTGCCACCCACCCGCCCAACTGAAAGCCAGCCATTAGACATGCACAGATAGTTCTGAGGGTCTGTCTGTGATGTCATAAAGGGCCTGCTGATCAATGGGCAGCTTTCTGATTGGCTGCTGTATTTGATTGACAGATGGAAGCTGGCAGCTGATTGGCTGTCTAGCCTAACGTGCTTTACACATCTCCCTGATGGTACCACTGGCTAAGACTCCACCTCAGCTCATAGGGTAATGAAAAATTTAGAACAATTGATGGATGAAAGCAGGCAGGCCAGCCATTTTGGGACGCTCAGTGGACTTGTTTAATGCAATGCACCTTTGTATATTCACATGCATTCGCTTCATGCTGTAACCACTGTGCATAAAAATTTGGAAACATGGCATACAGTGTATCATTTGGTGTCTAAGTCATGTTTCCCATATTTTCCCTTCCCAGATACAAGCCTGTTTGAGTGTTTGGGGCACTTTTTAGCTAAAATCATCCTACAGGGCCTAACTGCATATGCTAAAGCCTGTCTATTTTGAATGGTGTAGTTGCCCCTGCAACCTCCAAAAATATCAGGATTTACTTCCCCAATAACCTGCTAACTCACCCCTGAAATACATACTTATTCACCCTATTTTGTTAATTGGACTAATTTCTCATTTGAAATGCCCATTTTTGGGGGGCGAGTAATGTGCGTCTTTAAAAAGTGATTTCTCCGATACCCCACTTTTGCGCGTCGGACCTCAACTTTTCCCGTAAACGCAGAAAAACCACAATTTTCAGGTGAAACGAGACAGACATCCCCTCCCTCTGCCACCCACCCGCCCAACTGATAGCCAGCCATTAGACATGCACAGATAGTTCTGAGGGTCTGTCTGTGATGTCATACAGGGCCTGCTGATCAATGGGCAGCTTTCTGATTGGCTGCTGTATTTGATTGACAGATGGAAGCTGGCAGCTGATTGGCTGTCTAGCCTAACGTGCTTTACACATCTCCCTGATGGTACCACTGGCTAAGACTCCACCTCAGCTCATTGGGTAATGAAAAATTTAGAACAATTGATGGATGAAAGCAGGCAGGCCAGCCATTTTGGGACGCTCAGTGGACTTGTTTAATGCAATGCACCTTTGTATTTTCACATGCATTCGCTTCATGCTGTAACCACTGTGCATAAAAATTTGGAAACATGGCATACAGTGTATCATTTGGTGTCTAAGTCATGTTTCCCATATTTTCCCTTCCCAGATACAAGCCCGTTTGAGTGTTTGGGGCACTTTTTAGCTAAAATCATCCTACAGGGTCTAACTGCATATGCTAAAGCCTGCCTATTTTGAATGGTGTAGTGGCCCCTGCAACCTCCAAAAATATCAGGACTTACTTCCCCAATAACCTGCTAACTCACCCCTGAAATACATACTTATTCACCCTATTTTGTTCATTGGACTCATTTCTCATTTGAAATGCCCATTTTTGGGGAGCCAGAAATGTGCGTCTTTAAAAGGTGATTTCTACGATACCCCACTTTTGCGCGTCGGACCTCAACTTTTCCCGTAAACGCAGAAAAAACGCAATTTTCAGGAGAAACGAGACAGACATCCCCTCCCTCTGCCACCCACCCGCCCAACTGAAAGCCAGCCATTAGACATGCACAGATAGTTCTGAGGGTCTGTCTGTGATGTCATAAAGGGCCTGCTGATCAATGGGCAGCTTTCTGATTGGCTGCTGTATTTGATTGACAGATGGAAGCTGGCAGCTGATTGGCTGTCTAGCCTAACGTGCTTTACACATCTCCCTGATGGTACCACTGGCTAAGACTCCACCTCAGCTCATAGGGTAATGAAAAATTTAGAACAATTGATGGATGAAAGCAGGCAGGCCAGCCATTTTGGGACGCTCAGTGGACTTGTTTAATGCAATGCACCTTTGTATATTCACATGCATTCGCTTCATGCTGTAACCACTGTGCATAAAAATTTGGAAACATGGCATACAGTGTATCATTTGGTGTCTAAGTCATGTTTCCCATATTTTCCCTTCACAGATACAAGCCCGTTTGAGTGTTTGGGGCACTTTTTAGCTAAAATCATCCTACAGGGCCTAACTGCATATGCTAAAGCCTGCCTATTTTGAATGGTGTAGTGGCCCCTGCAACCTCCAAAAATATCAGGACTTACTTCCCCAATAACCTGCTAACTCACCCCTGAAATACATACTTATTCACACTATTTTGTTCATTGGACTCATTTCTCATTTGAAATTCCCATTTTTGGGGGTGAGTAATGTGCGTCTTTAAAAGGTGATTTCTACGATACCCCACTTTTGCGTGTCGGACCTCAACTTTTCCCGTAAACGCAGAAAAACCACAATTTTCAGGAGAAACGAGACAGACATCCCCTCCCTCTGCCACCCACCCGCCCAACTGATAGCCAGCCATTAGACATGCACAGATAGTTCTGAGGGTCTGTCTGTGATGTCATAAAGGGCCTGCTGATCAATGGGCAGCTTTCTGATTGGCTGCTGTATTTGATTGACAGATGGAAGCTGGCAGCTGATTGGCTGTCTAGCCTAACGTGCTTTACACATCTCCCTGATGGTACCACTGGCTAAGACTCCACCTCAGCTCATTGGGTAATGAAAAATTTAGAACAATTGATGGATGAAAGCAGGCAGGCCAGCCATTTTGGGACGCTCAGTGGACTTGTTTAATGCAATGCACCTTTGTATATTCACATGCATTCGCTTCATGCTGTAACCACTGTGCATAAAAATTTGGAAACATGGCATACAGTGTATCATTTGGTGTCTAAGTCATGTTTCCCATATTTTCCCTTCCCAGATACAAGCCCGTTTGAGTGTTTGGGGCACTTTTTAGTTAAAATCATCCTACAGGGCCTAACTGCATATGCTAAAGCCTGCCTATTTTGAATGGTGTAGTGGCCCCTGCAACCTCCAAAAATATCAGGACTTACTTCCCCAATAACCTGCTAACTCACCCCTGAAATACATACTTATTCACCCTATTTTGTTCATTGGACTCATTTCTCATTTGAAATGCCCATTTTTGGGGAGCCAGAAATGTGCGTCTTTAAAAGTTGATTTCTACGATACCCCACTTTTGCGCGTCGGACCTCAACTTTTCCCGTAAACGCAGAAAAACCGCAATTTTCAGGAGAATCGAGACAGACATCCCCTCCCTCTGCCACCCACCCGCCCAACTGAAAGCCAGCCATTAGACATGCACAGATAGTTCTGAGGGTCTGTCTGTGATGTCATAAAGGGCCTGCTGATCAATGGGCAGCTTTCTGATTGGCTGCTGTATTTGATTGACAGATGGAAGCTGGCAGCTGATTTGCTGTCTAGCCTAAAGTGCTTTACACACCACATTGATGGTACCACTGGCTAAGACTCCACCTCAGCTCATTAGGTAATGAAAACTTTAGAACAATTGATGGATGAAAGCAGGCAGGTCGGCCATTTTGGGACGTTCAGTGGACTTGTTTAATGCAATGCACCTTTGTATATTCACATGCATTCGCTTCATGCTGTAACCACTGTGCATACAAATTTGGAAACATGGCATACAGTGTATCATTTGGTGTCTGTCATGTTTCCCATGTTTTTCCTTCCCAGATACTAGCCCGTTTAAGTGTTTGGGGCACTTTTTAGCTAAAATCATCCTACAGGGCCTAACTGCATATGCTAAAGCCTGCCTATTTTGAATGGTGTAGTGGCCCCTGCAACCTCCAAAAATATCAGGACTTACTTCCCCAATAACCTGCTAACTCACCCCTGAAATACATACTTATTCACCCTATTTTGTTCATTGGACTCATTTCTCATTTGAAATGCCCATTTTTGGGGGGGCAGAAATGTGCGTCGTTAAAAGGTGATTTCTACGATACCCCACTTTTGCGCGTCAGACCTCAACTTTTCCCGTAATCGCAGAAAAACCGCAATTTTCAGGAGAAACGAGACAGACATCCCCTCCCTCTGCCACCCACCCGCCCAACTGACAGCCAGCCATTAGACATGCACAGATAGTTCTGAGGGTCTGTCTGTGATGTCATAAAGGGCCTGCTGATCAATGGGCAGCTTTCTGATTGGCTGCTGTATGTGATTGACAGATGGAAGCTAGCAGCTGATTGGCTGTCTAGCCTAAAGTGCTTTACACACCTCCCTGATGGTACCACTGGCTAAGACTCCACCTCAGCTCAATGGGTAATGAAAAATTTAGAACAATTGATGGATGAAAGCAGGCAGGCCGGCCATTTTGGGACGCTCATTGGACTTGTTTAATGCAATGCACCTTTGTATTTTCACATGCATTCGCTTCATTCTGTAACCACTGTGCATAAAAAATTGAAAACATGGCATACAGTGTATCATTTGGTGTCTAAGTCATGTTTCCCATGTTTTTCCTTCCCAGATACTAGCCCGTTTGAGTGTTTGGGGCACTTTTTAGCTAAAATCATACTACGGGGCCTAACTGCATATGCTAAAGCCTGCCTATTTTGAATGGTCTAGTGACCCCTGCAACCTCCAAAAATATCAGGACTTACTTCCCCAATAACCTGCCAACTCACCCCTGAAATACATACTTATTCACCCTATTTTGTTAATTGGACACATTTCTCATTTGAAATGCCCATTTTTGGGGGGCCAGAAATGTGCCTCTTTAAAATGTGATTTCTACGATACCCCACTTTTGCGCGTCGGACCTCAACTTTTCCCGTAAACGCAGAAAAACCGCAATTTTCAGGAGAAACGAGACAGACATCCCCTCCCTCTGCCACCCACCCGCCCAACTGAAAGCCAGCCATTAGACATGCACAGATAGTTCTGAGGGTCTGTCTGTGATGTCATAAAGGGCCTGCTGATCAATGGGCAGCTTTCTGATTGGCTGCTGTATTTGATTGACAGATGGAAGCTGGCAGCTGATTGGCTGTCTAGCCTAAAGTGCTTTACACACCTCCCTGATGGTACCACTGGCTAAGACTCCACCTCAGCTCATTGGGTAATGAAAAATTTAGAACAATTGATGGATGAAAGCAGGCAGGCCGGCCATTTTGGGACGTTCAGTGGACTTGTTTAATGCAATGCACCTTTGTATTTTCACATGCATTCGCTTCATGCTGTAACCACTGTGCATAAAAATTTGGAAACATGGCATACAGTGTATCATTTGGTTTCTAAGTCATGTTTCCCATATTTTCCCTTCCCAGATACTAGCCCGTTTGAGTGTTTGGGGCACTTTTTAGCTAAAATCATCCTACAGGGCCTAACTGCATATGCTAAAGCCTGCCTATTTTGAATGGTGTAGTGGCCCCTGCAACCTCCAAAAATATCAGGACTTATTTTCCCAATAACCTGCTAACTCACCCCTGAAATACATACTTATTCACCCTATTTTGTTCATTGGACATAAAGGGCCTGCTGATCAATGGGCAGCTTTCTGATTGGCTGCTGTATTTGATTGACAGATGGAAGCTGGCAGCTGATTGGCTGTCTAGCCTAAAGTGCTTTACACACCTCCCTGATGGTACCACTGGCTAAGACTCCACCTCAGCTCATTGGGTAATGAAAAATTTAGAACAATTGATGGATGAAAGCAGGCAGGCCGGCCATTTTGGGACGTTCAGTGGACTTGTTTAATGCAATGCACCTTTGTATTTTCACATGCATTCGCTTCATGCTGTAACCACTGTGCATAAAAATTTGGAAACATGGCATACAGTGTATCATTTGGTTTCTAAGTCATGTTTCCCATATTTTCCCTTCCCAGATACTAGCCCGTTTGAGTGTTTGGGGCACTTTTTAGCTAAAATCATCCTACAGGGCCTAACTGCATATGCTAAAGCCTGCCTATTTTGAATGGTGTAGTGGCCCCTGCAACCTCCAAAAATATCAGGACTTATTTCCCCAATAACCTGCTAACTCACCCCTGAAATACATACTTATTCACCCTATTTTGTTCATTGGACATAAAGGGCCTGCTGATCAATGGGCAGATTTCTGATTGGCTGCTGTATTTGATTGACAGATGGAAGCTGGCAGCTGATTGGCTGTCTAGCCTAAAGTGCTTTACACACCTCCCTGATGGTACCACTGGCTAAGACTCCACCTCAGCTGATTGGGTAATGAAAAATGTAGAACAATTGATGGATGAAAGCAGGCAGGCTGGCCATTTTGGGACGCTCATTGGACTTGTTTAATGCAATGCACCTTTGTATTTTCACATGCATTCGCTTCATGCTGTAACCACTGTGCATAAAAATTTGGAAACATGGCATACAGTGTATCATTTGGTGTCTAAGTCATGTTTCCCATGTTTTTCCTTCCCAGATACTAGCCCGTTTGTTTGGGGCACTTTTTAGCTAAAATCATCCTAGGGGGCCTAACTGCATATGCTAAAGCCTGCCTATTTTGAATGGTCTAGTGGCCCCTGCAACCTCCAAAAATATCAAAACTTACTTCCCCAATAACCTGCTAACTCACCCCTGAAATACATACTTATTCACCCTATTTTGTTAATTGGACTCATTTCTCATTTGAAATGCCCATTTTTGGGGGGCCAGAAATGTGCGTCTTTAAAAGGTGATTTCTACGATACCCCACTTTTGCGCGTCGGACCTCAACTTTTCCCGTAAACGCAGAAAAACCGCAATTTTCAGGATAAACGAGACAGACATCCCCTCCCTCTGCCACCCACCCGCCCAACTGACAGCCAGCCATTAGACATGCACAGATAGTTCTGAGGGTCTGTCTGTGACGTCATAAAGGGCCTGCTGATCAATGGGCAGCTTTCTAATTGGCTGCTGTATTTGATTGACAGATGGAAGCTGGCAGCTGATTGCCTGTCTAGCCTAAAGTGCTTTACACACCTCCCTGATGGTACCACTGGCTAAGACTCCACCTCAGCTCATTGGGTAATGAAAAATTTAGAACAATTGATGGATGAAAGCAGGCAGGCTGGCCATTTTGGGACGCTCATTGGACTTGTTTAATGCAATGCACCTTTGTATATTCACATGCATTCGCTTCATGCTGTAACCACTGTGCATAAAAATTTGGAAACATGGCATACAGTGTATCATTTGGTGTCTAAGTCCTGTTTCCCATGTTTTTTCTTCCCAGATACTAGCCCGTTTGAGTGTTTGGGGCACTTTTTAGGGTACTTGTGTATTTTGGCGGCGCCCGTTGTGGGCATCGTGTGCCTTAACTTTAAGGCACACGACGCGACGCGATGGACGCGATTTCTCCATAGGCTTCAATGTTAAAATATTTTTAACATTGAACCCGATGGAGAAATCGGGTCCATCGCGTCGCGTCGTGTACCTTAAAGTTAAGGCACACGACGCGACCGACGCGACCGACACGATTTCTCCATAGGCTTCAATGTTAAAATATTTTTAACATTGAAATACTTTCGGTCGCGTCGGACTTGTGCCATTATAATGGCACAAGATCAAATGTAGTTGATAAAGTCCATCTAACATAGAAAACAATGGGAAATGGGCCAATATGGCCCATTTCTCATTGTATATGGCCCCGTCATGTCCAAATATAAATGCCCCCCATTGTCAGCGGCACCCCAGTATTGACGCCAACCCGAAGCGTGGCGAGCGTAGCGAGCCCGCGAGGGGCGGCGGTACGCGTCCTACGACCTTTTCATACCCCTACTATCCACGTCGGCGTGGAGTTGAGAATAGAATAGTGTGGCGAGCGCAGCGAGCCACCGAGCCCGAAGCGTGGCGAGCGGACGCGGATACCTTCACAGGTATCCACGTCCCCACGCGGGCTTCACAGGTGTCCGCGTCCCCTCGCGGGGCTCGCTGCGCTCGCCACGCTGCGCTCGCCACGCTTCGGGCTCGGTGGCTCGCTACGCTCGCCACACTTTTCTATTCTCAACTCCACGCCGACGTGGATAGTAGGGGTATGAAAAGGTCGGAGGACGCGCACCGCCGCCCCTCGCGGGCTCGCTGCGCTCGCCACGCTTCGGGTTGACGTCAATACTGGGGTGCCGCTCACAATGGGGGGGCAGTTATATTTGGACATGACGGGGACATATACAATGAAAAATGGGCCATATTGGCCCATTTCCCATTTTATTCCATGTAAAATGGACTTTATCAAGTCCATCTTATCTTGTGCCATTATAATGGCACAAGACCGACGCGACCGACACGATTTCAATGTTAAAATATTTTAACATTGAAGCCTATGGAGAAATCGCGTCCATCACGTCGGTCGCGTCGTGTGCCATGTTAATGCACACGACGCGATGGACGCGATGGACCCGATTTTTCACACACGATGGACGCGATCCTCATCGTGGGCGCCGCCAAAATACACAAGTACCCTTTTTAGCTAAAATCATCCTACGGGGCCTAACTGCATATGCTAAAGCCTGCCTATTTTGAATGGTCTAGTGGCCCCTGCAACCTCCAAAAATATCAGGACTTACTTCCCCAATAACCTGCTAACTCACCCCTGAAATACATACTTATGCACCCTATTTTGTTAATTGGATTCATTTCTCATTTGAAATGCACATTTTTGGGGGGCCAGAAATGTGCGTCTTTAAAAGGTGATTTCTACGATACCCCACTTTTGCGTGTCGGACCTCAACTTTTCCCGTAAACGCAGAAAAACCGCAATTTTCAGGAGAAACGAGACAGACATCCCCTCCCTCTGCCACCCACCCGCCCAACTGACAGCCAGCCATTAGACATGCACAGATAGTTCTGAGGGTTTGTCTGTGATGTCATAAAAGGCCTGCTGATCAATGGGCAGCTTTCTGATTGGCTGCTGTATTTGATTGACAGATGGAAGCTGGCAGCTGATTGGCTGTCTAGCCTAAAGTGCTTTACACACCTCCCTGATGGTACCACTGGCTAAGACTTCACCTCAGCTCATTGGGTAATGAAAAATTTAGAACAATTGATGAATAAAAGCAGGCAGGCCGGCCATTTTGGGACGCTCATTGGACTTGTTTAATGCAATGCACCTTTGTATTTTCACATGTATTCGCTTCATGCTGTAACCACTGTGCATAAAAATTTGGAAACATGGCATACAGTGTATCATTTGGTGTCTAAGTCATGTTTCCCATATTTTCCCTTCCCAGATACAAGCCCGTTTGAGTGTTTGGGGCACTTTTTAGCTAAAATCAGCCTGCAGGGCCTAACTGCATATGCTAAAGCCTGCCTATTTTGAATGGTCTAGTGGCCCCTGCAACCTCCAAAAATATCAGGACTTACTTCCCCAATAACCTGCTAACTCACCCCTGAAATACATACTTATTCACCCTATTTTGTTCATTGGACTCATTTCTCATTTGAAATGCCCATTTTTGGTCGGCCAGAAATGTGCGTCTTTAAAAGGTGATTTCTACGATACCCCACTTTTGCGCGTCGGACCTCAACTTTTCCCGTAAACGCAGAAAAAACGCAATTTTCAGGAGAAACGAGACAGACATCCCCTTCCTCTGCCACCCACCCGCCCAACTGACAGCCAGCCATTAGACATGCACAGATAGTTCTGAGGGTCTGTCTGTGATGTCATAAAGGGCCTGCTGATCAATGGGCAGCTTTCTGATTGGCTGCTGTATTTGATTGACAGATGGAAGCTGGCAGCTGATTGGCTGTCTAGCCTAAAGTGCTTTACACACCTCCCTGATGGTACCACTGGCTAAGACTCCACCTCAGCTCATTGGGTAATGAAAAATTTAGAACAATTGATGGATGAAAGCAGGCAGGCCGGCCATTTTGGGACGCTCATTGGACTTGTTTAATGCAATGCACCTTTGTATATTCACATGCATTCGCTTCATGCTGTAACCACTGTGCATAAAAATTTGGAAACATGGCATACAGTGTATCATTTGGTGTCTAAGTCATGTTTCCCATATTTTCCCTTCCCAGATACAAGCCCGTTTGAGTGTTTGGGGCACTTTTTAGCTAAAATCATCCTACAGGGCCTAACTGCATATGCTAAAGCCTGCCTATTTTGAATGGTGTAGTGGCCCCTGCAACCTCCAAAAATATCAGGACTTACTTCCCCAATAACCTGCTAACTCACCCCTGAAATACATACTTATTCACCCTATTTTGTTCATTGGACTCATTTCTCATTTGAAATGCCCATTTTTGGGGGGCCAGAAATGTGCGTCTTTAAAAGGTGATTTCTACGATACCCCACTTTTGCGCGTCGGACCTCAACTTTTCCCGTAAACGCAGAAAAACCGCAATTTTCAGGAGAAACGAGACAGACATCCCCTCCCTCTGCCACCCACCCGCCCAACTGACAGCCAGCCATTAGACATGCACAGGTAGTTCTGAGGGTCTGTCTGTGATGTCATAAAGGGCCTGCTGATCAATGGGCAGCTTTCTGATTGGCTGCTGTATTTGATTGACAGATGGAAGCTGGCAGCTGATTGGCTGTCTAGCCTAAAGTGCTTTACACACCTCCCTGATGGTACCACTGGCTAAGACTCCACCTCAGCTCATTGGGTAATGAAAAATTTAGAACAATTGATGGATGAAAGCAGGCAGGCCGGCCATTTTGGGACGCTCAGTGGACTTGTTTAATGCAATGCACCTTTGTATATTCACATGCATTCGCTTTATGCTGTAACCACTGTGCATAAAAATTTGGAAACATGGCATACAGTGTATCATTTGGTGTCTAAGTCATGTTTCCCATGTTTTTCCTTCCCAGATACTAGCCCGTTTGAGTGTTTGGGGCACTTTTTAGCTAAGATCATCCTACAGGGCCTAACTGCATATGCTAAAGCCTGCCTATTTTGAAAGGTCTAGTGGCCCCTGCAACCTCCAAAAATATCAGGACTTACTTCCCCAATAACCTGCTAACTCACCCCTGAAATACATACTTATTCACCCTATTTTGTTAATTGGACTCATTTCTCATTTGAAATGCCCATTTTTGGGGGGCCAGAAATGTGCGTCTTTAAAAGGTGATTTCTACGATACCCCACTTTTGCGCGTCGGACCTCAACTTTTCCCGTAAACGCAGAGAAAACGCAATTTTCAGGAGAAACGAGACAGACATCCCCTCCCTCTGCCACCCACCCACCCAACTGACAGCCAGCCATTAGACATGCACAGATAGTTCTGAGGGTCTGTCTGTGATGTCATAAAAGGCCTGCTGATCAATGGGCAGCTTTCTGATTGGCTGCTGTATTTGATTGACAGATGGAAGCTGGCAGCTGATTGGCTGTCTAGCCTAAAGTGCTTTACACACCTCCCTGATGGTACCACTGGCTAAGACTCCACCTCAGCTCATTGGGTAATGAAAAATTTAGAACAATTGATGGATGAAAGCAGGCAGGCCGGCCATTTTGGGACGCTCATTGGACTTGTTTAATGCAATGCACCTTTGTATTTTCACATGCATTCGCTTCATGCTGTAACCACTGTGCATAAAAATTTGGAAACATGGCATACAGTGTATCATTTCGTGTCTAAGTCATGTTTCCCATGTTTTTTCTTCCCAGATACTAGCCCGTTTGAGTGTTTGGGGCACTTTTTAGCTAAAATCATCCTACGGGGCCTAACTGCATATGCTAAAGCCTGCCTATTTTGAATGGTCTAGTGGCCCCTGCAACCTCCAAAAATATCAGGACTTACTTCCCCAATAACCTGCTAACTCACCCCTGAAATACATACTTATTCACCCAATTTTGTTAATTGGATTCATTTCTCATTTGAAATGCCCATTTTTTGGGGGGCAGAAATGTGCGTCTTTAAAAGGTGATTTCTACGATACCCCACTTTTGCGCGTCGGACCTCAACTTTTCCCGTAAACGCAGAAAAACCGCAATTTTCAGGAGAAACGAGACAGACATCCCCTCCCTCTGCCACCCACCCGCCCAACTGACAGCCAGCCATTAGACATGCACAGATAGTTCTGAGGGTCTGTCTGTGATGTCATAAAGGGCCTGCTGATCAATGGGCAGCTTTCTGATTGGCTGCTGTATTTGATTGACAGATGGAAGCTGGCAGCTGATTGGCTGTCTAGCCTAATGTGCTTTACACACCTCCCTGATGGTACCACTGGCTAAGACTCCACCTCAGCTCATTGGGTAATGAAAAATTTAGAACAATTGATGGATGAAAGCAGGCAGGCCGGCCATTTTGGGACGCTCAGTGGACTTGTTTAATGCAATGCACCTTTGTATATTCACATGCATTCACTTCATGCTGTAACCACTGTGCATAAAAATTTGGAAACATGGCATACAGTGTATCATTTGGTGTCTAAGGCCCTTATTCAGATCTGTGCGTCCGGAGCCGCATACGGTGCTCCGGCCGCACAAACCAATCCCCGCCCACAATACGGATCGCCACGGCCGTCCGTACACGGACGGCTGGCGATCCGCATGAAAATGGTGGGGCGTACGCCTCCACCATGGTGGGAGCTGCCCCCTGCATTCGATGGTCTGCGACCATCGAAGGCAGGGCCGCACGCCCCACCAGCTCCCGCAAGCTGAGACCACACGGACAATCGTCCGTGTGAAAGCTTGTATTTGGGCGGAGAGCTGACATCCGGCGATGTCAGCTTTCCGCCCCCATCACTGGCGTCATAGCCTCATTACCATGCATACGCCCCACGTTTGCATGGGAACGCCCATGAAACGCGGGGCGTATGCATAGGGAAATGAGGGTATGAAGCCCCTCACGCCCCTATACGCCCCCTTTGCGGCGTAGAAACTTTATGTGCGGCGATTTCGCCTGCACATGCGCAGATTGACCTCTGCGCATGTGCAGAGTGAAAACATCGGCGGTACGGCCGCACGCGGGCCGTACCGCTCAGTTCAGAATAAGGGCCTAAGTCATGTTTCCCATAATTTCCCTTCCCAGATACAAGCACTTTTGAGTGTTTGGGGCACTTTTTAGCTAAAATCATCCTACAGGGCCTAACTGCATATGCTAAAGCCTGCCTATTTTGAATGGTGTAGTGGCCCCTGCAACCTCCAAAAATATCAGGATTTACTTCCCCAATAACCTGCTATCTCACCCCTGAAATACATACTTATTCACCCTATTTTGTTCATTGGACTCATTTCTCATTTGAAATGCCCATTTTTGGGGGGCCAGAAATGTGCGTCTTTAAAAGGTGATTTCTACGATACCCCACTTTTGCGCGTCGGACCTCAACTTTTCCCGTAAACGCAGAAAAACCACAATTTTCAGGAGAAACGAGACAGACATCCCCTCCCTCTGCCACCCACCCGCCCAACTGACAGCCAGCCATTAGACATGCACAGATAGTTCTGAGCAGGGCCGGCGACAGGGAGGGTCAAGGGGGACATGTGTGACGGGCCCCGGCGTTCTGAAGGGCCCCAGAGCCCTGCCGTGGCCGGGGCCCGTCTATAATCTATGTTAACACCACTGCCGTCTAGTGTGTGTGGAGTGCACAGTCTGTGCGTGCTGCCCCGCCCCCGCCTGTGTGACTACCCACCCCGCAACCTGAACAGATGAGTTAAGCAGGCCCCCCTGCCGCTCAGTACCTCAGGTGGACATTCCACTTCCTCACCGGGTCCTCAGCTGCCCGGCCGGAACATCATGATGCAGGGTTTGGATTAACTGGATGGAGCTACAGCATGGGGCTTCATGGGGGCGGAGCTTCATGGGACTCGTTTGGGGGCGGGGCTACACAGGGCTCGGGAGGCGGAGCTAGAGATGACTCAGGCAGCTTCAGAAGAGCTGCTGCTGTCTGCAAAGTGAGAGGACTGGAGAGGCTGCTGCGTTTCCAGGCCCACCCACCCAGCCAGACTGCACTGTTATTTTAAAGGTAAGAGTGACTATATATAGTGGGTTAGGCTGAGGGCAGAGGGGGGTGGGTTAAGTCACAGGGTACAAGCGTTAGGCAATAGCAAGGAGGGTCAGGATTAGGCTGTGGGGGGTTAGGAAGCGCGTCAGTGTTATAGAGCACAGGCCGCAGGGTTAGGAAGCGAGTCAGTGTGATAGAATGCAGACCACAGGGTGAGGGATTGTGACAGTGTGACAGAACGCAGGCTGCAGGGTGAGGGATTATGTCAGTGTGATATACCGCAGGGTGAGGTATTTCGCCAGTGTGACAGAACGCAGGCCGCAGGGTGAGGGATTATGTCAGTGTGATAGAACGCAGGCCGCAGGGTGAGGGATTATGTCAGTGTGATAGAACGCAGGCCGCAGGGTGAGGGATTATGTCAGTGTGATAGAACGCAGGCCGCAGGGTGAGGGATTATGTCAGTGTGATAGACTGCAGGGTGAGATATTGCGCCAGTGTGACAGAACGCAGGCCGCAGGGTGAGGGATTATGTCAGTGTGATAGAACGCAGGCCACAGGTTGAGGGATTATGTCAGTGTGATATACCGCAGGGTGAGGGATTATGTCAGTGTGACAGAACGCAGGCTGCAGGGTGAGGGATTATGTCAGTGTGATAGAACGCAGGCCGCAGGGTGAGGGATTATGTCAGTGTGATAGACTGTAGGGTGAGATATTGCGCCAGTGTGACAGAACGCAGGCCGCAGGGTGAGGGATTATGTCAGTGTGATAGAACGCAGGCCACAGGTTGAGGGATTATGTCAGTGTGATAGAACCCAGGCCGCAGGGTGAGGGATTATGTCAGTGTGATAGGCCGCAGGTTGAGGGATTATGTCAGTGTGATAGAACCCAGGCCGCAGGGTGAGGGATTATGTCAGTGTGACAGAACGCAGGCCGCAGGGTGAGGGATTAGGTCAGTGTGATAGAACGCAGGGTGAGGTATTGCACCAGTGTGACAGAACGCAGGCCGCAGGGTGAGGTATTATGTCAGTGTGATAGACTGCAGGGTGAGATATTGCACCAGTGGGACAGAACGCAGGCCGCAGGGTGAGGGATTATGTCAGTGTGATATACCGCAGGGTGAGGTATTGCGCAAGTGTGACAGAACGCAGGCTGCAGGGTGAGGGATTATGTCAGTGTGATAGAACGCAGGCCGCAGGGTGAGGGATTATGTCAGTGTGATAGACCGCAGGGTGAGATATTGCGCCAGTGTGACAGAACGCAGGCCGCAGGGTGAGGGATTATGTCAGTGTGATAGAACGCAGGCCGCAGGTTGAGGGATTATGTCAGTGTGATAGAACCCAGGCCGCAGGGTGAGGGATTATATCAGTGTGATAGAACCCAGGCCGCAGGGTGAGGGATTATGTCAGTGTGACAGAACGCAGGCCGCAGGGTGAGGGATTATGTCAGTGTGATAGAACGCAGGGTGAGGTATTGCGCCAGTGTGACAGAACGCAGGCCGCAGGGTGAGGGATTATGTCAGTGTGACAGAACGCAGGCCGCAGGGTGAGGGATTATGTCAGTGTGATAGAACACATGGTGAGGTATTGCACCAGTGTGACAGAACCCAGGCCGCAGGGTGAGGGATTATGTCAGTGTGATAGAACCCAGGCCGCAGGGTGAGGGATTATGTCAGTGTGATAGAACCCAGGTCACAGGGTGAGGGATTATGTCAGTGTGATAGAACCCAGGCCACAGGGTGAGGTAGAGCGTCATGTGATAGAGCGCAGGCTTCAGAAATAGGGCTGCTCCCAGGCAGTTTACCTCCCTCCCTGCTCCGCAGCAATCCAGTAATGGGCACAGGGCGCTGCCAGTATGTGTTCCAGCATAGGGGGTGGGGGCCCGCAGAGATATCAGTGTATGGGGCCCCAAAAATTCTGTTGCCGGCCCTGGTTCTGAGGGTCTGTCTGTGATGTCATAAAGGGCCTGCTGATCAATGGGCAGCTTTCTGATTGGCTGCTGTATTTGATTGACAGATGGAAGCTGGCAGCTGATTGGCTGTCTAGCCTTAAGTGCTTTACACACCTCCCTGATGGTACCACTGGCTAAGACTCCATCTCAGCTCATTGGGTAATGAAAAATTTAGAACAATTGATGGATGAAAGCAGGCAGGCCGGCCATTTTGGGACGCTCATTGGACTTGTTTAATGCAATGCACCTTTGTATATTCACATGCATTCGCTTCATGCTGTAACCACTGTGCATAAAAATTTGGAAACATGTCATACAGTGTATCATTTGGTGTCTAAGTCATGTTTCCCATATTTTCCCTTCCCAGATACTAGCCCGTTTGAGTGTTTTGGGCACTTTTTAGCTAAAATCATCCTACAGGGCCTAACTGCATAAGCTAAAGCCTGCCTATTTTGAATGGTGTAGTGGCCCCTGCAACCTCCAAAAATATCAGGACTTACTTCCCCATAACCTGCTAACTCACCCCTGAAATACATACTTATTCACCCTATTTTGTTAAGTGGACTCATTTCTCATTTGAAATGCCGATTTTTGGGTGGCCAGAAATGTGCGTCTTTAAAAGGTGATTTCTACGATACCCCACTTTTGCGCGTCGGACCTCAACTTTTCCCGTAAACGCAGAAAAAACTCAATTTTCAGGAGAAACGAGACAGACATTACCTCCCTCTGCCACCCACCCGCCCAACTGACAGCCAGCCATTAGACATGCACAGATAGTTCTGAGGGTCTGTCTGTGATGTCATAAAGGGCCTGCTGATCATTGGGCAGCTTTCTGATTGGCTGCTGTATTTGATTGACAGATGGAAGCTGGCAGCTGATTGGCTGTCTAGCCTAAAGTGCTTTACACACCTCCCTGATGGTACCACTGGCTAAGACTCCACCTCAGCTCATTGGGTAATGAAAAATTTAGAACAATTGATGGATGAAAGCAGGCAGGCCGGCCATTTTGGGATGCTCATTGGACTTGTTTAATGCAATGCACCTTTGTATTTTCACATGCATTCGCTTCATGCTGTAACCACTGTGCATAAAAATTTGGAAACATGGCATACAGTGTATCATTTGGTGTCTAAGTCATGTTTCCCATATTTTCCCTTCCCAGATACTAGCCCGTTTGAGTGTTTGGGGCACTTTTTAGCTAAAATCATCCTACGGGGCCTAACTGCATATGCTAAAGCCTGCCTATTTTGAATGGTGTAGTGGCCCCTGCAACCTCCAAAAATATCAGGACTTACTTCCCCAATAACCTGCTAACTCACCCCTGAAATACATACTTATTGACCCTATTTTGTTAATTGGACTCATTTCTCATTTGAAATGCCGATTTTTGGGGGGACAGAAATGTGCGTCTTTAAAAGGTGATTTCTACGATACCCCACTTTCGCGCGTCGGACCTCAACTTTTCCCGTAAACGCAGAAAAAACACAATTTTCAGGAGAAACGAGACAGACATCCCCTCCCTCTGCCACCCACCCGCCCAACTGACAGCCAGCCATTAGACATGCACAGATAGTTCTGAGGGTCTGTCTGTGATGTCATAAAGGGCCTGCTGATCAATGGGCAGCTTTCTGATTGGCTGCTGTATTTGATTGACAGATGGAAGCTGGCAGCTGATTGGCTGTCTAGCCTAAAGTGCTTTACACACCTCCCTGATGGTACCACTGGCTAAGACTACACCTCAGCTCATTGGGTAATGAAAAATTTAGAACAATTGAAGGATGAAAGCAGGCAGGCCGGCCATTTTGGGACGCTCATTGGACTTGTTTAATGCAATGCACCTTTGTATATTCACATGCATTCGCTTCATGCTGTAACCACTGTGCATAAAAATTTGGAAACATGGCATACAGTGTATCATTTGGTGTCTAAGTCATGTTTCCCATATTTTCCCTTCCCAGATACAAGCCCGTTTGAGTGTTTGGGGCAATTTTTAGCTAAAATCATCCTACAGGGCCTAACTGCATATGCTAAAGCTTGCCTATTTTGAATGGTGTAGTGGCCCCTGCAACCTCCAAAAATATCAGGACTTACTTCCCCAATAACCTGCTAACTCACCCCTGAAATACATACTTATTCACCCAATTTTGTTCATTGGACTCATTTCTCATTTGAAATGCCCATTTTTGGGGGGCCAGAAATGTGCGTCTTTAACCCCTTACCGCCGCAGCCTGTTTTTGCCTTCCTGTCAGAGCCCTTTTTTTCAAATCTGACATGTATCACTTTATGTGGGGATAACTTTTTATTGCTTTTACTTATACCAGTGATTTTGAGATTGTTTTCTCGTGACACATTGTACTTTAAGTTAGTGGTAAATTTTGGTCGATACAGTCTGTGTTTATTTGTGAAAAATACCAAAATGTCATAAAAAAATTGAAAATTTTGCAATTTGCAAAATGTTAAATTTTCTGCTTGTGAGACAAATAATCATACCACTCAAAATAGTTAATAACTAACAAAGACCATATGTCTACTTTATGTTGCCATCATAATTTCAACCTCCTTTTAATTTTTTTGGACACTAGGAGGCTTAAAATATGAATAGCAAATTCTCATATTTTCAAGAAAATTTCAAACACTGATTTTTTTAGGGACCAGTTCAGTTCTGATGTGACTTTGAGGGACTTGTATGTGAGACACCCCCATAAATGATGCCATTTCAAAAACTGCACCCCTCACAGTATTCAAAACAGCATTTTGGAAGTTTGTTAACCCTTTAATGTTTCACAGGAATAAAAACAAAGTGTAGGTGAAATTTCAAAATTTCATTTTTTTAGCAGATTTTCAATTTTAATACATTTTTCTAAGGAACACAGTAGATTTTACTATAGAAATGTGACTAAAAATTGATTCCCCCAATTCTTTTGTTTTCATAAATATCCTATATGTGGCCCTAGTGTGCACGTTGACCAAACCACAGGCTTCATAATAGAAGGAGCACCTACTTGATTTTGGAGCCTCCTTTTTATGAGATTTTTTTTAGGCACCATGTAGGTTTCTAGGCACCATAAGATGCTAAAAGTTAGGAACCTCCCCCACAAGTGATCCCATTTTGCAAACTACACCCCTCAGGGAATTCATCTAGGGGTATAGTGTACATTTCAAACCCCCAGGGGTTTCACCAATTTTGGTACAACTGGGCTGTGAAAATGAAAAATTACATTTTTTTACACAAAAATGCAGTTCTGGCTCAAAATTTTTCATTTTCACAAGGAATGAAGGAGACTAAGCACCCCAAAATCTGTGCCGCAATTTCTCCCGAGTACGGCAATGCCTCATATGTGACCAAAAAATACCATTTGGGTGCATGGCAGGACTCAGAAGGGAAGGAGTGATATTTGGATTTTGCAGCACAGATTCTGGTGGAATGAATGGTGGGTGCTATGTCGCATTAGCAAGACCCCCGAAGCACCAATACAGTGGAACCCCCCCACAAGTGACCCCATTTTGCAAACTACACCCCTCAGGGAATTCATCTAGGGGTATAGTGTACATTTCAAACCCCCAGGGGTTTTACCAATTTTGGTACAACTGGGCTGTGAAAATGAAAAATTACATTTTTTTACACAAAAATGCAGTTCTGGCTCAAAATTTTTAATTTTCACAAGGAATGAAGGAGACAAAGCACCCCAAAATCTGTGCCGCAATTTCTCCCGAGTACGGCAATGCCTCATATGTGACCAAAAAATACCATTTGGGTGCATGGCAGGACTCAGAAGGGAAGGAGTGATATTTGGATTTTGCAGCACAGATTCTGGTGGAATGAATAGTGGGTGCTATGTCGCATTAGCAAGACCCCCGAAGCACGGTGAAATGATGAACCTAATAATCCATAGATGTGTGGTATATTTTAAAACACTCCTTCATACATAGGCCGGGTTTGTCGGGGCAAGTTTCACAGTGGAAAATAGTTTGCTTTCTTATTCCCTTTTTATAGCAAACTTTGCACCTTTTTTGTGTCCTGCCCTTTTTTCCAGTGGAGGGGATTTCGTTAGGAAAATGCTGCCCTGATACAATACGGGGGCCAGTACTAGAAGTACTGGGGCCCTCTGCCTGCTGGTTCCCAAATATTAGGCCCTTTATGACTTCCTCTTGAAAGTGCATAAATGTCCCCGTCTGGCTGGTAGAACGGAATAGTACGTAAGCATTATACAGTGCCATCTGGATGATATACACGGCCAGCTTCTTATACCATATTTTTGTTTTCCGCAGGGCACTGTACGGCTTCAGTACCTGATCTGAAAGATCCACTCCGCCCATGTACTTATTGTAATCTAGGATACAAATAGGTTTTGAGGTGTGGGTACTGGTACCTCGTACAGGGACGGAGGTGGTACTGTCTCCGTGAATTGTTGTCAGTATAAGGACATCCCTCTTGTCCTTATATTTGACCAACAACATATTTTCGGTGGATTGTGCCCTGCTTTCACCCTTTCTCAGTAATTGGGCAACGTGCGTTTTTGGGAGGCCTCTTTGGTTCTTGCGCACAGTACCGCAAGCTGCTGTACCTCTTGAACCAAGGGCCTTAAACAGGGGGATGCTGGTGTAAAAGTTATCCACATAGAGGTGATAACCCTTATCCAGGAAGGGGTGCACTAAATCCCAGACAATCTTTCCACTAACACCTACGAGGGAGGGGGGGCATTCTGGCGGTTCAATTCTTGTGTCCTTCCCTTCATATACCCTAAACCTGTGGGTGTACCCTGAGGTACTTTCGCACAGCTTATACATTTTTATGCCATACCTTGCCCTCTTATTGGGAAGGTACTGGCGGAATTTAACCCTTCCTTTAAAATGTATAAGTGACTCGTCTACACAAATGAATTTTTCGGGGATGTACATCTCAGCAAATTTGGCGCTGAAATGATCAATGACCGGCCTGACTTTGAATAGCCGGTCAAAGGTGGGATCATCTCTGGGTGGGCACTGTGCATTATCGTTGTAATGCAAAAATTTAAGGATCGTCTCAAAACGAGTCCGGGTCATGGCCATACGATGAAGTGGGGTGCTGTACAGAACATCTGTACTCCAATATTGTCTAATTTCTGGCTTTTTAACTATGCCCATATGTAACACCAGACCCCAAAACGTCATCATCTCTACTGCATCTACAGGGGTCCACCTAGCAAATGATGACGTGGGGTTTTGAGCAATAAACTGCTGGGCATATAAATTACTTTGGTCCACCATTAAATTTATAAAATCATCAGAGAAAAATACTTTTAAAAAGTCAATTTCTTTGAGGCCTGTAGTATCAAATTGGGTTCCTGGGTTGGCCAAAAACTCAGGAACCTAGGGCTCAAAATTGTCTGGTGGTGGGGTCCATACGGGATCAATCATTTGGGGGGGGGTCTCAGCTGCTCTACGGGGGCGTCTTTGAGGGGGTCCCTCATCACTAGAGGAGGAAGAGGAGCTTAAGACGAATGCAAATTCATCGCTTACATCACTGGCTGTGTCAGAGGCAATAAGGGCATATGCCTCCTCCGCTGAAAACAGTCTTTGGGATGATTGGGACATTTTTATTATTTTTGTGTTTGTGTAATTGTAGTGTTTCAACACGTGTATAGTGTAGGGGGGGTACAAACTTTATTTCAACACGGGGGGTATGTAGTGTGTATGTAGTGCTTTAACACGTGTAAGTGCACTTAAGGGGCAGCAGCTTCAAGGCAGCTTTTGGTACAACCTTGAAGGGGTTAAAAGAAAAAAAAAAAAAGCTCCTGCGCCAAAAATTGAGCACAGATGTTGGTCAGTAACGTCCGTCACTGATCAGCGCTCAGCGGCCACAGGACACCCACAAAATCACCGTGGGTGTAAACAAATTTAAAAAAAAGACCCCACAGCACCCTAAAAAAAAAAAAAATTTAAAAAAACTGCTGATCAGTCAAAGGCAACAGGAATTTGATCCAAAAAAAAAATTAGATCAACCCTGTGCCAAAAATGCTGATCAGTGATGTACGTCACTGATCAGCGCTCAGCGGCCACAGGACACCCACAAAATCACCGTGGGTGTAAAAAAAAAATTAAAAAAAAGACCCCACAGCACCCTAAAAAAAAAAAAAAATGCTGATCAGTGATGCAACACTGATTAGCAGTGAGGGGCAGCAGGCGGGGTATATATAAAAAAAAAAACCTGCACCCCAAAAAAGTTGCTGATCAGTTAATACTGATCAGCACAAATGGGGGGCAGGAAAAAAAGCAATGCAGAGGGTTAAGCCCGTCTGCACTGCAATCAGCCACAGGGGGCAGGAGAGACAAAATTATATTTTACTATGATGCTGCAGCAGCAGAAGCAGGCAGCAGGCAGCACGGATGCCACCACACCACCAACGCTGATCGAGGTCAGATAGGTCACATAGGGGGGCAGTTAATACTGATCAGCACAAATGGGGGGCAGGAAAAAAAGCAGTGCAGAGGGTTAAGCCCGTCTGCACTGCAATCAGCCACAGGGGGCAGGAGAGACAGAATTATATTTTACTATGATGCTGCAGCAGCAGAAGCAGGCAGCAGGCAGCATGGATGCCACCACACCACCAACGCTGATCGAGGTCAGATAGGTCAGATAGGGGGACAGTTAATACTGATCAGCACAAATGGGGGGCAGGAAAAAAAGCAGTGCAGAGGGTTAAGCCCGTCTGCACTGCAATCAGCCACAGGGGGCAGGAGAGACAAAATTATATTTTACTATGATGCTGCAGCAGCAGAAGCAGGCAGCAGGCAGCACGGATGCCACCACACCACCAACGCTGATCGAGGTCAGATAGGTCAGATAGGGGGACAGATGGGCACGGAGACCGCTCTGCACGCTGTTCCTGACCGGAATGGCGGCGGCAGGGCGGTCTCCGTTACTTTCACTGAGGTGCAATGGCTGTGATTGGTCCGTCGGTCGGACGGACCAATCACAGCCTTGGGGGCAGGTGGGGTGAGGTGGGGTGACCACCAGTGACCCCTTTACACCCGGTGGTGATTGGTGCTGTACTTAACAGCACCAATCACCACCGATCCCTGTGTCAACGAGCGCCGTTATTCGCCGGTACACAGAAAACGCTGCAATTGGTTGTTCACATTTGAACAGCCAATCGCAGCGATCGCCGATGGGGGGGGACAGCAGCCATCTCCCCTCTGTCACCGCGTCTATAGAGGCGGTGACACTTTAAATGCATGACGTACATTTATGCCATGTGTCGGGAAGTACATCCCGACCATGACCATGTAGGTCAAATGTCGGGAAGGGGTTAAATAGCTAGAGAATAAAAACAATTTGCCAGTAATGTGAAAAAACCTACAGCACCTGGTGTTCCCATGTGGTCTCCCACCCAAGTACTAACCAGGCCCAACACTGCTTAGCTTCCAAGATGAGACGAGATTGGGCCTATCCAATGTGGTATGGATATGGGTGAGATACATGCACTTTTTTGCCCTCTTCTACTTCTATCACCAGGTAGGCTAATAAAAAAGTTTCCTAACTGTATTGGCTTACTGAAAAAAATCATGTGTTGGTAATGTAAAAAGACCTACAGGACATGATATTAGCAGGGGGTCTTAAATTAAACTACTAAAGAGGCTCAACACTCTATAGCTGCCAAAAGCAGTTGGAATTGGGCCTAAACAGTGTGGTAAGTCTTTAGGTGATGGCTATTGTGTCTGTTTGACCTCTTCCAAATGTCTGTGCTGGCAATAAAAAGAAAAAAGTTTCCAATTTAAATAGCTAGAGAATAAAAACAATTTTCCAGTAATGTGAAAAAACCTACAGCACCTGGTGTTCCCATGTGGTCTCCCACCCAAGTACTAACCAGGCCCAACACTGCTTAGCTTCCAAGATCAGACGAGATTGGGCCTATCCAATGTGGTATGGCTGTAGGGGAAATACAGGCACTTTTTTGCCCTCTTCTACTTCTATCACCAGGTAAGCTAATAAAAAAGTTTCCTAACTGTATTGGCTTACTGAAAAAAAACATGTGTTGGTAATGTAAAAAGACCTACAGGACATGATATTAGCAGGGGGTCTTAAATTAAACTACTAAAGAGCCTCAACACTGTTTAGCTGCCAAAAGCAGTTGGAATTGGGCCTAAACAGTGTGGTAAGTCTTTAGGTGATGGCTATTGTGTCTGTTTTACCTCTTCCAAATGTTAGTGCTGGCAATAAAAAGAAAAAGTTTCCAATTTAAATAGCTAGAGAATAAAAACAATTTGACAGTAATGTGAAAAAACCTACAGCACCTGGTGTTCCCATGTGGTCTCCCACCCAAGTACTAACCAGGCCCAACACTGCTTAGCTTATAAGATCAGATGAGATTTGGCCTATCCAATGTGGTATGGCTGTAGGTGAGATACAGGCACTTTTTTGCCCTCTTCTACTTCTATCACCAGGTAAGCTAATAAAAAAAGTTTCCTAACTTTATTGGCTTACTGAAAAAAATCATGTGTTGGTAATGTAAAAAGACCTACAGGACATGATATTAGCAGGGGGTCTTAAATTAAACTACTAAAGAGGCTCAACACTGTTTAGCTGCCAAAAGCAGTTGGAATTGGGCCTAAACAGTGTGGTAAGTCTTTAGGTGATTGCTATTGTGTCTGTTTGACCTCTTCCAAATGTCTGTGCTGGCAATAAAAAGAAAAAGTTTCCAATTTAAATAGCTAGAGAATAAAAACAATTTGCCAGTAATGTGAAAAAACCTACAGCACCTGGTGTTCCCATGTGGTCTCCCACCCAAGTACTAACCAGGCCCAACATTGCTTAGCTTCCAAGATCAGACGAGATTGGGCCTATCCAATGTGGTATGGCTGTAGGGGAGATACGGGCACTTTTTTGCCCTCTTCTACTTCTATCACCAGGTAAGCTAATACAAAAGTTTCCTAACTGTATTGGCTTACTGAAAAAAATCATGTGTTGGTAATGTAAAAAGACCTACAGGACATGATATTAGCAGAGGGTCTTAAATTAAACTACTAAAGAGCCTCAACACTGTTTAGCTGCCAAAAGCAGTTGGAATTGGGCCTAAACAGTGTGGTAAGTCTTTAGGTGATGGCTATTGTGTCTGTTTTACCTCTTCCAAATGTTAGTGCTGGCAATAAAAAGAAAAAGTTTCCAACTTAAATAGCTAGAGAATAAAAACAATTTGACAGTAATGTGAAAAAACCTACAGCACCTGGTGTTCCCATGTGGTCTCCCACCCAAGTACTAACCAGGCCCAACACTGCTTAGCTTATAAGATCAGATGAGATTTGGCCTATCCAATGTGGAATGGCTGTAGGTGAGATACAGGCACTTTTTTGCCCTCTTCTACTTCTATCACCAGGTAAGCTAATAAAAAAAGTTTCCTAACTTTATTGGCTTACTGAAAAAAATCATGTGTTGGTAATGTAAAAAGACCTACAGGACATGATATTAGCAGGGGGTCTTAAATTAAACTACTAAAGAGGCTCAACACTGTTTAGCTGCCAAAAGCAGTTGGAATTGGGCCTAAACAGTGTGGTAAGTCTTTAGGTGATTGCTATTGTGTCTGTTTGACCTCTTCCAAATGTCTGTGCTGGCAATAAAAAGAAAAAGTTTCCAATTTAAATAGCTAGAGAATAAAAACAATTTGCCAGTAATGTGAAAAGACCTACAGCACCTGGTGTTCCCATGTGGTCTCCCACCCAAGTACTAACCAGGCCCAACACTGCTTAGCTTCCAAGATGAGACGAGATTGGGCCTATCCAATGTGGTATGGATATGGGTGAGATACATGCACTTTTTTGCCCTCTTCTACTTCTATCACCAGGTAGGCTAATAAAAAAGTTTCCTAACTGTATTGGCTTACTGAAAAAAATCATGTGTTGGTAATGTAAAAAGACCTACAGGACATGATATTAGCAGGGGGTCTTAAATTAAACTACTAAAGAGGCTCAACACTCTATAGCTGCCAAAAGCAGTTGGAATTGGGCCTAAACAGTGTGGTAAGTCTTTAGGTGATGGCTATTGTGTCTGTTTGACCTCTTCCAAATGTCTGTGCTGGCAATAAAAAGAAAAAAGTTTCCAATTTAAATAGCTAGAGAATAAAAACAATTTTCCAGTAATGTGAAAAAACCTACAGCACCTGGTGTTCCCATGTGGTCTCCCACCCAAGTACTAACCAGGCCCAACACTGCTTAGCTTCCAAGATCAGACGAGATTGGGCCTATCCAATGTGGTATGGCTGTAGGGGAAATACAGGCACTTTTTTGCCCTCTTCTACTTCTATCACCAGGTAAGCTAATAAAAAAGTTTCCTAACTGTATTGGCTTACTGAAAAAAAACATGTGTTGGTAATGTAAAAAGACCTACAGGACATGATATTAGCAGGGGGTCTTAAATTAAACTACTAAAGAGCCTCAACACTGTTTAGCTGCCAAAAGCAGTTGGAATTGGGCCTAAACAGTTTGGTAAGTCTTTAGGTGATGGCTATTGTGTCTGTTTTACCTCTTCCAAATGTTAGTGCTGGCAATAAAAAGAAAAAGTTTCCAATTTAAATAGCTAGAGAATAAAAACAATTTGACAGTAATGTGAAAAAACCTACAGCACCTGGTGTTCCCATGTGGTCTCCCACCCAAGTACTAACCAGGCCCAACACTGCTTAGCTTATAAGATCAGATGATATTTGGCCTATCCAATGTGGTATGGCTGTAGGTGAGATACAGGCACTTTTTTGCCCTCTTCTACTTCTATCACCAGGTAAGCTAATAAAAAAAGTTTCCTAACTTTATTGGCTTACTGAAAAAAATCATGTGTTGGTAATGTAAAAAGACCTACAGGACATGATATTAGCAGGGGGTCTTAAATTAAACTACTAAAGAGGCTCAACACTGTTTAGCTGCCAAAAGCAGTTGGAATTGGGCCTAAACAGTGTGGTAAGTCTTTAGGTGATTGCTATTGTGTCTGTTTGACCTCTTCCAAATGTCTGTGCTGGCAATAAAAAGAAAAAGTTTCCAATTTAAATAGCTAGAGAATAAAAACAATTTGCCAGTAATGTGAAAAAACCTACAGCACCTGGTGTTCCCATGTGGTCTCCCACCCAAGTACTAACCAGGCCCAACATTGCTTAGCTTCCAAGATCAGACGAGATTGGGCCTATCCAATGTGGTATGGCTGTAGGGGAGATACGGGCACTTTTTTGCCCTCTTCTACTTCTATCACCAGGTAAGCTAATACAAAAGTTTCCTAACTGTATTGGCTTACTAAAAAAAATCATGTGTTGGTAATGTAAAAAGACCTACAGGACATGATATTAGCAGGGGGTCTTAAATTAAACTACTAAAGAGCCTCAACACTGTTTAGCTGCCAAAAGCAGTTGGAATTGGGCCTAAACAGTGTGGTAAGTCTTTAGGTGATGACTATTGTGTTTGTTTTACCTCTTCCAAATGTTAGTGCTGGCAATAAAAAGAAAAAGTTTCCAATTTAAATAGCTAGAGAATAAAAACAATTTGCCAGTAATGTGAAAAAACCTACAGCACCTGGATTTCCCATCCAAGTACTAGCCAGGCCCAACACTGCTTAGCTTATAAGATCAGATGAGATTGGGCCTATCCAATGTGGTATGGCTGTAGGTGAGATACAGGCACTTTTTTGCCCTCTTCTACTTCTATCACCAGGTAAGCTAATAAAAAAGTTTCCTAACTGTATTGGCTTACTGAAAAAAATCATGTGTTGGTAATGTAAAAATACCTACAGGACATGATATTAGCAGGGGGTCTTAAATTAAACTACTAAAGAGGCTCAACACTGTTTAGCTGCCAAAAGCAGTTGGAATTGGGCCTAAACAGTGTGGTAAGTCTTTAGGTGATGGATATTGTGTCTGTTTTACCTCTTCCAAATGTCAGTGCTGGCAATAAAAAGAAAAAGTTTCCAATTTAAATAGCTAGAGAATAAAAACAATTTGCCAGTAATGTGAAAAAACCTACAGCACCTGGTGTTCCCATGTGGTCTCCTACCCAAGTACTAACCAGGCCCAACACTGCTTAGCTTCCAAGATCAGACGAGATTGGGCCTATCCAATGAGGTATGGCTGTAGGTGAGATCCAGGCACTTTTTTGCCCTCTTCTACTTCTATCACCAGGTAAGCTAATAAAAAAGTTACCTAACTGTATTGGCTTACTGAAAAAAATCATGTGTTGGTAATGTAAAAAGACCTACAGGACATGATATTAGCAGGGGGTCTTAAATTAAACTGCTAAAGAGCCTCAACACTGTTTAGCTGCCAAAAGCAGTTGGAATTGGGCCTAAACAATGTGGTAAGTCTTTAGGTGATGGATATTGTGTCTGTTTTACCTCTTCCAAATGTCAGTGTTGGCAATAAAAAGAAAAAGTTTCCAATTTAAATAGTTAGAGAATAAAAACAATTTGCCAGTAATGTGAAAAAACCTACAGCACCTGGTGTTCCCATGTGGTCTCCCACCCAAGTACTAACCAGGCCCAACACTGTTTAGCTTCCAAGATCAGACAAGATTGGGCCTATCCAATGTGGTATGGCTGTAGGTGAGATACAGGCACTTTTTTGCCCTCTTCTACTTCTATCACCAGGTAAGGTAATACAAAAGTTTCCTAACTGTATTGGCTTACTGAAAAAAAATCATGTGTTGGTAATGTAAAAAGACCTACAGGACATGATATTAGCAGGGGGTCTTAAATTAAACTACTAAAGAGGCTCAACACTGTTTAGCTGCCAAAAGCAGTTGGAATTGTGCCTAAACAGTGTGGTAAGTCTTTAGGTGATGGCTGTTGTGTCTGTTTGACCTCTTCCAAATGTCTGTGCTGGCAATTAAAAGAAAAAGTTTCCAATTTAAATAGCTAGAGAATAAAAACAATTTGCCAGTAATGTGAAAAAACCTACAGCACCTGGTGTTCCCATGTGGTCTCCCACCTAAGTACTATCCAGGCCCAACACTGCTTAGCTTCCAAGATCAGACAAAATTGGGCCTATCCAATGTGGTATGGCTGTAGGTGAGATACAGGCACTTATTTGCCCTCTTCTACTTCTATCACCAGGTAAGCTAATAAAAAAGTTTCCTAACTGTATTGGCTTACTGAAAAAAATCATGTGTTGGTAACGTAAAAAGACCTACAGGACATGATATTAGCAGGGGGTCTTAAATTAAACTACTAAAGAGGCTCAACACTGTTTAGCTGCCAAAAGCAGTTGGAATTGGGCCTAAACAGTGTGGTAAGTCTTTAGGTAATGGCTATTGTGTCTGTTTGAACTCTTCCAAATGTCTGTGCTGGCAATAAAAAGAAAAAGTTTCCAATCTAAATAGCAAGAGAATAAAAACAATTTGCCAGTAATGTGAAAAAACCTACAGCACCTGGTGTTCCCATGTGGTCTCCCACCCAAGTACTAACCAGGCCCAACACTGCTTAGCTTCCAAGATCAGACAAGGTTGGGCCTATCCAATGTGGTATGGCTGTAGGTGAGATACAGGCACTTTTTTGCCCTCTTCTACTTCTATCACCACGTAAGCTAATACAAAAGTTTCCTAACTGTATTGGCTTACTGAAAAAAATCATGTGTTGGTAATGTAAAAAGACCTACAGGACATGATATTAGCAGGGGGTCTTAAATTAAACTACTAAAGAGGCTCAACACTGTTTAGCTGCCAAAAGCAGTTGGAATTGGGCCTAAACAGTGTGGTAAGTCTTTAGGTGATGGCTATTGTGTCTGTTTGACCTCTTCCAAATGTCTGTGCTGGCAATAAAAAGAAAAAGTTTCCAATTTAAATAGCTAGAGAATAAAAACAATTTGCCAGTAATGTGAAAAAACCTACAGCACCTGGTGTTCCCATGTGGTCTCCCACCCAAGTACTAACCAGGCCCAACACTGCTTAGCTTCCAAGATCAGACAAGATTGGGCCTATCCAATGTGGTATGGCTGTAGGTGAGATACAGGCACTTTTTTGCCCTCTTCTACTTCTATCACCAGGTAAGTTATAAAAAAGTTACCTAACTGTATTGGCTTACTGAAAAAAATCATGTGTTGGTAATGTAAAAAGACCTACAGGACATGATATTATCAGGGGGTCTTAAATTAAACTACTAAATAGCCTCAACACTGTTTACCTGCCAAAAGCAGTTGGAATTGGGCCTAAACAGTGTGGTAAGTCTTTAGGTGATGGATATTGTGTCTGTTTTACCTCTTCCAAATGTCAGTGCTGGCAGAAAAAAGAAAAAGTTTCCAATTTAAATATCTAGAGAATAAAAACAATTTGCCAGTAATGTGAAAAAACCTACAGCACCTGGTGTTCCCATGTGGTCTCCCACCCAAGTACTATCCAGGCCCAACACTGCTTTGCTTCCAAGATCAGGCCTATCCAATGTGGTATGGCTGTAGGTGAGATACAGGTACTTTTTAGCCCTCTTCTACTTCTATCACCAGGTAAGCTAATACAAAAGTTTCCTAACTGTATTGGCTTACTGAAAAAAATCATGTGTTGGTAATGTAAAAAGACCTACAGGACATGATATTAGCAGGGGGTCTTAAATTAAACTACTAAAGAGGCTCAACACTGTTTAGCTGCCAAAAGCAGTTGGAATTGGGCCTAAACAGTGTGGTAAGTCTTTAGGTGATGGCTATTGTGTCTGTTTGACCTCTTCCAAATGTCTGTGCTGGCAATAAAAAGAAAAAGTTTCCAATTTAAATAGCTAGAGAATAAAAACAATTTGCCAGTAATGTGAAAAAACCTACAGCACCTGGTGTTCCCATGTGGTCTCCCACCCAAGTACTAACCAGGCCCAACACTGCTTAGCTTCCAAGATCAGACGAGATTGGGCCTATCCAATGTGGTATGGCTGTAGGTGAGATACAGGCACTTTTTTGCCCTCTTCTACTTCTATCACCAGGTAAGTTATAAAAAAGTTACCTAACTGTATTGGCTTACTGAAAAAAATCATGTGTTGGTAATGTAAAAAGACCTACAGGACATGATATTATCAGGGGGTCTTAAATTAAACTACTAAATAGCCTCAACACTGTTTACCTGCCAAAAGCAGTTGGAATTGGGCCTAAACAGTGTGGTAAGTCTTTAGGTGATGGATATTGTGTCTGTTTTACCTCTTCCAAATGTCAGTGCTGGCAATAAAAAGAAAAAGTTTCCAATTTAAATATCTAGAGAATAAAAACAATTTGCCAGTAATGTGAAAAAACCTACAGCACCTGGTGTTCCCATGTGGTCTCCCACCCAAGTACTATCTAGGCCCAACACTGCTTTGCTTCCAAGATCAGGCCTATCCAATGTGGTATGGCTGTAGGTGAGATACAGGTACTTTTTAGCCCTCTTCTACTTCTATCACCAGGTAAGCTAATACAAAAGTTTCCTAACTGTATTGGCTTACTGAAAAAAATCATGTGTTGGTAATGTAAAAAGACCTACAGGACATGATATTAGCAGGGGGTCTTAAATTAAACTACTAAAGAGGCTCAACACTGTTTAGCTGCCAAAAGCAGTTGGAATTGGGCCTAAACAGTGTGGTAAGTCTTTAGGTGATGGCTATTGTGTCTGTTTGAACTCTTCCAAATGTCTGTGCTGGCAATAAAAAGAAAAAGTTTCCAATCTAAATAGCTAGAGAATAAAAACAATTTGCCAGTAATGTGAAAAAACCTACAGCACCTGGTGTTCCCATGTGGTCTCCCACCCAAGTACTAACCAGGCCCAACACTGCTTAGCTTCCAAGATCAGACGAGGTTGGGCCTATCCAATGTGGTATGGCTGTAGGTGAGATACAAGCACTTTTTTGCCCTCTTCTACTTCTATCACCAGGTAAGCTAATAAAAAAGTTTCCTAACTGTATTGGCTTACTTAAAAAAAATCATGTGTTGGTAATGTAAAAAGACCTACAGGACATGATATTAGCAGGGGGTCTTAAATTAAACTACTAAAGCGGCTCAACACTGTTTAGCTGCCAAAAGCATTTGGAATTGGGCCTAAACAGTATGGTAAGTCTTTAGGTGATGGCTATTGTGTCTGTTTGACCTCTTCCAAATGTCTGTACTGGCAATAAAAAGAAAAAGTTTCCAATTTAAATAGCTAGAGAATAAAAACAATTTGCCTGTAATGTGAAAAAACCTACAGCACCTGGTGTTCCCATGTGGTCTCCCACCCAAGTACTAACCAGGCCCAACACTGCTTTGCTTCCAAAATCAGACGAGATTGGGCCTATCCAATGTGGTATGGCTGTAGGTGAGATACAGGCACTTTTTTGCCCTCTTCTACTTCTATCACCAGGTAAGCTAATAAAAAAGTTTCCTAACTGTATTGGCTTACTGAAAAAAATCATGTGTTGGTAATGTAAAAAGACCTACAGGACATGATATTAGCAGGGGGTCTTAAATTAAACTACTAAACCAGCTCAACACTGTTTAGCTGCCAAAAGCAGTTGGAATTGGGCCTAAACAGTGTGGTAAGTCTTTAGGTGATGGCTATTGTGTCTGTTTGACCTATTCCAAATGTCTGTACTGGCAATAAAAAGAAAAAGTTTCCAATTTAAATAGCTAGAGAATAAAAACAATTTGCCTGTAATGTGAAAAAACCTAGAGCACCTGGTGTTCCCATGTGGTCTCCCACCCAAGTACTAACCAGGCCCAACACTGCTTAGCTTCCAAGATCAGACGAGATTGGGCCTATCCAATGTGGTATGGCTGTAGGTGAGATACAGGCACTTTTTTGCCCTCTTCTACTTTTATCACCAGGTAAGCTAATAAAAAAGTTTCCTAACTGTATTGGCTTACTGAAAAAAATCATGTGTTGGTAATGTAAAAAGACCTACAGGACATGATATTAGCAGGGAGTCTTAAATTAAACTACTAAAGAGGCCCAACACTGTTTAGCTGCCAAAAGCAGTTGGAATTGGGCCTAAACAGTGTGGTAAGTCTTTAGGTGATGGCTATTGTGTCTGTTTGACCTCTTCCAAATGTCTGTGCTGGCAATAAAAAGAAAAAGTTTCCAATTTAAATAGCTAGAGAATAAAATTAATTTGCCAGTAATGTGAAAAAACCTACAGCACCTGGTGTTCCCATGTGGTCTCCCACCCAAGTACTAACCAGGCCCAACACTGCTTAGCTTCCAAGTTCAGACGAGATTGGGCCTATCCAATGTGGTATGGCTGTAGTTGAGATACAGGCACTTTTTTGCCCTCTTCTACTTCTATCACCAGGTAAGCTAATAAAAAAGTTTCCTAACTGTATTGGCTTACTGAAAAAAATCATGTGTTGGTAATGTAAAAAGACCTACAGGACATTATATTAGCAGGGGGTCTTAAATTAAACTACTAAAGAGGCTCAACACTGTTTAGCTGCCAAAAGCAGTTGGAATTGGGCCTAAACAGTTTGGTAAGTCTTTAGGTGATGGCTATTGTGTCTGTTTGACCTCTTCCAAATGTCTGTGCTGGCAATAAAAAGATAAAGTTTCCTATTTAAATAGCTAGAGAATAAAAACAATTTGCCAGTAATGTGAAAAAACCTACAGCACCTGGTGTTCCCATGTGGTCTCCCACCCAAGTACTAACCAGGCCCAACACTGCTTAGCTTCCAAGATCAGACGAGATTGGGCCTATCCAATGTGGTATGGCTGTAGGTGAGATACAGGCACTTTTTTGCCCTCTTCTACTTCTATCACCAGGTAAGCTAATAAAAAAGTTTTCTAACTGTATTGGCTTACTGAAAAAAATCATGTGTTGGTAATGTAAAAAGACCTACAGGACATGATATTAGCAGGGAGACTTAAATGAAACTACTAAAGAGTCCCAACACTGTTTAGCTGCCAAAAGCAGTTGGAATTGGGCCTAAACAGTGTGGTAAGTCTTTAGGTGATGGATATTGTGTCTTTTTTACCTCTTCCAAATGTCAGTGCTGGCAATAAAAAGAAAAAGTTTCCAATTTAAATATCTAGAGAATAAAAACAATTTGCCAGTAATGTGAAAAAACCTACAGCACCTGGTGTTCCCATGTGGTCTCCCACCCAAGTACTATCCAGGCCCAACACTGCTTTGCTTCCAAGATCAGGCCTATCCAATGTGGTATGGCTGTAGGTGAGATACAGGTACTTTTTTGCCCTCTTCTACTTCTATCACCAGGTAAGCTAATACAAAAGTTTCCTAACTGTATTGGCTTACTGAAAAAAATCATGTGTTGGTAATGTAAAAAGACCTACAGGACATGATATTAGCAGGGGGTCTTAAATTAAACTACTAAAGAGGCTCAACACTGTTTAGCTGCCAAAAGCAGTTGGAATTGGGCCTAAACAGTGTGGTAAGTCTTTAGGTGATGGCTATTGTGTCTGTTTGAACTCTTCCAAATGTCTGTGCTGGCAATAAAAAGAAAAAGTTTCCAATCTAAATAGCTAGAGAATAAAAACAATTTGCCAGTAATGTGAAAAAACCTACAGCACCTGGTGTTCCCATGTGGTCTCCCACCCAAGTACTAACCAGGCCCAACACTGCTTAACTTCCAAGATCAGACGAGGTTGGGCCTATCCAATGTGGTATGGCTGTAGGTGAGATACAGGCACTTTTTTGCCCTCTTCTACTTCTATCACCAGGTAAGCTAATAAAAAAGTTTCCTAACTGTATTGGCTTACTGAAAAAAATCATGTGTTGGTAATGTAAAAAGACCTACAGGACATGATATTAGCAGGGAGTCTTAAATTAAACTACTAAAGAGGCCCAACACTGTTTAGCTGCCAAAAGCAGTTGGAATTGGGCCTAAACAGTGTGGTAAGTCTTTTGGTGATGGCTATTGTGTCTGTTTGACCTCTTCCAAATGTCTGTACTGGCAATAAAAATAAAAAGTTTCCAATTTAAATAGCTAGAGAATAAAAAAAAAATTGCCTGTAATGTGAAAAAACCGACAGCACCTGGTGTTCCCATGTGGTCTCCCACCAAAGTACTAACCAGGCCCAACACTGCTTAGCTTCCAAGTTCAGACGAGATTGGGCCTATCCAATGTGGTATGGCTGTAGTTGAGATACAGGCACTTTTTTGCCCTCTTCTACTTCTATCACCAGGTAAGCTAATAAAAAAGTTTCCTAACTGTATTGGCTTACTGAAAAAAATCATGTGTTGGTAATGTAAAAAGACCTACAGGACATGATATTAGCAGGGGGTCTTAAATTAAACTACTAAAGAGGCTCAACACTGTTTAGCTGCCACAAGTAGTTGGAATTGGGCCTAAACAGTGTGGTAAGTCTTTAGGAGATGGCTATTGTGTCTGTTTGACCTCTTCCAAATGTCTGTACTGGCAATAAAAAGAAAAAGTTTCCAATTTAAATAGCTAGAGAATAAAAACAATTTGCCTGTAATGTCAAAAAACCTACAGCACCTGGTGTTCCCATGTGGTCTCCCACCCAAGTACTAACCAGGCCCAACACTGCTTAGCTTCCAAGATCAGACAAGATTGGGCCTATCCAATGTGGTATGGCTGTAGGTGAGATACAAGCACTTTTTTGCCCTCTTCTACTTCTATCACCAGGTAAGCTAATAAAAAAGTTTCCTAACTGTATTGGCTTACTGAAAAAAATCATGTGTTGGTAATGTAAAAAGACCTACAGGACATGATATTAGCAGGGGGTCTTAAATTAAACTACTAAAGAGGCTCAACACTGTTTAGCTGCCAAAAGCAGTTGGAATTGGGCCTAAACAGTGTGGTAAGTCTTTAGGTGATGGCTATTGTGTCTGTTTGACCTCTTCCAAATGTCTGTACTGGCAATAAAAAGAAAAAGTTTCCAATTTAAATAGCTAGAGAATAAAAACAATTTGCCTGTAATGTGAAAAAACCTACAGCACCTGGTGTTCCCATGTGGTCTCCCACCCAAGTACTAACCAGGCCCAACACTGCTTAGCTTCCAAGATCAGACGAGATTGGGCCTATCCAATGTGGTATGGCTGTAGATGAGATACATGCACTTTTTTGCCCTCTTCTACTTCTATCACCAGGTAAGCTAATAAAAAAGTTTCCTAACTGTATTGGCTTACTGAAAAAAATCATGTTTTGGTAATGTAAAACGACCTACAGGACATGATATTAGCAGGGGGTCTTAAATTAAACTACTAAAGAGGATCAACACTGTTTAGCTGCCAAAAGCAGATGGAATTGGGCCTAAACAGTGTGGTAAGTCTTTAGGTGATGGCTATTGTGTCTGTTTGACCTCTTCCAAATGCCTGTACTGGCAATAAAAAGAAAAAGTTTCCAATTTAAATAGCTAGAGAATAAAAACAATTTGCCTGTAATGTGAAAAAACCTACAGCACCTGGTGTTCCCATGTGGTCTCCCACCCAAGTACTAACCAGGCCCAACACTGCTTAGCTTCCAAGAACAGACGAGATTGGGCCTATCCAATGTGGTATGGCTGTAGGTGAAATACAGGCACTTTTTAGCCCTCTTCTACTTCTATCACCAGGTAAGCTAATAAAAAAGTTTCCTAACTGTATTGGCTTACTGAAAAAAATCATGTGTTGGTAATGTAAAAAGACCTACAGGACATGATATTAGCAGGGGGTCTTAAATTAAACTACTAAAGAGGCTCAACACTGTTTAGCTGCCAAAAGCAGTTGGAATTGGGCCTAAACAGTGTGGTAAGTCTTTAGGTGATGGCTATTGTGTCTGTTTGACCTCTTCCAAATGTCTGTACTGGCAATAAAAAGAAAAAGTTTCAGATTTAAATAGCTAGAGAATAAAAACAATTTGCCTGTAATGTGAAAAACCCTACAGCACCTGGTGTTCCCATGTGGTCTCCCACCAAAGTACTAACCAGGCCCAACACTGCTTAGCTTCCAAGATCAGACGAGATTGGGCCTATCCAATGTGGTATGGCTGTAGGTGAGATACAGGCACTTTTTTGCCCTCTTCTACTTCTATCACCAGGTAAGCTAATACAAAAGTTCCCTAACTGTATTGGCTTACGGAAAAAAATCATGTGTTGGTAATGTAAAAAGACCTACAGGACATGATATTAGCAGGGGGTCTTAAATTAAACTACAAAAGAGGCTCAACACTGTTTAGCTGCCAAAAGCAGTTGGAATTGAGCCTAAACAGTGTGGTAAGTCTTTAGCTGATGGCTATTGTGTCTGTTTGACCTCTTCCAAATGTCTGTGCTGGCAATAAAATGAAAAAGTTTCCAATATAAATAGCTAGAGAATAAAAACAATTTGCCAGTGATGTGAAAAAACCTACAGCACCTGGTGTTCCCATGTGGTCTCCCACCCAAGTACTAACCAGGCCCAACACTGCTTAGCTTCCAAGATCAGACGAGATTGGGCCTATCCAATGTGGTATGGCTGTAGGTGAGTTAAATTCACTTTTTTGCCCTCTTCTACTTCTATCACCAGGTAAGCTAATAAAAAAGTTTCCTAACTGTATTGGCTTACTGAAAAAAATCATGTGTTGGTAATGTAAAAAGACCTACAGGACATGATATTAGCAGGGGGTCTTAAATTAAACTACTAAAGAGGCTCAACACTGTTTAGCTGCCAAAAGCAGTTGGAATTGGGCCTAAACAGTGTGGTAAGTCTTTAGGTGATGGCTATTGTGTCAGTTTGATCTCTTCCAAATGTCTGTGCTGGCAATAAAAAGAAAAAGTTTCCAATCTAAATAGCTAGAGAATAAAAACAATTTGCCAGTAATGTGAAAAAACCTACAGCACCTGGTGTTCCCATGTGGTCTCCCACCCAAGTACTAACCAGGCCCAACACTGCTTAGCTTCCAAGATCAGACGAGGTTGGGCCTATCCAATGTGGTATGGCTGTAGGTGAGATACAAGCACTTTTTTGCCCTCTTCTACTTCTATCACCAGGTAAGCTAATAAAAAAGTTTCCTAACTGTATTGGCTTACTTAAAAAAAATCATGTGTTGGTAATGTAAAAAGACCTACAGGACATGATATTAGCAGGGGGTCTTAAATTAAACTACTAAAGCGGCTCAACACTGTTTAGCTGCCAAAAGCAGTTGGAATTGGGCCTAAACAGTGTGGTAAGTCTTTAGGTGATGGCTATTGTGTCTGTTTGACCTCTTCCAAATGTCTGTACTGGCAATAAAAAGAAAAAGTTTCCAATTTAAATAGCTAGAGAATAAAAACAATTTGCCTGTAATGTGAAAAAACCTACAGCACCTGGTGTTCCCATGTGGTCTCCCACCCAAGTACTAACCAGGCCCAACACTGCTTAGCTTCCAAAATCAGACGAGATTGGGCCTATCCAATGTGGTATGGCTGTAGGTGAGATACAGGCACTTTTTTGCCCTCTTCTACTTCTATCACCAGGTAAGCTAATAAAAAAGTTTCCTAACTGTATTGGCTTACTGAAAAAAATCATGTGTTGGTAATGTAAAAAGACCTACAGGACATGATATTAGCAGGGGGTCTTAAATTAAACTACTAAACCAGCTCAACACTGTTTAGCTGCCAAAAGCAGTTGGAATTGGGCCTAAACAGTGTGGTAAGTCTTTAGGTGATGGCTATTGTGTCTGTTTGACCTCTTCCAAATGTCTGTGCTGGCAATAAAAAGAAAAAGTTTCCAATTTAAATAGCTAGAGAATAAAATTAATTTGCCAGTAATGTGAAAAAACCTACAGCACCTGGTGTTCCCATGTGGTCTCCCACCCAAGTACTAACCAGGCCCAACACTGCTTAGCTTCCAAGTTCAGACGAGATTGGGCCTATCCAATGTGGTATGGCTGTAGTTGAGATCCAGGCACTTTTTTGCCCTCTTCTACTTCTATCACCAGGTAAGCTAATAAAAAAGTTTCCTAACTGTATTGGCTTACTGAAAAAAATCATGTGTTGGTAATGTAAAAAGACCTACAGGACATTATATTAGCAGGGGGTCTTAAATTAAACTACTAAAGAGGCTCAACACTGTTTAGCTGCCAAAAGCAGTTGGAATTGGGCCTAAACAGTTTGGTAAGTCTTTAGGTGATGGCTATTGTGTCTGTTTGACCTCTTCCAAATGTCTGTGCTGGCAATAAAAAGATAAAGTTTCCTATTTAAATAGCTAGAGAATAAAAACAATTTGCCTGTAATGTGAAAAAACCTACAGCACCTGGTGTTCCCATGTGGTCTCCCACCCAAGTACTAACCAGGCCCAACACTGCTTAGCTTCCAAGATCAGACGAGAGTGGGCCTATCCAATGTGGTATGGCTGTAGCTGAGTTAAAGGCACTTTTTTGCCCTCTTCTACTTCTATCACTAGGTAAGCTAATACAAAAGTTTCCTAACTGTATTGGCTTACTGAAAAAAATCATGTGTTGGTAATGTAAAAAGACCTACAGGACATTATATTAGCAGGGGGTCTTAAATTAAACTACTAAAGAGGCTCAACACTGTTTAGCTGCCAAAAGCAGTTGGAATTGGGCCTAAACAGTGTGGTAAGTCTTTAGGTGATGGCTATTGTGTCTGTTTGACCTCTTCCAAATGTCTGTACTGGCAATAAAAAGAAAAAGTTTCCAATTTAAATAGCTAGAGAATAAAAACAATTTGCCTGTAATGTGAAAAAACCTACAGCACCTGGTGTTCCCATGTGGTCTCCCACCCAAGTACTAACCAGGCCCAACACTGCTTAGCTTCCAAGATCAGACGAGATTGGGCCTATCCAATGTGGTATGGCTGTAGGTGAGATACAGGCACTTTTTTGCCCTCTTCTACTTCTATCACCAGGTAAGCTAATAAAAAAGTTTTAAAACTGTATTGGCTTACTGAAAAAAATCATGTGTTGGTAATGTAAAAAGACCTACAGGACATGATATTAGCAGGGAGTCTTAAATTAAACTACTAAAGAGGCCCAACACTGTTTAGCTGCCAAAAGCAGTTGGAATTGGGCCTAAACAGTGTGGTAAGTCTTTAGGTGATGGATATTGTGTCTGTTTTACCTCTTCCAAATGTCAGTGCTGGCAATAAAAAGAAAAAGTTTCCAATTTAAATATCTAGAGAATAAAAACAATTTGCCAGTAATGTGAAAAAACCTACAGCACCTGGTGTTCCCATGTGGTCTCCCACCTAAGTACTATCCAGGCCCAACACTGCTTTGCTTCCAAGATCAGGCCTATCCAATGTGGTATGGCTGTAGGTGAGATACAGGTACTTTTTTGCCCTCTTCTACTTCTATCACCAGGTAAGCTAATACAAAAGTTTCCTAACTGTATTGGCTTACTGAAAAAAATCATGTGTTGGTAATGTAAAAAGACCTACAGGACATGATATTAGCAGGGAGTCTTAAATTAAACTACTAAAGAGGCCCAACACTGTTTAGCTGCCAAAAGCAGTTGGAATTGGGCCTAAACAGTGTGGTAAGTCTTTAGGTGATGGATATTGTGTCTGTTTTACCTCTTCCAAATGTCAGTGCTGGCAATAAAAAGAAAAAGTTTCCAATTTAAATATCTAGAGAATAAAAACAATTTGCCAGTAATGTGAAAAAACCTACAGCACCTGGTGTTCCCATGTGGTCTCCCACCTAAGTACTATCCAGGCCCAACACTGCTTTGCTTCCAAGATCAGGCCTATCCAATGTGGTATGGCTGTAGGTGAGATACAGGTACTTTTTTGCCCTCTTCTACTTCTATCACCAGGTAAGCTAATACAAAAGTTTCCTAACTGTATTGGCTTACTGAAAAAAATCATGTGTTGGTAATGTAAAAAGACCTACAGGACATGATATTAGCAGGGGGTCTTAAATTAAACTACTAAAGAGGCTCAACACTGTTTAGCTGCCAAAAGCAGTTGGAATTGGGCCTAAACAGTGTGGTAAGTCTTTAGGTGATGGCTATTGTGTCTGTTTGAACTCTTCCAAATGTCTGTGCTGGCAATAAAAAGAAAAAGTTTCCAATCTAAATAGCTAGAGAATAAAAACAATTTGCCAGTAATGTGAAAAAACCTACAGCACCTGGTGTTCCCATGTGGTCTCCCACCCAAGTACTAACCAGGCCCAACACTGCTTAACTTCCAAGATCAGACGAGGTTGGGCCTATCCAATGTGGTATGGCTGTAGGTGAGATACAAGCACTTTTTTGCCCTCTTCTACTTCTATCACCAGGTAAGCTAATAAAAAAGTTTCCTAACTGTATTGGCTTACTTAAAAAAAATCATGTGTTGGTAATGTAAAAAGACCTACAGGACATGATATTAGCAGGGGGTCTTAAATTAAACTACTAAAGAGGCTCAACACTGTTTAGCTGCCAAAAGCAGTTGGAATTGGGCCTAAACAGTGTGGTAATTCTTTAGGTGATGGCTATTGTGTCTGTTTGACCTCTTCCAAATGTCTGTACTGGCAATAAAAAGAAAAAGTTTCCAATTTAAATAGCTAGAGAATAAAAACAATTTGCCTGTAATGTGAAAAAACCTACAGCACCTGGTGTTCCCATGTGGTCTCCCACCCAAGTACTAACCAGGCCCAACACTGCTTAGCTTCCAAGATCAGACGAGATTGGGCCTATCCAATGTGGTATGGCTGTAGGTGAGATACAGGCACTTTTTTGCCCTCTTCTACTTCTATCACCAGGTAAGCTAATAAAAAAGTTTCCTAACTGTATTGGCTTACTGAAAAAAATCATGTGTTGGTAATGTAAAAAGACCTACAGGACATGATATTAGCAGGGAGTCTTAAATTAAACTACTAAAGAGGCCCAACACTGTTTAGCTGCCAAAAGCAGTTGGAATTGGGCCTAAACAGTGTGGTAAGTCTTTAGGTGATGGCTATTGTGTCTGTTTGACCTCTTCCAAATGTCTGTGCTGGCAATAAAAAGAAAAAGTTTCCAATTTAAATAGCTAGAGAATAAAAACAATTTGCCTGTAATGTGAAAAAACCTACAGCACCTGGTGTTCCCATGTGGTCTCCCACCCAAGTACTAACCAGGCCCAATACTGCTTAGCTTCCAAGTTCAGACGAGATTGGGCCTATCCAATGTGGTATGGCTGTAGTTGAGATACAGGCACTTTTTTGCCCTCTTCTACTTCTATCACCAGGTAAGCTAATAAAAAAGTTTCCTAACTGTATTGGCTTACTGAAAAAAATCATGTGTTGGTAATGTAAAAAGACCTACAGGACATGATATTAGCAGGGGGTCTTAAATTAAACTACTAAAGAGGCTCAACACTGTTTAGCTGCCAAAAGCAGTTGGAATTGGGCCTAAACAGTTTGGTAAGTCTTTAGGTGATGGCTATTGTGTCTGTTTGACCTCTTCCAAATGTCTGTGCTGGCAATAAAAAGATAAAGTTTCCTATTTAAATAGCTAGAGAATAAAAACAATTTGCCAGTAATGTGAAAAAACCTACAGCACCTGGTGTTCCCATGTGGTCTCCCACCCAAGTACTAACCAGGCCCAACACTGCTTAGCTTCCAAGATCAGACGAGATTGGGCCTATCCAATGTGGTATGGCTGTAGGTGAGATACAGGCACTTTTTTGCCCTCTTCTACTTCTATCACCAGGTAAGCTAATAAAAAAGTTTCCTAACTGTATTGGCTTACTGAAAAAAATCATGTGTTGGTAATGTAAAAAGACCTACAGGACATGATATTAGCAGGGAGTCTTAAATTAAACTACTAAAGGGGCCCAACACTGTTTAGCTGCCAAAAGCAGTTGGAATTGGGCCTAAACAGTGTGGTAAGTCTTTAGGAGATGGCTATTGTGTCTGTTTGACCTCTTCCAAATGTCTGTACTGGCAATAAAAAGAAAAAGTTTCCAATTTAAATAGCTAGAGAATAAAAACAATTTGCCTGTGATGTCAAAAAACCTACAGCACCTGGTGTTCCCATGTGGTCTCCCACCCAAGTACTAACCAGGCCCAACACTGCTTAGCTTCCAAGATCAGACAAGATTGGGCCTATCCAATGTGGTATGGCTGTAGGTGAGATACAGGCACTTTTTTGCCCTCTTCTACTTCTATCACCAGGTAAGCTAATAAAAAAGTTTCCTAACTGTATTGGCTTACTGAAAAAAATCATGTGTTGGTAATGTAAAAAGACCTACATTACATGATATTAGCAGGGGGTCTTAAATTAAACTACTAAAGAGGCTCAACACTGTTTAGCTGCCAAAAGCAGTTGGAATTGGGCCTAAACAGTGTGGTAAGTCTTTAGGTGATGGCTATTGTGTCTGTTTGACCTCTTCCAAATGTCTGTACTGGCAATAAAAAGAAAAAGTTTCCAATTTAAATAGCTAGAGAATAAAAACAATTTGCCTGTAATGTGAAAAAACCTACAGCACCTGGTGTTCCCATGTGGTCTCCCACCCAAGTACTAACCAGGCCCAACACTGCTTAGCTTCCAAGATCAGACAAGATTGGGCTTTTCCAATGTGGTATGGCTGTAGGTGAGATACATGCACTTTTTTGCCCTCTTCTACTTCTATCACCAGGTAAGCTAATAAAAAAGTTTCCTAACTGTATTGGCTTACTGAAAAAAATCATGTGTTGGTAATGTAAAACGACCTACAGGACATGATATTAGCAGGGGGTCTTAAATTAAACTAGTAAAGAGGATCAACACTGTTTAGCTGCCAAAAGCAGATGGAATTGGGCCTAAACAGTGTGGTAAGTCTTTAGGTGATGGCTATTGTGTCTGTTTGACCTCTTCCAAATGCCTGTACTGGCAATAAAAAGAAAAAGTTTCCAATTTAAATAGCTAGAGAATAAAAACAATTTGCCTGTAATGTGAAAAAACCTACAGCACCTGGTGTTCCCATGTGGTCTCCCACCCAAGTACTAACCAGGCCCAACACTGCTTAGCTTCCAAGAACAGACGAGATTGGGCCTATCCAATGTGGTATGGCTGTAGGTGAAATACAGGCACTTTTTAGCCCTCTTCTACTTCTATCACCAGGTAAGCTAATAAAAAAGTTTCCTAACTGTATTGGCTTACTGAAAAAAATCATGTGTTGGTAATGTAAAAAGACCTACAGGACATGATATTAGCAGGGGGTCTTAAATTAAACTACTAAAGAGGCTCAACACTGTTTAGCTGCCAAAAGCAGTTGGAATTGGGCCTAAACAGTGTGGTAAGTCTTTATGTGATGGCTATTGTGTCTGTTTGACCTCTTCCAAATGTCTGTACTGGCAATAAAAAGAAAAAGTTTCCAATTTAAATAGCTAGAGAATAAAAACAATTTGCCTGTAATGTGAAAAACCCTACAGCACCTGGTGTTCCCATGTGGTCTCCCACCAAAGTACTAACCAGGCCCAACACTGCTTAGCTTCCAAGATCAGACAAGATTGGGCCTTTCCAATGTGGTATGGCTGTAGGTGAGATACATGCACTTTTTTGCCCTCTTCTACTTCTATCACCAGGTAAGCTAATAAAAAAGTTTCCTAACTGTATTGGCTTACTGAAAAAAATCATGTGTTGGTAATGTAAAACGACCTACAGGACATGATATTAGCAGGGGGTCTTAAATTAAACTACTAAAGAGGATCAACACTGTTTAGCTGCCAAAAGCAGATGGAATTGGGCCTAAACAGTGTGGTAAGTCTTTAGGTGATGGCTATTGTGTCTGTTTGACCTCTTCCAAATGCCTGTACTGGCAATAAAAAGAAAAAGTTTCCAATTTAAATAGCTAGAGAATAAAAACAATTTGCCTGTAATGTGAAAAAACCTACAGCACCTGGTGTTCCCATGTGGTCTCCCACCCAAGTACTAACCAGGCCCAACACTGCTTAGCTTCCAAGAACAGACGAGATTGGGCCTATCCAATGTGGTATGGCTGTAGGTGAAATACAGGCACTTTTTAGCCCTCTTCTACTTCTATCACCAGGTAAGCTAATAAAAAAGTTTCCTAACTGTATTGGCTTACTGAAAAAAATCATGTGTTGGTAATGTAAAAAGACCTACAGGACATGATATTAGCAGGGGGTCTTAAATTAAACTACTAAAGAGGCTCAACACTGTTTAGCTGCCAAAAGCAGTTGGAATTGGGCCTAAACAGTGTGGTAAGTCTTTATGTGATGGCTATTGTGTCTGTTTGACCTCTTCCAAATGTCTGTACTGGCAATAAAAAGAAAAAGTTTCCAATTTAAATAGCTAGAGAATAAAAACAATTTGCCTGTAATGTGAAAAACCCTACAGCACCTGGTGTTCCCATGTGGTCTCCCACCAAAGTACTAACCAGGCCCAACACTGCTTAGCTTCCAAGATCAGACGAGATTGGGCCTATCCAATGTGGTATGGCTGTAGGTGAGATACAGGCACTTTTTTGCCCTCTTCTACTTCTATCACCAGGTAAGCTAATACAAAAGTTCCCTAACTGTATTGGCTTACGGAAAAAAATCATGTGTTGGTAATGTAAAAAGACCTACAGGACATGATATTAGCCGGGGGTCTTAAATTAAACTACAAAAGAGGCTCAACACTGTTTAGCTGCCAAAAGCAGTTGGAATTGAGCCTAAACAGTGTGGTAAGTCTTTAGGTGATGGCTATTGTGTCTGTTTGACCTCTTCCAAATGTCTGTGCTGGCAATAAAATGAAAAAGTTTCCAATATAAATAGCTAGAGAATAAAAACAATTTGCCAGTGATGTGAAAAAACCTACAGCACCTGGTGTTCCCATGTGGTCTCCCACCCAAGTACTAACCAGGCCCAACACTGCTTAGCTTCCAAGATCAGACGAGATTGGGCCTATCCAATGTGGTATGGCTGTAGGTGAGTTAAATTCACTTTTTTGCCCTCTTCTACTTCTATCACCAGGTAAGCTAATAAAAAAGTTTCCTAACTGTATTGGCTTACTGAAAAAAATCATGTGTTGGTAATGTAAAAAGACCTACAGGACATGATATTAGCAGGGGGTCTTAAATTAAACTACTAAACAGGCTCAACACTGTTTAGCTGCCAAAAGCAGTTGGAATTGGGCCTAAACAGTGTGGTAAGTCTTTAGGTGATGGCTATTGTGTCTGTTTGACCTCTTCCAAATGTCTGTACTGGCAATAAAAAGAAAAAGTTTCCAATTTAAATAGCTAGAGAATAAAAACAATTTGCCTGTAATGTGAAAAAACCTACAGCACCTGGTGTTCCCATGTGGTCTCCCACCCAAGTACTAACCAGGCCCAACACTGCTTAGCTTCCAAGATCAGACGAGATTGGGCCTATCCAATGTGGTATGGCTGTAGGTGAGATACAGGCACTTTTTTGCCCTCTTCTACTTCTATCACCAGGTAAGCTAATAAAAAAGTTTCCTAACTGTATTGGCTTACTGAAAAAAATCATGTGTTGGTAATGTAAAAATACCTACAGGACATGATATTAGCAGGGAGTCTTAAATTAAACTACTAAAGAGGCCCAACACTGTTTAGCTGCCAAAAGCAGTTGGAATTGGGCCTAAACAGTGTGGTAAGTCTTTAGGTGATGGCTATTGTGTCTGTTTGACCTCTTCCAAATGTCTGTGCTGGCAATAAAAAGAAAAAGTTTCCAATTTAAATAGCTAGAGAATAAAAACAATTTGCCAGTAATGTGAAAAAACCTACAGCACCTGGTGTTCCCATGTGGTCTCCCACCCAAGTACTAACCAGGCCCAACACTGCTTAGCTTCCAAGATCAGACGAGATTGGGCCTATCCAATGTGGTATGGCTGTAGTTGAGATACAGGCACTTTTTTGCCCTCTTCTACTTCTATCACCAGGTAAGGTAATAAAAAAGTTTCCTAACTGTATTGGCTTACTGAAAAAAATCATGTGTTGGTAATGTAAAAAGACCTACAGGACATGATATTAGCAGGGGGTCTTAAATTAAACTACTAAAGAGGCTCAACACTGTTTAGCTGCCAAAAGCAGTTGGAATTGGGCCTAAACAGTGTGGTAATTCTTTAGGTGATGGCTATTGTGTCTGTTTGACCTCTTCCAAATGTCTGTACTGGCAATAAAAAGAAAAAGTTTCCAATTTAAATAGCTAGAGAATAAAAACAATTTGCCTGTAATGTGAAAAAACCTACAGCACCTGGTGTTCCCATGTGGTCTCCCACCCAAGTACTAACCAGGCCCAACACTGCTTAGCTTCCAAGATCAGACGAGATTGGGCCTATCCAATGTGGTATGGCTGTAGGTGAGATACATGCACTTTTTTGCCCTCTTCTACTTCTATCACCAGGTAAGCTAATAAAAAAGTTTCCTAACTGTATTGGCTTACTGAAAAAAATCATGTGTTGGTAATGTAAAACGACCTACAGGACATGATATTAGCAGGGGGTCTTAAATTAAACTACTAAAGAGGATCAACACTGTTTAGCTGCCAAAAGCAGATGGAATTGGGCCTAAACAGTGTGGTAAGTCTTTAGGTGATGGCTATTGTGTCTGTTTGACCTCTTCCAAATGCCTGTACTGGCAATAAAAAGAAAAAGTTTCCAATTTAAATAGCTAGAGAATAAAAACAATTTGCCTGTAATGTGAAAAAACCTACAGCACCTGGTGTTCCCATGTGGTCTCCCACCCAAGTACTAACCAGGCCCAACACTGCTTAGCTTCCAAGAACAGACGAGATTGGGCCTATCCAATGTGGTATGGCTGTAGGTGAAATACAGGCACTTTTTAGCCCTCTTCTACTTCTATCACTAGGTAAGCTAATAAAAAAGTTTCCTAACTGTATTGGCTTACTGAAAAAAATCATGTGTTGGTAATGTAAAAAGACCTACAGGACATGATATTAGCAGGGGGTCTTAAATTAAACTACTAAAGAGGCTCAACACTGTTTAGCTGCCAAAAGCAGTTGGAATTGGGCCTAAACAGTGTGGTAAGTCTTTATGTGATGGCTATTGTGTCTGTTTGACCTCTTCCAAATGTCTGTACTGGCAATAAAAAGAAAAAGTTTCCAATTTAAATAGCTAGAGAATAAAAACAATTTGCCTGTAATGTGAAAAACCCTACAGCACCTGGTGTTCCCATGTGGTCTCCCACCAAAGTACTAACCAGGCCCAACACTGCTTAGCTTCCAAGATCAGACGAGATTGGGCCTATCCAATGTGGTATGGCTGTAGGTGAGATACAGGCACTTTTTGCCCTCTTCTACTTCTATCACCAGGTAAGCTAATACAAAAGTTCCCTAACTGTATTGGCTTACGGAAAAAAATCATGTGTTGTTAATGTAAAAAGACCTACAGGACATGATATTAGCAGGGGGTCTTAAATTAAACTACAAAAGAGGCTCAACACTGTTTAGCTGCCAAAAGCAGTTGGAATTGAGCCTAAACAGTGTGGTAAGTCTTTAGGTGATGGCTATTGTGTCTGTTTGACCTCTTCCAAATGTCTGTGCTGGCAATAAAATGAAAAAGTTTCCAATATAAATAGCTAGAGAATAAAAACAATTTGCCAGTGATGTGAAAAAACCTACAGCACCTGGTGTTCCCATGTGGTCTCCCACCCAAGTACTAACCAGGCCCAACACTGCTTAGCTTCCAAGATCAGACGAGATTGGGCCTATCCAATGTGGTATGGCTGTAGGTGAGTTAAATTCACTTTTTTGCCCTCTTCTACTTCTATCACCAGGTAAGCTAATAAAAAAGTTTCCTAACTGTATTGGCTTACTGAAAAAAATCATGTGTTGGTAATGTAAAAAGACCTACAGGACATGATATTAGCAGGGGGTCTTAAATTAAACTACTAAAGAGGCTCAACACTGTTTAGCTGCCAAAAGCAGTTGGAATTGGGCCTAAACAGTGTGGTAAGTCTTTAGGAGATGGCTATTGTGTCTGTTTGACCTCTTCCAAATGTCTGTACTGGCAATAAAAAGAAAAAGTTTCCAATTTAAATAGCTAGAGAATAAAAACAATTTGCCTGTAATGTGAAAAACCTACAGCACCTGGTGTTCCCATGTGGTCTCCCACCCAAGTACTAACCAGGCCCAACACTGCTTAGCTTCCAAGATCAGACGAGATTGGGCCTATTCAATGTGGTATGGCTGTAGGTGAGATATAGGCACTTTTTTGCCCTCTACTACTTCTATCACCAGGTAAGCTAATAAAAAAGTTTCCTAACTGTATTGGCTTACTGAAAAAAATCATGTGTTGGTAATGTAAAAAGACCTACAGGACATGATATTAGCAGGGGGTCTTAAATTAAACTACTAAACAGGCTCAACACTGTTTAGCTGCCAAAAGCAGTTGGAATTGGGCCTAAACAGTGTGGTAAGTCTTTAGGTGATGGCTATTGTGTCTGTTTGACCTCTTCCAAATGTCTGTACTGGCAATAAAAAGAAAAAGTTTCCAATTTAAATAGCTAGAGAATAAAAACAATTTGCCTGTAATGTGAAAAAACCTACAGCACCTGGTGTTCCCATGTGGTCTCCCACCCAAGTACTAACCAGGCCCAACACTGCTTAGCTTCGAAGATCAGACGAGATTGGGCCTATCCAATGTGGTATGGCTGTAGGTGAGATACAGGCACTTTTTTGCCCTCTTCTACTTCTATCACCAGGTAAGCTAATAAAAAAGTTTCCTAACTGTATTGGCTTACTGAAAAAAATCATGTGTTGGTAATGTAAAAATACCTACAGGACATGATATTAGCAGGGAGTCTTAAATTAAACTACTAAAGAGGCCCAACACTGTTTAGCTGCCAAAAGCAGTTGGCATTGGGCCTAAACAGTGTGGTAAGTCTTTAGGTGATGGCTATTGTGTCTGTTTGACCTCTTCCAAATGTCTGTGCTGGCAATAAAAAGAAAAAGTTTCCAATTTAAATAGCTAGAGAATAAAAACAATTTGCCAGTAATGTGAAAAAACCTACAGCACCTGGTGTTCCCATGTGGTCTCCCACCCAAGTACTAACCAGGCCCAACACTGCTTAGCTTCCAAGATCAGACGAGATTGGGCCTATCCAATGTGGTATGGCTGTAGTTGAGATACAGGCACTTTTTTGCCCTCTTCTACTTCTATCACCAGGTAAGCTAATAAAAAAGTTTCCTAACTGTATTGGCTTACTGAAAAAAATCATGTGTTGGTAATGTAAAAAGACCTACAGGACATGATATTAGCAGGGGGTCTTAAATTAAACTACTAAAGAGGCTCAACACTGTTTAGCTGCCAAAAGCAGTTGGAATTGGGCCTAAACAGTGTGGTAATTCTTTAGGTGATGGCTATTGTGTCTGTTTGACCTCTTCCAAATGTCTGTACTGGCAATAAAAAGAAAAAGTTTCCAATTTAAATAGCTAGAGAATAAAAACAATTTGCCTGTAATGTGAAAAAACCTACAGCACCTGGTGTTCCCATGTGGTCTCCCACCCAAGTACTAACCAGGCCCAATACTGCTTAGCTTCCAAGTTCAGACGAGATTGGGCCTATCCAATGTGGTATGGCTGTAGTTGAGATACAGGCACTTTTTTGCCCTCTTCTACTTCTATCACCAGGTAAGCTAATAAAAAAGTTTCCTAACTGTATTGGCTTACTGAAAAAAATCATGTGTTGGTAATGTAAAAAGACCTACAGGACATGATATTAGCAGGGGGTCTTAAATTAAACTACTAAAGAGGCTCAACACTGTTTAGCTGCCAAAAGCAGTTGGAATTGGGCCTAAACAGTTTGGTAAGTCTTTAGGTGATGGCTATTGTGTCTGTTTGACCTCTTCCAAATGTCTGTGCTGGCAATAAAAAGATAAAGTTTCCTATTTAAATAGCTAGAGAATAAAAACAATTTGCCAGTAATGTGAAAAAACCTACAGCACCTGGTGTTCCCATGTGGTCTCCCACCCAAGTACTAACCAGGCCCAACACTGCTTAGCTTCCAAGATCAGACGAGATTGGGCCTATCCAATGTGGTATGGCTGTAGGTGAGATACAGGCACTTTTTTGCCCTCTTCTACTTCTATCACCAGGTAAGCTAATAAAAAAGTTTCCTAACTGTATTGGCTTACTGAAAAAAATCATGTGTTGGTAATGTAAAAAGACCTACAGGACATGATATTAGCAGGGAGTCTTAAATTAAACTACTAAAGGGGCCCAACACTGTTTAGCTGCCAAAAGCAGTTGGAATTGGGCCTAAACAGTGTGGTAAGTCTTTAGGAGATGGCTATTGTGTCTGTTTGACCTCTTCCAAATGTCTGTACTGGCAATAAAAAGAAAAAGTTTCCAATTTAAATAGCTAGAGAATAAAAACAATTTGCCTGTGATGTCAAAAAACCTACAGCACCTGGTGTTCCCATGTGGTCTCCCACCCAAGTACTAACCAGGCCCAACACTGCTTAGCTTCCAAGATCAGACAAGATTGGGCCTATCCAATGTGGTATGGCTGTAGGTGAGATACAGGCACTTTTTTGCCCTCTTCTACTTCTATCACCAGGTAAGCTAATAAAAAAGTTTCCTAACTGTATTGGCTTACTGAAAAAAATCATGTGTTGGTAATGTAAAAAGACCTACATTACATGATATTAGCAGGGGGTCTTAAATTAAACTACTAAAGAGGCTCAACACTGTTTAGCTGCCAAAAGCAGTTGGAATTGGGCCTAAACAGTGTGGTAAGTCTTTAGGTGATGGCTATTGTGTCTGTTTGACCTCTTCCAAATGTCTGTACTGGCAATAAAAAGAAAAAGTTTCCAATTTAAATAGCTAGAGAATAAAAACAATTTGCCTGTAATGTGAAAAAACCTACAGCACCTGGTGTTCCCATGTGGTCTCCCACCCAAGTACTAACCAGGCCCAACACTGCTTAGCTTCCAAGATCAGACAAGATTGGGCTTTTCCAATGTGGTATGGCTGTAGGTGAGATACATGCACTTTTTTGCCCTCTTCTACTTCTATCACCAGGTAAGCTAATAAAAAAGTTTCCTAACTGTATTGGCTTACTGAAAAAAATCATGTGTTGGTAATGTAAAACGACCTACAGGACATGATATTAGCAGGGGGTCTTAAATTAAACTAGTAAAGAGGATCAACACTGTTTAGCTGCCAAAAGCAGATGGAATTGGGCCTAAACAGTGTGGTAAGTCTTTAGGTGATGGCTATTGTGTCTGTTTGACCTCTTCCAAATGCCTGTACTGGCAATAAAAAGAAAAAGTTTCCAATTTAAATAGCTAGAGAATAAAAACAATTTGCCTGTAATGTGAAAAAACCTACAGCACCTGGTGTTCCCATGTGGTCTCCCACCCAAGTACTAACCAGGCCCAACACTGCTTAGCTTCCAAGAACAGACGAGATTGGGCCTATCCAATGTGGTATGGCTGTAGGTGAAATACAGGCACTTTTTAGCCCTCTTCTACTTCTATCACCAGGTAAGCTAATAAAAAAGTTTCCTAACTGTATTGGCTTACTGAAAAAAATCATGTGTTGGTAATGTAAAAAGACCTACAGGACATGATATTAGCAGGGGGTCTTAAATTAAACTACTAAAGAGGCTCAACACTGTTTAGCTGCCAAAAGCAGTTGGAATTGGGCCTAAACAGTGTGGTAAGTCTTTATGTGATGGCTATTGTGTCTGTTTGACCTCTTCCAAATGTCTGTACTGGCAATAAAAAGAAAAAGTTTCCAATTTAAATAGCTAGAGAATAAAAACAATTTGCCTGTAATGTGAAAAACCCTACAGCACCTGGTGTTCCCATGTGGTCTCCCACCAAAGTACTAACCAGGCCCAACACTGCTTAGCTTCCAAGATCAGACAAGATTGGGCCTTTCCAATGTGGTATGGCTGTAGGTGAGATACATGCACTTTTTTGCCCTCTTCTACTTCTATCACCAGGTAAGCTAATAAAAAAGTTTCCTAACTGTATTGGCTTACTGAAAAAAATCATGTGTTGGTAATGTAAAACGACCTACAGGACATGATATTAGCAGGGGGTCTTAAATTAAACTACTAAAGAGGATCAACACTGTTTAGCTGCCAAAAGCAGATGGAATTGGGCCTAAACAGTGTGGTAAGTCTTTAGGTGATGGCTATTGTGTCTGTTTGACCTCTTCCAAATGCCTGTACTGGCAATAAAAAGAAAAAGTTTCCAATTTAAATAGCTAGAGAATAAAAACAATTTGCCTGTAATGTGAAAAAACCTACAGCACCTGGTGTTCCCATGTGGTCTCCCACCCAAGTACTAACCAGGCCCAACACTGCTTAGCTTCCAAGAACAGACGAGATTGGGCCTATCCAATGTGGTATGGCTGTAGGTGAAATACAGGCACTTTTTAGCCCTCTTCTACTTCTATCACCAGGTAAGCTAATAAAAAAGTTTCCTAACTGTATTGGCTTACTGAAAAAAATCATGTGTTGGTAATGTAAAAAGACCTACAGGACATGATATTAGCAGGGGGTCTTAAATTAAACTACTAAAGAGGCTCAACACTGTTTAGCTGCCAAAAGCAGTTGGAATTGGGCCTAAACAGTGTGGTAAGTCTTTATGTGATGGCTATTGTGTCTGTTTGACCTCTTCCAAATGTCTGTACTGGCAATAAAAAGAAAAAGTTTCCAATTTAAATAGCTAGAGAATAAAAACAATTTGCCTGTAATGTGAAAAACCCTACAGCACCTGGTGTTCCCATGTGGTCTCCCACCAAAGTACTAACCAGGCCCAACACTGCTTAGCTTCCAAGATCAGACGAGATTGGGCCTATCCAATGTGGTATGGCTGTAGGTGAGATACAGGCACTTTTTTGCCCTCTTCTACTTCTATCACCAGGTAAGCTAATACAAAAGTTCCCTAACTGTATTGGCTTACGGAAAAAAATCATGTGTTGGTAATGTAAAAAGACCTACAGGACATGATATTAGCCGGGGGTCTTAAATTAAACTACAAAAGAGGCTCAACACTGTTTAGCTGCCAAAAGCAGTTGGAATTGAGCCTAAACAGTGTGGTAAGTCTTTAGGTGATGGCTATTGTGTCTGTTTGACCTCTTCCAAATGTCTGTGCTGGCAATAAAATGAAAAAGTTTCCAATATAAATAGCTAGAGAATAAAAACAATTTGCCAGTGATGTGAAAAAACCTACAGCACCTGGTGTTCCCATGTGGTCTCCCACCCAAGTACTAACCAGGCCCAACACTGCTTAGCTTCCAAGATCAGACGAGATTGGGCCTATCCAATGTGGTATGGCTGTAGGTGAGTTAAATTCACTTTTTTGCCCTCTTCTACTTCTATCACCAGGTAAGCTAATAAAAAAGTTTCCTAACTGTATTGGCTTACTGAAAAAAATCATGTGTTGGTAATGTAAAAAGACCTACAGGACATGATATTAGCAGGGGGTCTTAAATTAAACTACTAAACAGGCTCAACACTGTTTAGCTGCCAAAAGCAGTTGGAATTGGGCCTAAACAGTGTGGTAAGTCTTTAGGTGATGGCTATTGTGTCTGTTTGACCTCTTCCAAATGTCTGTACTGGCAATAAAAAGAAAAAGTTTCCAATTTAAATAGCTAGAGAATAAAAACAATTTGCCTGTAATGTGAAAAAACCTACAGCACCTGGTGTTCCCATGTGGTCTCCCACCCAAGTACTAACCAGGCCCAACACTGCTTAGCTTCCAAGATCAGACGAGATTGGGCCTATCCAATGTGGTATGGCTGTAGGTGAGATACAGGCACTTTTTTGCCCTCTTCTACTTCTATCACCAGGTAAGCTAATAAAAAAGTTTCCTAACTGTATTGGCTTACTGAAAAAAATCATGTGTTGGTAATGTAAAAATACCTACAGGACATGATATTAGCAGGGAGTCTTAAATTAAACTACTAAAGAGGCCCAACACTGTTTAGCTGCCAAAAGCAGTTGGAATTGGGCCTAAACAGTGTGGTAAGTCTTTAGGTGATGGCTATTGTGTCTGTTTGACCTCTTCCAAATGTCTGTGCTGGCAATAAAAAGAAAAAGTTTCCAATTTAAATAGCTAGAGAATAAAAACAATTTGCCAGTAATGTGAAAAAACCTACAGCACCTGGTGTTCCCATGTGGTCTCCCACCCAAGTACTAACCAGGCCCAACACTGCTTAGCTTCCAAGATCAGACGAGATTGGGCCTATCCAATGTGGTATGGCTGTAGTTGAGATACAGGCACTTTTTTGCCCTCTTCTACTTCTATCACCAGGTAAGGTAATAAAAAAGTTTCCTAACTGTATTGGCTTACTGAAAAAAATCATGTGTTGGTAATGTAAAAAGACCTACAGGACATGATATTAGCAGGGGGTCTTAAATTAAACTACTAAAGAGGCTCAACACTGTTTAGCTGCCAAAAGCAGTTGGAATTGGGCCTAAACAGTGTGGTAATTCTTTAGGTGATGGCTATTGTGTCTGTTTGACCTCTTCCAAATGTCTGTACTGGCAATAAAAAGAAAAAGTTTCCAATTTAAATAGCTAGAGAATAAAAACAATTTGCCTGTAATGTGAAAAAACCTACAGCACCTGGTGTTCCCATGTGGTCTCCCACCCAAGTACTAACCAGGCCCAACACTGCTTAGCTTCCAAGATCAGACGAGATTGGGCCTATCCAATGTGGTATGGCTGTAGGTGAGATACATGCACTTTTTTGCCCTCTTCTACTTCTATCACCAGGTAAGCTAATAAAAAAGTTTCCTAACTGTATTGGCTTACTGAAAAAAATCATGTGTTGGTAATGTAAAACGACCTACAGGACATGATATTAGCAGGGGGTCTTAAATTAAACTACTAAAGAGGATCAACACTGTTTAGCTGCCAAAAGCAGATGGAATTGGGCCTAAACAGTGTGGTAAGTCTTTAGGTGATGGCTATTGTGTCTGTTTGACCTCTTCCAAATGCCTGTACTGGCAATAAAAAGAAAAAGTTTCCAATTTAAATAGCTAGAGAATAAAAACAATTTGCCTGTAATGTGAAAAAACCTACAGCACCTGGTGTTCCCATGTGGTCTCCCACCCAAGTACTAACCAGGCCCAACACTGCTTAGCTTCCAAGAACAGACGAGATTGGGCCTATCCAATGTGGTATGGCTGTAGGTGAAATACAGGCACTTTTTAGCCCTCTTCTACTTCTATCACTAGGTAAGCTAATAAAAAAGTTTCCTAACTGTATTGGCTTACTGAAAAAAATCATGTGTTGGTAATGTAAAAAGACCTACAGGACATGATATTAGCAGGGGGTCTTAAATTAAACTACTAAAGAGGCTCAACACTGTTTAGCTGCCAAAAGCAGTTGGAATTGGGCCTAAACAGTGTGGTAAGTCTTTATGTGATGGCTATTGTGTCTGTTTGACCTCTTCCAAATGTCTGTACTGGCAATAAAAAGAAAAAGTTTCCAATTTAAATAGCTAGAGAATAAAAACAATTTGCCTGTAATGTGAAAAACCCTACAGCACCTGGTGTTCCCATGTGGTCTCCCACCAAAGTACTAACCAGGCCCAACACTGCTTAGCTTCCAAGATCAGACGAGATTGGGCCTATCCAATGTGGTATGGCTGTAGGTGAGATACAGGCACTTTTTGCCCTCTTCTACTTCTATCACCAGGTAAGCTAATACAAAAGTTCCCTAACTGTATTGGCTTACGGAAAAAAATCATGTGTTGTTAATGTAAAAAGACCTACAGGACATGATATTAGCAGGGGGTCTTAAATTAAACTACAAAAGAGGCTCAACACTGTTTAGCTGCCAAAAGCAGTTGGAATTGAGCCTAAACAGTGTGGTAAGTCTTTAGGTGATGGCTATTGTGTCTGTTTGACCTCTTCCAAATGTCTGTGCTGGCAATAAAATGAAAAAGTTTCCAATATAAATAGCTAGAGAATAAAAACAATTTGCCAGTGATGTGAAAAAACCTACAGCACCTGGTGTTCCCATGTGGTCTCCCACCCAAGTACTAACCAGGCCCAACACTGCTTAGCTTCCAAGATCAGACGAGATTGGGCCTATCCAATGTGGTATGGCTGTAGGTGAGTTAAATTCACTTTTTTGCCCTCTTCTACTTCTATCACCAGGTAAGCTAATAAAAAAGTTTCCTAACTGTATTGGCTTACTGAAAAAAATCATGTGTTGGTAATGTAAAAAGACCTACAGGACATGATATTAGCAGGGGGTCTTAAATTAAACTACTAAAGAGGCTCAACACTGTTTAGCTGCCAAAAGCAGTTGGAATTGGGCCTAAACAGTGTGGTAAGTCTTTAGGAGATGGCTATTGTGTCTGTTTGACCTCTTCCAAATGTCTGTACTGGCAATAAAAAGAAAAAGTTTCCAATTTAAATAGCTAGAGAATAAAAACAATTTGCCTGTAATGTGAAAAACCTACAGCACCTGGTGTTCCCATGTGGTCTCCCACCCAAGTACTAACCAGGCCCAACACTGCTTAGCTTCCAAGATCAGACGAGATTGGGCCTATTCAATGTGGTATGGCTGTAGGTGAGATATAGGCACTTTTTTGCCCTCTACTACTTCTATCACCAGGTAAGCTAATAAAAAAGTTTCCTAACTGTATTGGCTTACTGAAAAAAATCATGTGTTGGTAATGTAAAAAGACCTACAGGACATGATATTAGCAGGGGGTCTTAAATTAAACTACTAAACAGGCTCAACACTGTTTAGCTGCCAAAAGCAGTTGGAATTGGGCCTAAACAGTGTGGTAAGTCTTTAGGTGATGGCTATTGTGTCTGTTTGACCTCTTCCAAATGTCTGTACTGGCAATAAAAAGAAAAAGTTTCCAATTTAAATAGCTAGAGAATAAAAACAATTTGCCTGTAATGTGAAAAAACCTACAGCACCTGGTGTTCCCATGTGGTCTCCCACCCAAGTACTAACCAGGCCCAACACTGCTTAGCTTCGAAGATCAGACGAGATTGGGCCTATCCAATGTGGTATGGCTGTAGGTGAGATACAGGCACTTTTTTGCCCTCTTCTACTTCTATCACCAGGTAAGCTAATAAAAAAGTTTCCTAACTGTATTGGCTTACTGAAAAAAATCATGTGTTGGTAATGTAAAAATACCTACAGGACATGATATTAGCAGGGAGTCTTAAATTAAACTACTAAAGAGGCCCAACACTGTTTAGCTGCCAAAAGCAGTTGGCATTGGGCCTAAACAGTGTGGTAAGTCTTTAGGTGATGGCTATTGTGTCTGTTTGACCTCTTCCAAATGTCTGTGCTGGCAATAAAAAGAAAAAGTTTCCAATTTAAATAGCTAGAGAATAAAAACAATTTGCCAGTAATGTGAAAAAACCTACAGCACCTGGTGTTCCCATGTGGTCTCCCACCCAAGTACTAACCAGGCCCAACACTGCTTAGCTTCCAAGATCAGACGAGATTGGGCCTATCCAATGTGGTATGGCTGTAGTTGAGATACAGGCACTTTTTTGCCCTCTTCTACTTCTATCACCAGGTAAGCTAATAAAAAAGTTTCCTAACTGTATTGGCTTACTGAAAAAAATCATGTGTTGGTAATGTAAAAAGACCTACAGGACATGATATTAGCAGGGGGTCTTAAATTAAACTACTAAAGAGGCTCAACACTGTTTAGCTGCCAAAAGCAGTTGGAATTGGGCCTAAACAGTGTGGTAATTCTTTAGGTGATGGCTATTGTGTCTGTTTGACCTCTTCCAAATGTCTGTACTGGCAATAAAAAGAAAAAGTTTCCAATTTAAATAGCTAGAGAATAAAAACAATTTGCCTGTAATGTGAAAAAACCTACAGCACCTGGTGTTCCCATGTGGTCTCCCACCCAAGTACTAACCAGGCCCAACACTGCTTAGCTTCCAAGATCAGACGAGATTGGGGCTATCCAATGTGGTATGGCTGTAGGTGAGATACGTGCACTTTTTTGCCCTCTTCTACTTCTATCACCAGGTAAGCTAATAAAAAAGTTTCCTAACTGTATTGGCTTACTGAAAAAAATCATGTGTTGGTAATGTAAAACGACCTACAGGACATGATATTAGCAGGGGGTCTTAAATTAAACTACTAAAGAGGATCAACACTGTTTAGCTGCCAAAAGCAGATGGAATTGGGCCTAAACAGTGTGGTAAGTCTTTAGGTGATGGCTATTGTGTCTGTTTGACCTCTTCCAAATGCCTGTACTGGCAATAAAAAGAAAAAGTTTCCAATTTAAATAGCTAGAGAATAAAAACAATTTGCCTGTAATGTGAAAAAAACCTACAGCACCTGGTGTTCCCATGTGGTCTCCCACCCAAGTACTAACCAGGCCCAACACTGCTTAGCTTCCAAGAACAGACGAGATTGGGCCTATCCAATGTGGTATGGCTGTAGGTGAAAAACAGGCACTTTTTAGCCCTCTTCTACTTCTATCACCAGGTAAGATAATAAAAAAGTTTCCTAACTGTATTGGCTTACTGAAAAAAATCATGTGTTGGTAATGTAAAAAGACCTACAGGACATGATATTAGCAGGGGGTCTTAAATTAAACTACTAAAGAGGCTCAACACTGTTTAGCTGCCAAAAGCAGTTGGAATTGGGCCTAAACAGTTTGGTAAGTCTTTAGGTGATGGCTATTGTGTCTGTTTGACCTCTTCCAAATGTCTGTGCTGGCAATAAAAAGATAAAGTTTCCTATTTAAATAGCTAGAGAATAAAAACAATTTGCCAGTAATGTGAAAAAACCTACAGCACCTGGTGTTCCCAAGTGGTCTCCCACCCAAGTACTAACCAGGCCCAACACTGCTTAGCTTCCAAGATCAGACGAGATTGGGCCTATGCAATGTGGTATGGCTGTAGGTGAGTTAAAGGCACTTTTTTGCCCTCTTCTACTTTTATCACCAGGTAAGCTAATACAAAAGTTTCCTAACTGTATTGGCTTACTGAAAAAAATCATGTGTTGGTAATGTAAAAAGACCTACAGGACATGATATTAGCAGGGGGTCTTAAATTAAACTACTAAAGAGGCTCAACACTGTTTAGCTGCCAAAAGCAGTTGGAATTGGGCCTAAACAGTGTGGTAAGTCTTTAGGTGATGGCTATTGTGTCTGTTTGACCTCTTCCAAATGTCTGTACTGGTAATAAAAAGAAAAAGTTTCCAATTTAAATAGCTAGAGAATAAAAACAATTTGCCTGTAATGTGAAAAACCTACAGCACCTGGTGTTCCCATGTGGTCTCCCACCCAAGTACTAACCAGGCCCAACACTGCTTAGCTTCCAAGATCAGATGAAATTGGGCCTATCCAATGTGGTATGGCTGTAGGTGAGATACATGCACTTTTTTGCCCTCTTCTACTTCTATCACCAGGTAAGCTAATAAAAAAGGTTCCTAACTGTATTGGCTTACTGAAAAAAATCATGTGTTGGTAATGTAAAACGACCTACAGGACATGATATTAGCAGGGGGTCTTAAATTAAACTACTAAAGAGGATCAACACTGTTTAGCTGCCAAAAGCAGATGGAACTGGGCCTAAACAGTGTGGTAAGTCTTTAGGTGATGGCTATTGTGTCTGTTTGACCTCTTCCAAATGCCTGTACTGGCAATAAAAAGAAAAAGTTTCCAATTTAAATAGCTAGAGAATAAAAACAATTTGCCTGTAATGTGAAAAAACCTACAGCACCTGGTGTTCCCATGTGGTCTCCCACCCAAGTACTAACCAGGCCCAACACTGTTTAGCTTCCAAGATCAGACGAGATTGGGCCTATCCAATGTGGTATGGCTGTAGGTGAAATACAGGCACTTTTTAGCCCTCTTCTACTTCTATCACCAGGTAAGCTAATAAAAAAGTTTCCTAACTGTATTGGCTTACTGAAAAAAATCATGTGTTGGTAATGTAAAAAGACCTACAGGACATGATATTAGCAGGGGGTCTTAAATTAAACTACTAAAGAGGCTCAACACTGTTTAGCTGCCAAAAGCAGTTGGAATTGGGCCTAAACAGTGTGGTAAGTCTTTAGGTGATGGCTATTGTGTCTGTTTGACCTCTTCCAAATGTCTGTACTGGCAATAAAAAGAAAAAGTTTCCAATTTAAATAGCTAGAGAATAAAAACAATTTGCCTGTAATGTGAAAAAACCTACAGCACCTGGTGTTCCCATGTGGTCTCCCACCCAAGTACTAACCAGGCCCAACACTGCTTAGCTTCCAAGATCAGACGAGATTGGGCCTATCCAATGTGGTATGGCTGTAGGTGAGATACATGCACTTTTTTGCCCTCTTCTACTTCTATCACCAGGTAAGCTAATAAAAAAGTTTCCTAACTGTATTGGCTTACTGAAAAAAATCATGTGTTGGTAATGTAAAACGACCTACAGGACATGATATTAGCAGGGGGTCTTAAATTAAACTACTAAAGAGGAACAACACTGTTTAGCTGCCAAAAGCAGTTGGAATTGGGCCTAAACAGTGTGGTAAGTCTTTAGGTGATGGCTATTGTGTCTGTTTGACCTCTTCCAAATGTCTGTACTGGCAATAAAAAGAAAAAGTTTCCAATTTAAATAGCTAGAGAATAAAAACAATTTGCCTGTAATGTGAAAAAACCTACAGCACCTGGTGTTCCCATGTGGTCTCCCACCCAAGTACTAACCAGGCCCAACATTGCTTAGCTTCCAAGAACAGACGAGATTGGGCCTATCCAATGTGGTATGGCTGTAGGTGAAATACAGGCACTTTTTAGCCCTCTTCTACTTCTATCACCAGGTAAGCTAATAAAAAAGTTTCCTAACTGTATTGGCTTACTGAAAAAAATCATGTGTTGGTAATGTAAAAAGACCTACAGGACATGATATTAGCAGGGGGTCTTAAATTAAACTACTAAAGAGGCTCAACACTGTTTAGCTGCCAAAAGCAGTTGGAATTGGGCCTAAACAGTTTGGTAAGTCTTTAGGTGATGGCTATTGTGTCTGTTTGACCTCTTCCAAATGCCTGTACTGGCAATAAAAAGAAAAAGTTTCCAATTTAAATAGCTAGAGAATAAAAACAATTTGCCTGTAATGTGAAAAAACCTACAGCACCTGGTGTTCCCATGTGGTCTCCCACCCAAGTACTAACCAGGCCCAACACTGCTTAGCTTCCAAGATCAGACGAGATTGGGGCTATCCAATGTGGTATGGCTGTAGGTGAGATACATGCACTTTTTTGCCCTCTTCTACTTCTATCACCAGGTAAGCTAATAAAAAAGTTTCCTAACTGTATTGGCTTACTGAAAAAAATCATGTGTTGGTAATGTAAAACGACCTACAGGACATGATATTAGCAGGGGGTCTTAAATTAAACTACTAAAGAGGATCAACACTGTTTAGCTGCCAAAAGCAGTTGGAATTGGGCCTAAACAGTGTGGTAATTCTTTAGGTGATGGCTATTGTGTCTGTTTGACCTCTTCCAAATGTCTGTACTGGCAATAAAAAGAAAAAGTTTCCAATTTAAATAGCTAGAGAATAAAAACAATTTGCCTGTAATGTGAAAAAACCTACAGCACCTGGTGTTCCCATGTGGTCTCCCACCCAAGTACTAACCAGGCCCAACACTGCTTAGCTTCCAAGATCAGACGAGATTGGGGCTATCCAATGTGGTATGGCTGTAGGTGAGATACATGCACTTTTTTGCCCTCTTCTACTTCTATCACCAGGTAAGCTAATAAAAAAGTTTCCTAACTGTATTGGCTTACTGAAAAAATCATGTGTTGGTAATGTAAAACGACCTACAGGACATGATATTAGCAGGGGGTCTTAAATTAAACTACTAAAGAGGATCAACACTGTTTAGCTGCCAAAAGCAGATGGAATTGGGCCTAAACAGTGTGGTAAGTCTTTAGGTGATGGCTATTGTGTCTGTTTGACCTCTTCCAAATGCCTGTACTGGCAATAAAAAGAAAAAGTTTCCAATTTAAATAGCTAGAGAATAAAAACAATTTGCCTGTAATGTGAAAAAAACCTACAGCACCTGGTGTTCCCATGTGGTCTCCCACCCAAGTACTAACCAGGCCCAACACTGCTTAGCTTCCAAGAACAGACGAGATTGGGCCTATCCAATGTGGTATGGCTGTAGGTGAAATACAGGCACTTTTTAGCCCTCTTCTACTTCTATCACCAGGTAAGCTAATAAAAAAGTTTCCTAACTGTATTGGCTTACTGAAAAAAATCATGTGTTGGTAATGTAAAAAGACCTACAGGACATGATATTAGCAGGGGGTCTTAAATTAAACTACTAAAGAGGCTCAACACTGTTTAGCTGCCAAAAGCAGTTGGAATTGGGCCTAAACAGTTTGGTAAGTCTTTAGGTGATGGCTATTGTGTCTGTTTGACCTCTTCCAAATGTCTGTGCTGGCAATAAAAAGATAAAGTTTCCTATTTAAATAGCTAGAGAATAAAAACAATTTGCCAGTAATGTGAAAAAACCTACAGCACCTGGTGTTCCCATGTGGTCTCCCACCCAAGTACTAACCAGGCCCAACACTGCTTAGCTTCCAAGATCAGACGAGATTAGGCCTATGCAATGTGGTATGGCTGTAGGTGAGTTAAAGGCACTTTTTTGCCCTCTTCTACTTCTATCACCAGGTAAGCTAATACAAAAGTTTCCTAACTGTATTGGCTTACTGAAAAAAATCATGTGTTGGTAATGTAAAAAGACCTACAGGACATGATATTAGCAGGGGGTCTTAAATTAAACTACTAAAGAGGCTCAACACTGTTTAGCTGCCAAAAGCAGTTGGAATTGGGCCTAAACAGTGTGGTAAGTCTTTAGGTGATGGCTATTGTGTCTGTTTGACCTCTTCCAAATGTCTGTACTGGTAATAAAAAGAAAAAGTTTCCAATTTAAATAGCTAGAGAATAAAAACAATTTGCCTGTAATGTGAAAAACCTACAGCACCTGGTGTTCCCATGTGGTCTCCCACCCAAGTACTAACCAGGCCCAACACTGCTTAGCTTCCAAGATCAGACGAGATTGGGCCTATCCAATGTGGTATGGCTGTAGGTGAGATACATGCACTTTTTTGCCCTCTTCTACTTCTATCACCAGGTAAGCTAATAAAAAAGGTTCCTAACTGTATTGGCTTACTGAAAAAAATCATGTGTTGGTAATGTAAAACGACCTACAGGACATGATATTAGCAGGGGGTCTTAAATTAAACTACTAAAGAGGATCAACACTGTTTAGCTGCCAAAAGCAGATGGAACTGGGCCTAAACAGTGTGGTAAGTCTTTAGGTGATGGCTATTGTGTCTGTTTGACCTCTTCCAAATGCCTGTACTGGCAATAAAAAGAAAAAGTTTCCAATTTAAATAGCTAGAGAATAAAAACAATTTGCCTGTAATGTGAAAAAACCTACAGCACCTGGTGTTCCCATGTGGTCTCCCACCCAAGTACTAACCAGGCCCAACACTGTTTAGCTTCCAAGATCAGACGAGATTGGGCCTATCCAATGTGGTATGGCTGTAGGTGAAATACAGGCACTTTTTAGCCCTCTTCTACTTCTATCACCAGGTAAGCTAATAAAAAAGTTTCCTAACTGTATTGGCTTACTGAAAAAAATCATGTGTTGGTAATGTAAAAAGACCTACAGGACATGATATTAGCAGGGGGTCTTAAATTAAACTACTAAAGAGGCTCAACACTGTTTAGCTGCCAAAAGCAGTTGGAATTGGGCCTAAACAGTGTGGTAAGTCTTTAGGTGATGGCTATTGTGTCTGTTTGACCTCTTCCAAATGTCTGTACTGGCAATAAAAAGAAAAAGTTTCCAATTTAAATAGCTAGAGAATAAAAACAATTTGCCTGTAATGTGAAAAAACCTACAGCACCTGGTGTTCCCATGTGGTCTCCCACCCAAGTACTAACCAGGCCCAACACTGCTTAGCTTCCAAGATCAGACGAGATTGGGCCTATCCAATGTGGTATGGCTGTAGGTGAGATACATGCACTTTTTTGCCCTCTTCTACTTCTATCACCAGGTAAGCTAATAAAAAAGTTTCCTAACTGTATTGGCTTACTGAAAAAAATCATGTGTTGGTAATGTAAAACGACCTACAGGACATGATATTAGCAGGGGGTCTTAAATTAAACTACTAAAGAGGATCAACACTGTTTAGCTGCCAAAAGCAGTTGGAATTGGGCCTAAACAGTGTGGTAAGTCTTTAGGTGATGGCTATTGTGTCTGTTTGACCTCTTCCAAATGTCTGTACTGGCAATAAAAAGAAAAAGTTTCCAATTTAAATAGCTAGAGAATAAAAACAATTTGCCTGTAATGTGAAAAAACCTACAGCACCTGGTGTTCCCATGTGGTCTCCCACCCAAGTACTAACCAGGCCCAACACTGCTTAGCTTCCAAGAACAGACGAGATTGGGCCTATCCAATGTGGTATGGCTGTAGGTGAAATACAGGCACTTTTTAGCCCTCTTCTACTTCTATCACCAGGTAAGCTAATAAAAAAGTTTCCTAACTGTATTGGCTTACTGAAAAAAATCATGTGTTGGTAATGTAAAAAGACCTACAGGACATGATATTAGCAGGGGGTCTTAAATTAAACTACTAAAGAGGCTCAACACTGTTTAGCTGCCAAAAGCAGTTGGAATTGGGCCTAAACAGTTTGGTAAGTCTTTAGGTGATGGCTATTGTGTCTGTTTGACCTCTTCCAAATGTCTGTGCTGGCAATAAAAAGATAAAGTTTCCTATTTAAATAGCTAGAGAATAAAAACAATTTGCCAGTAATGTGAAAAAACCTACAGCACCTGGTGTTCCCATGTGGTCTCCCACCCAAGTACTAACCAGGCCCAACACTGCTTAGCTTCCAAGATCAGACGAGATTGGGCCTATGCAATGTGGTATGGCTGTAGGTGAGTTAAAGGCACTTTTTTGCCCTCTTCTACTTCTATCACCAGGTAAGCTAATACAAAAGTTTCCTAACTGTATTGGCTTACTGAAAAAAATCATGTGTTGGTAATGTAAAAAGACCTACAGGACATGATATTAGCAGGGGGTCTTAAATTAAACTACTAAAGAGGCTCAACACTGTTTAGCTGCCAAAAGCAGTTGGAATTGGGCCTAAACAGTGTGGTAAGTCTTTAGGTGATGGCTATTGTGTCTGTTTGACCTCTTCCAAATGTCTGTACTGGTAATAAAAAGAAAAAGTTTCCAATTTAAATAGCTAGAGAATAAAAACAATTTGCCTGTAATGTGAAAAACCTACAGCACCTGGTGTTCCCATGTGGTCTCCCACCCAAGTACTAACCAGGCCCAACACTGCTTAGCTTCCAAGATCAGACGAGATTGGGCCTATCCAATGTGGTATGGCTGTAGGTGAGATACATGCACTTTTTTGCCCTCTTCTACTTCTATCACCAGGTAAGCAAATAAAAAACGGTTCCTAACTGTATTGGCTTACTGAAAAAAATCATGTGTTGGTAATGTAAAACGACCTACAGGACATGATATTAGCAGGGGGTCTTAAATTAAACTACTAAAGAGGATCAACACTGTTTAGCTGCCAAAAGCAGATGGAATTGGGCCTAAACAGTGTGGTAAGTCTTTAGGTGATGGCTATTGTGTCTGTTTGACCTCTTCCAAATGCCTGTACTGGCAATAAAAAGAAAAAGTTTCCAATTTAAATAGCTAGAGAATAAAAACAATTTGCCTGTAATGTGAAAAAACCTACAGCACCTGGTGTTCCCATGTGGTCTCCCACCCAAGTACTAACCAGGCCCAACACTGCTTAGCTTCCAAGAACAGACGAGATTGGGCCTATCCAATGTGGTATGGCTGTAGGTTAAATACAGGCACTTTTTAGCCCTCTTCTACTTCTATCACCAGGTAAGCTAATAAAAAAGTTTCCTAACTGTATTGGCTTACTGAAAAAAATCATGTGTTGGTAATGTAAAAAGACCTACAGGACATGATATTAGCAGGGGGTCTTAAATTAAACTACTAAAGAGGCTCAACACTGTTTAGCTGCCAAAAGCAGTTGGAATTGGGCCTAAACAGTGTGGTAAGTCTTTAGGTGATGGCTATTGTGTCTGTTTGACCTCTTCCAAATGTCTGTACTGGCAATAAAAAGAAAAAGTTTCCAATTTAAATAGCTAGAGAATAAAAACAATTTGCCTGTAATGTGAAAAAACCTACAGCACCTGGTGTTCCCATGTGGTCTCCCACCCAAGTACTAACCAGGCCCAACACTGCTTAGCTTCCAAGATCAGATGAGATTGGGCCTATCCAATGTGGTATGGCTGTAGGTGAGATACATGCACTTTTTTGCCCTCTTCTACTTCTATCACCAGGTAAGCTAATAAAAAAGTTTCCTAACTGTATTGGCTTACTGAAAAAAATCATGTGTTGGTAATGTAAAACGACCTACAGGACATGATATTAGCAGGGGGTCTTAAATTAAACTACTAAAGAGGATCAACACTGTTTAGCTGCCAAAAGCAGTTGGAATTGGGCCTAAACAGTGTGGTAAGTCTTTAGGTGATGGCTATTGTGTCTGTTTGACCTCTTCCAAATGTCTGTACTGGCAATAAAAAGAAAAAGTTTCCAATTTAAATAGCTAGAGAATAAAAACAATTTGCCTGTAATGTGAAAAAACCTACAGCACCTGGTGTTCCCATGTGTTCTCCCACCCAAGTACTAACCAGGCCCAACACTGCTTAGCTTCCAAGAACAGACGAGATTGGGCCTATCCAATGTGGTATGGCTGTAGGAGAAATACAGGCACTTTTTTGCCCTCTTCTACTTCTATCACCAGGTAAGCTAATAAAAAAGTTTCCTAACTGTATTGGCTTACTGAAAAAAATCATGTGTTGGTAATGTAAAAAGACCTACAGGACATGATATTATCAGGGGGTCTTAAATTAAACTACTAAATAGCCTCAACACTGTTTACCTGCCAAAAGCAGTTGGAATTGGGCCTAAACAGTGTGGTAAGTCTTTAGGTGATGGATATTGTGTCTGTTTTACCTCTTCCAAATGTCAGTGCTGGCAATAAAAAGAAAAAGTTTCCAATTTAAATATCTAGAGAATAAAAACAATTTGCCAGTAATGTGAAAAAACCTACAGCACCTGGTGTTCCCATGTGGTCTCCCACCCAAGTACTATCCAGGCCCAACACTGCTTTGCTTCCAAGATCAGGCCTATCCAATGTGGTATGGCTGTAGGTGAGATACAGGTACTTTTTTGCCCTCTTCTACTTCTATCACCAGGTAAGCTAATACAAAAGTTTCCTAACTGTATTGGCTTACTGAAAAAAATCATGTGTTGGTAATGTAAAAAGACCTACAGGACATGATATTAGCAGGGGGTCTTAAATTAAACTACTAAAGAGGCTCAACACTGTTTAGCTGCCAAAAGCAGTTGGAATTGGGCCTAAACAGTGTGGTAAGTCTTTAGGTGATGGCTATTGTGTCTGTTTGAACTCTTCCAAATGTCTGTGCTGGCAATAAAAAGAAAAAGTTTCCAATCTAAATAGCTAGAGAATAAAAACAATTTGCCAGTAATGTGAAAAAACCTACAGCACCTGGTGTTCCCATGTGGTCTCCCACCCAAGTACTATCCAGGCCCAACACTGCTTTGCTTCCAAGATCAGGCCTATCCAATGTGGTATGGCTGTAGGTGAGATACAGGTACTTTTTTGCCCTCTTCTACTTCTATCACCAGGTAAGCTAATACAAAAGTTTCCTAACTGTATTGGCTTACTGAAAAAAATCATGTGTTGGTAATGTAAAAAGACCTACAGGACATGATATTAGCAGGGGGTCTTAAATTAAACTACTAAAGAGGATCAACACTGTTTAGCTGCCAAAAGCAGTTGGAATTGGGCCTAAACAGTGTGGTAAGTCTTTAGGTGATGGCTATTGTGTCTGTTTGAACTCTTCCAAATGTCTGTGCTGGCAATAAAAAGAAAAAGTTTCCAATCTAAATAGCTAGAGAATAAAAACAATTTGCCAGTAATGTGAAAAAACCTACAGCACCTGGTGTTCCCATGTGGTCTCCCACCCAAGTACTAACCAGGCCCAACACTGCTTAACTTCCAAGATCAGACGAGGTTGGGCCTATCCAATGTGGTATGGCTGTAGGTGAGATACAAGCACTTTTTTGCCCTCTTCTACTTCTATCACCAGGTAAGCTAATAAAAAAGTTTCCTAACTGTATTGGCTTACTTAAAAAAAATCATGTGTTGGTAATGTAAAAAGACCTACAGGACATGATATTAGCAGGGGGTCTTAAATTAAACTACTAAAGAGGCTCAACACTGTTTAGCTGCCAAAAGCAGTTGGAATTGGGCCTAAACAGTGTGGTAATTCTTTAGGTGATGGCTATTGTGTCTGTTTGACCTCTTCCAAATGTCTGTACTGGCAATAAAAAGAAAAAGTTTCCAATTTAAATAGCTAGAGAATAAAAACAATTTGCCTGTAATGTGAAAAAACCTACAGCACCTGGTGTTCCCATGTGGTCTCCCACCCAAGTACTAACCAGGCCCAACACTGCTTAGCTTCCAAGATCAGACAAGATTGGGCCTATCCAATGTGGTATGGCTGTAGGTGAGATACAGGCACTTTTTTGCCCTCTTCTACTGCTATCACCAGGTAAGCTAATAAAAAAGTTTCCTAACTGTATTGGCTTACTGAAAAAAATCATGTGTTGGTAATGTAAAAAGACCTACAGGACATGATATTAGCAGGGGGTCTTAAATTAAACTACTAAACAGGCTCAACACTGTTTAGCTGCCAAAAGTAGTTGGAATTGAGCCTAAACAGTGTGGTAAGTCTTTAGCTGATGGCTATTGTGTCTGTTTGACCTCTTCCAAATGTCTGTGCTGGCAATAAAATGAAAAAGTTTCCAATATAAATAGCTAGAGAATAAAAACAATTTGCCAGTGATGTGAAAAAACCTACAGCACCTGGTGTTCCCATGTGGTCTCCCACCCAAGTACTAACCAGGCCCAACACTGCTTAGCTTCCAAGATCAGACGAGATTGGGCCTATCCAATGTGGTATGGCTGTAGGTGAGTTAAATTCACTTTTTTGCCCTCTTCTACTTTTATCACCAGGTAAGCTAATAAAAAAGTTTCCTAACTGTATTGGCTTACTGAAAAAAATCATGTGTTGGTAATGTAAAAAGACCTACAGGACATGATATTAGCAGGGGGTCTTAAATTAAACTACTAAAGAGGCTCAACACTGTTTAGCTGCCAAAAGCAGTTGGAATTGGGCCTAAACAGTGTGGTAAGTCTTTAGGTGATGGCTATTGTGTCTGTTTGACCTCTTCCAAATGTCTGTACTGGCAATAAAAAGAAAAAGTTTCCAATTTAAATAGCTAGAGAATAAAAACAATTTGCCTGTAATGTCAAAAAACCTACAGCACCTGGTGTTCCCATGTGGTCTCCCACCCAAGTACTAACCAAGCCCAACACTGCTTAGCTTCCAAGATCAGACAAGATTGGGCCTATCCAATGTGGTATGGCTGTAGGTGAGATACAGGCACTTTTTTGCCCTCTTCTACTTCTATCACCAGGTAAGCTAATAAAAAAGTTTCCTAACTGTATTGGCTTACTGAAAAAAATCATGTGTTGGTAATGTAAAAAGACCTACAGGACATGATATTAGCAGGGGGTCTTAAATTAAACTACTAAAGAGGCTCAACACTGTTTAGCTGCCAAAAGCAGTTGGAATTGGGCCTAAACAGTGTGGTAAGTCTTTAGGTGATGGCTATTGTGTCTGTTTGACCTCTTCCAAATGTCTGTACTGGCAATAAAAAGAAAAAGTTTCCAATTTAAATAGCTAGAGAATAAAAACAATTTGCCTGTAATGTGAAAAAACCTACAGCACCTGGTGTTCCCATGTGGTCTCCCACCCAAGTACTAACCAGGCCCAACACTGCTTAGCTTCCAAGATCAGACGAGATTGGGCCTATCCAATGTGGTATGGCTGTAGGTGAGATACATGCACTTTTTTGCCCTCTTCTACTTCTATCACCAGGTAAGCTAATAAAAAAGTTTCCTAACTGTATTGGCTTACTGAAAAAAATCATGTGTTGGTAATGTAAAACGACCTACAGGACATGATATTAGCAGGGGGTCTTAAATTAAACTACTAAAGAGGATCAACACTGTTTAGCTGCCAAAAGCAGTTGGAATTGGGCCTAAACAGTGTGGTAAGTCTTTAGGTGATGGCTATTGTGTCTGTTTGACCTCTTCCAAATGTCTGTACTGGCAATAAAAAGAAAAAGTTTCCAATTTAAATAGCTAGAGAATAAAAACAATTTGCCTGTAATGTGAAAAAACCTACAGCACCTGGTGTTCCCATGTGGTCTCCCACCCAAGTACTAACCAGGCCCAACACTGCTTAGCTTCCAAGAACAGACGAGATTGGGCCTATCCAATGTGGTATGGCTGTAGGTGAAATACAGGCACTTTTTAGCCCTCTTCTACTTCTATCACCAGGTAAGCTAATAAAAAAGTTTCCTAACTGTATTGGCTTACTGAAAAAAATCATGTGTTGGTAATGTAAAAAGACCTACAGGACATGATATTAGCAGGGGGTCTTAAATTAAACTACTAAAGAGGCTCAACACTGTTTAGCTGCCAAAAGCAGTTGGAATTGGGCCTAAACAGTTTGGTAAGTCTTTAGGTGATGGCTATTGTGTCTGTTTGACCTCTTCCAAATGTCTGTGCTGGCAATAAAAAGATAAAGTTTCCTATTTAAATAGCTAGAGAATAAAAACAATTTGCCAGTAATGTGAAAAAACCTACAGCACCTGGTGTTCCCATGTGGTCTCCCACCCAAGTACTAACCAGGCCCAACACTGCTTAGCTTCCAAGATCAGACGAGATTGGGCCTATGCAATGTGGTATGGCTGTAGGTGAGTTAAAGGCACTTTTTTGCCCTCTTCTACTTCTATCACCAGGTAAGCTAATACAAAAGTTTCCTAACTGTATTGGCTTACTGAAAAAAATCATGTGTTGGTAATGTAAAAAGACCTACAGGACATGATATTAGCAGGGGGTCTTAAATTAAACTACTAAAGAGGCTCAACACTGTTTAGCTGCCAAAAGCAGTTGGAATTGGGCCTAAACAGTGTGGTAAGTCTTTAGGTGATGGCTATTGTGTCTGTTTGACCTCTTCCAAATGTCTGTACTGGTAATAAAAAGAAAAAGTTTCCAATTTAAATAGCTAGAGAATAAAAACAATTTGCCTGTAATGTGAAAAACCTACAGCACCTGGTGTTCCCATGTGGTCTCCCACCCAAGTACTAACCAGGCCCAACACTGCTTAGCTTCCAAGATCAGACGAGATTGGGCCTATCCAATGTGGTATGGCTGTAGGTGAGATACATGCACTTTTTTGCCCTCTTCTACTTCTATCACCAGGTAAGCTAATAAAAAAGGTTCCTAACTGTATTGGCTTACTGAAAAAAATCATGTGTTGGTAATGTAAAACGACCTACAGGACATGATATTAGCAGGGGGTCTTAAATTAAACTACTAAAGAGGATCAACACTGTTTAGCTGCCAAAAGCAGATGGAATTGGGCCTAAACAGTGTGGTAAGTCTTTAGGTGATGGCTATTGTGTCTGTTTGACCTCTTCCAAATGCCTGTACTGGCAATAAAAAGAAAAAGTTTCCAATTTAAATAGCTAGAGAATAAAAACAATTTGCCTGTAATGTGAAAAAACCTACAGCACCTGGTGTTCCCATGTGGTCTCCCACCCAAGTACTAACCAGGCCCAACACTGCTTAGCTTCCAAGAACAGACGAGATTGGGCCTATCCAATGTGGTATGGCTGTAGGTTAAATACAGGCACTTTTTAGCCCTCTTCTACTTCTATCACCAGGTAAGCTAATAAAAAAGTTTCCTAACTGTATTGGCTTACTGAAAAAAATCATGTGTTGGTAATGTAAAAAGACCTACAGGACATTATATTAGCAGGGGGTTTTAAATTAAACTACTAAAGAGGCTCAACACTGTTTAGCTGCCAAAAGCAGTTGGAATTGGGCCTAAACAGTGTGGTAAGTCTTTAGGTGATGGCTATTGTGTCTGTTTGACCTCTTCCAAATGTCTGTACTGGCAATAAAAAGAAAAAGTTTCCAATTTAAATAGCTAGAGAATAGAAACAATTTGCCTGTAATGTGAAAAAACCTACAGCACCTGGTGTTCCCATGTGGTCTCCCACCCAAGTACTAACCAGGCCCAACACTGCTTAGCTTCCAAGATCAGACGAGATTGGGCCTATCCAATGTGGTATGGCTGTAGGTGAGATACATGCACTTTTTTGCCCTCTTCTACTTCTATCACCAGGTAAGCTAATAAAAAAGTTTCCTAACTGTATTGGCTTACTGAAAAAAATCATGTGTTGGTAATGTAAAACGACCTACAGGACATGATATTAGCAGGGGGTCTTAAATTAAACTACTAAAGAGGATCAACACTGTTTAGCTGCCAAAAGCAGTTGGAATTGGGCCTAAACAGTGTGGTAAGTCTTTAGGTGATGGCTATTGTGTCTGTTTGACCTCTTCCAAATGTCTGTACTGGCAATAAAAAGAAAAAGTTTCCAATTTAAATAGCTAGAGAATAAAAACAATTTGCCTGTAATGTGAAAAAACCTACAGCACCTGGTGTTCCCATGTGTTCTCCCACCCAAGTACTAACCAGGCCCAACACTGCTTAGCTTCCAAGAACAGACGAGATTGGGCCTATCCAATGTGGTATGGCTGTAGGTGAAATACAGGCACTTTTTTGCCCTCTTCTACTTCTATCACCAGGTAAGCTAATAAAAAAGTTTCCTAACTGTATTGGCTTACTGAAAAAAATCATGTGTTGGTAATGTAAAAAGACCTACAGGACATGATATTATCAGGGGGTCTTAAATTAAACTACTAAATAGCCTCAACACTGTTTACCTGCCAAAAGCAGTTGGAATTGGGCCTAAACAGTGTGGTAAGTCTTTAGGTGATGGATATTGTGTCTGTTTTACCTCTTCCAAATGTCAGTGCTGGCAATAAAAAGAAAAAGTTTCCAATTTAAATATCTAGAGAATAAAAACAATTTGCCAGTAATGTGAAAAAACCTACAGCACCTGGTGTTCCCATGTGGTCTCCCACCCAAGTACTATCCAGGCCCAACACTGCTTTGCTTCCAAGATCAGGCCTATCCAATGTGGTATGGCTGTAGGTGAGATACAGGTACTTTTTTGCCCTCTTCTACTTCTATCACCAGGTAAGCTAATACAAAAGTTTCCTAACTGTATTGGCTTACTGAAAAAAATCATGTGTTGGTAATGTAAAAAGACCTACAGGACATGATATTAGCAGGGGGTCTTAAATTAAACTACTAAAGAGGCTCAACACTGTTTAGCTGCCAAAAGCAGTTGGAATTGGGCCTAAACAGTGTGGTAAGTCTTTAGGTGATGGCTATTGTGTCTGTTTGAACTCTTCCAAATGTCTGTGCTGGCAATAAAAAGAAAAAGTTTCCAATCTAAATAGCTAGAGAATAAAAACAATTTGCCAGTAATGTGAAAAAACCTACAGCACCTGGTGTTCCCATGTGGTCTCCCACCCAAGTACTATCCAGGCCCAACACTGCTTTGCTTCCAAGATCAGGCCTATCCAATGTGGTATGGCTGTAGGTGAGATACAGGTACTTTTTTGCCCTCTTCTACTTCTATCACCAGGTAAGCTAATACAAAAGTTTCCTAACTGTATTGGCTTACTGAAAAAAATCATGTGTTGGTAATGTAAAAAGACCTACAGGACATGATATTAGCAGGGGGTCTTAAATTAAACTACTAAAGAGGATCAACACTGTTTAGCTGCCAAAAGCAGTTGGAATTGGGCCTAAACAGTGTGGTAAGTCTTTAGGTGATGGCTATTGTGTCTGTTTGAACTCTTCCAAATGTCTGTGCTGGCAATAAAAAGAAAAAGTTTCCAATCTAAATAGCTAGAGAATAAAAACAATTTGCCAGTAATGTGAAAAAACCTACAGCACCTGGTGTTCCCATGTGGTCTCCCACCCAAGTACTAACCAGGCCCAACACTGCTTAACTTCCAAGATCAGACGAGGTTGGGCCTATCCAATGTGGTATGGCTGTAGGTGAGATACAAGCACTTTTTTGCCCTCTTCTACTTCTATCACCAGGTAAGCTAATAAAAAAGTTTCCTAACTGTATTGGCTTACTTAAAAAAAATCATGTGTTGGTAATGTAAAAAGACCTACAGGACATGATATTAGCAGGGGGTCTTAAATTAAACTACTAAAGAGGCTCAACACTGTTTAGCTGCCAAAAGCAGTTGGAATTGGGCCTAAACAGTGTGGTAATTCTTTAGGTGATGGCTATTGTGTCTGTTTGACCTCTTCCAAATGTCTGTACTGGCAATAAAAAGAAAAAGTTTCCAATTTAAATAGCTAGAGAATAAAAACAATTTGCCTGTAATGTGAAAAAATCTACAGCACCTGGTGTTCCCATGTGGTCTCCCACCCAAGTACTAACCAGGCCCAACACTGCTTAGCTTCCAAGATCAGACAAGATTGGGCCTATCCAATGTGGTATGGCTGTAGGTGAGATACAGGCACTTTTTTGCCCTCTTCTACTGCTATCACCAGGTAAGCTAATAAAAAAGTTTCCTAACTGTATTGGCTTACTGAAAAAAATCATGTGTTGGTAATGTAAAAAGACCTACAGGACATGATATTAGCAGGGGGTCTTAAATTAAACTACTAAACAGGCTCAACACTGTTTAGCTGCCAAAAGTAGTTGGAATTGAGCCTAAACAGTGTGGTAAGTCTTTAGCTGATGGCTATTGTGTCTGTTTGACCTCTTCCAAATGTCTGTGCTGGCAATAAAATGAAAAAGTTTCCAATATAAATAGCTAGAGAATAAAAACAATTTGCCAGTGATGTGAAAAAACCTACAGCACCTGGTGTTCCCATGTGGTCTCCCACCCAAGTACTAACCAGGCCCAACACTGCTTAGCTTCCAAGATCAGACGAGATTGGGCCTATCCAATGTGGTATGGCTGTAGGTGAGTTAAATTCACTTTTTTGCCCTCTTCTACTTTTATCACCAGGTAAGCTAATAAAAAAGTTTCCTAACTGTATTGGCTTACTGAAAAAAATCATGTGTTGGTAATGTAAAAAGACCTACAGGACATGATATTAGCAGGGGGTCTTAAATTAAACTACTAAAGAGGCTCAACACTGTTTAGCTGCCAAAAGCAGTTGGAATTGGGCCTAAACAGTGTGGTAAGTCTTTAGGTGATGGCTATTGTGTCTGTTTGACCTCTTCCAAATGTCTGTACTGGCAATAAAAAGAAAAAGTTTCCAATTTAAATAGCTAGAGAATAAAAACAATTTGCCTGTAATGTCAAAAAACCTACAGCACCTGGTGTTCCCATGTGGTCTCCCACCCAAGTACTAACCAGGCCCAACACTGCTTAGCTTCCAAGATCAGACAAGATTGGGCCTATCCAATGTGGTATGGCTGTAGGTGAGATACAGGCACTTTTTTGCCCTCTTCTACTTCTATCACCAGGTAAGCTAATAAAAAAGTTTCCTAACTGTATTGGCTTACTGAAAAAAATCATGTGTTGGTAATGTAAAAAGACCTACAGGACATGATATTAGCAGGGGGTCTTAAATTAAACTACTAAAGAGGCTCAACACTGTTTAGCTGCCAAAAGCAGTTGGAATTGGGCCTAAACAGTGTGGTAAGTCTTTAGGTGATGGCTATTGTGTCTGTTTGACCTCTTCCAAATGTCTGTACTGGCAATAAAAAGAAAAAGTTTCCAATTTAAATAGCTAGAGAATAAAAACAATTTGCCTGTAATGTGAAAAAACCTACAGCACCTGGTGTTCCCATGTGGTCTCCCACCCAAGTACTAACCAGGCCCAACACTGCTTAGCTTCCAAGATCAGACGAGATTGGGCCTATCCAATGTGGTATGGCTGTAGGTGAGATACATGCACTTTTTTGCCCTCTTCTACTTCTATCACCAGGTAAGCTAATAAAAAAGTTTCCTAACTGTATTGGCTTACTGAAAAAAATCATGTGTTGGTAATGTAAAACGACCTACAGGACATGATATTAGCAGGGGGTCTTAAATTAAACTACTAAAGAGGATCAACACTGTTTAGCTGCCAAAAGCAGATGGAATTGGGCCTAAACAGTGTGGTAAGTCTTTAGGTGATGGCTATTGTGTCTGTTTGACCTCTTCCAAATGCCTGTACTGGCAATAAAAAGAAAAAGTTTCCAATTTAAATAGCTAGAGAATAAAAACAATTTGCCTGTAATGTGAAAAAACCTACAGCACCTGGTGTTCCCATGTGGTCTCCCACCCAAGTACTAACCAGGCCCAACACTGCTTAGCTTCCAAGAACAGACGAGATTGGGCCTATCCAATGTGGTATGGCTGTAGGTGAAACAGAGGCACTTTTTAGCCCTCTTCTACTTCTATCACCAGGTAAGCTAATAAAAAAGTTTCCTAACTGTATTGGCTTACTGAAAAAAATCATGTGTTGGTAATGTAAAAAGACCTACAGGACATGATATTAGCAGGGGGTCTTAAATTAAACTACTAAAGAGGCTCAACACTGTTTAGCTGCCAAAAGCAGTTGGAATTGGGCCTAAACAGTGTGGTAAGTCTTTATGTGATGGCTATTGTGTCTGTTTGACCTCTTCCAAATGTCTGTACTGGCAATAAAAAGAAAAAGTTTCCAATTTAAATAGCTAGAGAATAAAAACAATTTGCCTGTAATGTGAAAAACCCTACAGCACCTGGTGTTCCCATGTGGTCTCCCACCAAAGTACTAACCAGGCCCAACACTGCTTAGCTTCCAAGATCAGACGAGATTGGGCCTATCCAATGTGGTATGGCTGTAGGTGAGATACAGGCACTTTTTTGCCCTCTTGTACTTCTATCACCAGGTAAGCTAATACAAAAGTTCCCTAACTGTATTGGCTTACGGAAAAAAATCATGTGTTGGTAATGTAAAAAGACCTACAGGACATGATATTAGCAGGGGGTCTTAAATTAAACTACAAAAGAGGCTCAACACTGTTTAGCTGCCAAAAGCAGTTGGAATTGAGCCTAAACAGTGTGGTAAGTCTTTAGCTGATGGCTATTGTGTCTGTTTGACCTCTTCCAAATGTCTGTGCTGGCAATAAAATGAAAAAGTTTCCAATATAAATAGCTAGAGAATAAAAACAATTTGCCAGTGATGTGAAAAAACCTACAGCACCTGGTGTTCCCATGTGGTCTCCCACCCAAGTACTAACCAGGCCCAACACTGCTTAGCTTCCAAGATCAGACGAGATTGGGCCTATCCAATGTGGTATGGCTGTAGGTGAGTTAAATTCACTTTTTTGCCCTCTTCTACTTCTATCACCAGGTAAGCTAATAAAAAAGTTTCCTAACTGTATTGGCTTACTGAAAAAAATCATGTGTTGGTAATGTAAAAAGACCTACAGGACATGATATTAGCAGGGGGTCTTAAATTAAACTACTAAAGAGGCTCAACACTGTTTAGCTGCCAAAAGTAGTTGGAATTGGGCCTAAACAGTGTGGTAAGTCTTTAGGAGATGGCTATTGTGTCTGTTTGACCTCTTCCAAATGTCTGTACTGGCAATAAAAAGAAAAAGTTTCCAATTTAAATAGCTAGAGAATAAAAACAATTTGCCTGTAATGTGAAAAAACCTACAGCACCTGGTGTTCCCATGTGGTCTCCCACCCAAGTACTAACCAGGCCCAACACTGCTTAGCTTCCAAGATCAGACGAGATTGGGCCTATCCAATGTGGTATGGCTGTAGGTGAGATACATGCACTTTTTTGCCCTCTTCTACTTCTATCACCAGGTAAGCTAATAAAAAAGTTTCCTAACTGTATTGGCTTACTGAAAAAAATCATGTGTTGGTAATGTAAAACGACCTACAGGACATGATATTAGCAGGGGGTCTTAAATTAAACTACTAAAGAGGATCAACACTGTTTAGCTGCCAAAAGCAGATGGAATTGGGCCTAAACAGTGTGGTAAGTCTTTAGGTGATGGCTATTGTGTCTGTTTGACCTCTTCCAAATGCCTGTACTGGCAATAAAAAGAAAAAGTTTCCAATTTAAATAGCTAGAGAATAAAAACAATTTGCCTGTAATGTGAAAAAACCTACAGCACCTGGTGTTCCCATGTGGTCTCCCACCCAAGTACTAACCAGGCCCAACACTGCTTAGCTTCCAAGAACAGACGAGATTGGGCCTATCCAATGTGGTATGGCTGTAGGTGAAACACAGGCACTTTTTAGCCCTCTTCTACTTCTATCACCAGGTAAGCTAATAAAAAAGTTTCCTAACTGTATTGGCTTACTGAAAAAAATCATGTGTTGGTAATGTAAAAAGACCTACAGGACATGATATTAGCAGGGGGTCTTAAATTAAACTACTAAAGAGGCTCAACACTGTTTAGCTGCCAAAAGCAGTTGGAATTGGGCCTAAACAGTGTGGTAAGTCTTTAGGTGATGGCTATTGTGTCTGTTTGACCTCTTCCAAATGTCTGTACTGGCAATAAAAAGAAAAAGTTTCCAATTTAAATAGCTAGAGAATAAAAACAATTTGCCTGTAATGTGAAAAAACCTACAGCACCTGGTGTTCCCATGTGGTCTCCCACCCAAGTACTAACCAGGCCCAACACTGCTTAGCTTCCAAGATCAGACGAGATTGGGCCTATCCAATGTGGTATGGCTGTAGGTGAGATACATGCACTTTTTTGCCCTCTTCTACTTCTATCACCAGGTAAGCTAATAAAAAAGTTTCCTAACTGTATTGGCTTACTGAAAAAAATCATGTGTTGGTAATGTAAAACGACCTACAGGACATGATATTAGCAGGGGGTCTTAAATTAAACTACTAAAGAGGATCAACACTGTTTAGCTGCCAAAAGCAGATGGAATTGGGCCTAAACAGTGTGGTAAGTCTTTAGGTGATGGCTATTGTGTCTGTTTGACCTCTTCCAAATGCCTGTACTGGCAATAAAAAGAAAAAGTTTCCAATTTAAATAGCTAGAGAATAAAAACAATTTGCCTGTAATGTGAAAAAACCTACAGCACCTGGTGTTCCCATGTGGTCTCCCACCCAAGTACTAACCAGGCCCAACACTGCTTAGCTTCCAAGAACAGACGAGATTGGGCCTATCCAATGTGGTATGGCTGTAGGTGAAACACAGGCACTTTTTAGCCCTCTTCTACTTCTATCACCAGGTAAGCTAATAAAAAAGTTTCCTAACTGTATTGGCTTACTGAAAAAAATCATGTGTTGGTAATGTAAAAAGACCTACAGGACATGATATTAGCAGGGGGTCTTAAATTAAACTACTAAAGAGGCTCAACACTGTTTAGCTGCCAAAAGCAGTTGGAATTGGGCCTAAACAGTGTGGTAAGTCTTTATGTGATGGCTATTGTGTCTGTTTGACCTCTTCCAAATGTCTGTACTGGCAATAAAAAGAAAAAGTTTCCAATTTAAATAGCTAGAGAATAAAAACAATTTGCCGGTAATGTGAAAAACCCTACAGCACCTGGTGTTCCCATGTGGTCTCCCACCAAAGTACTAACCAGGCCCAACACTGCTTAGCTTCCAAGATCAGACGAGATTGGGCCTATCCAATGTGGTATGGCTGTAGGTGCGATACAGGCACTTTTTTGCCCTCTTCTACTTCTATCACCAGGTAAGCTAATACAAAAGTTCCCTAACTGTATTGGCTTACGGAAAAAAATCATGTGTTGGTAATGTAAAAAGACCTACAGGACATGATATTAGCAGGGGGTCTTAAATTAAACTACAAAAGAGGCTCAACACTGTTTAGCTGCCAAAAGCAGTTGGAATTGAGCCTAAACAGTGTGGTAAGTCTTTAGGTGATGGCTATTGTGTCTGTTTGACCTCTTCCAAATGTCTGTGCTGGCAATAAAATGAAAAAGTTTCCAATATAAATAGCTAGAGAATAAAAACAATTTGCCAGTGATGTGAAAAAACCTACAGCACCTGGTGTTCCCATGTGGTCTCCCACCCAAGTACTAACCAGGCCCAACACTGCTTAGCTTCCAAGATCAGACGAGATTGGGCCTATCCAATATGGTATGGCTGTAGGTGAGTTAAATTCACTTTTTTGCCCTCTTCTACTTCTATCACCAGGTAAGCTAATAAAAAAGTTTCCTAACTGTATTGGCTTACTTAAAAAAAATCATGTGTTGGTAATGTAAAAAGACCTACAGGACATGATATTAGCAGGGGGTCTTAAATTAAACTACTAAAGAGGCTCAACACTGTTTAGCTGCCAAAAGCAGTTGGAATTGGGCCTAAACAGTGTGGTAATTCTTTAGGTGATGGCTATTGTGTCTGTTTGACCTCTTCCAAATGTCTGTACTGGCAATAAAAAGAAAAAGTTTCCAATTTAAATAGCTAGAGAATAAAAACAATTTGCCTGTAATGTGAAAAAACCTACAGCACCTGGTGTTCCCATGTGGTCTCCCACCCAAGTACTAACCAGGCCCAACACTGCTTAGCTTCCAAGATCAGACAAGATTGGGCCTATCCAATGTGGTATGGCTGTAGGTGAGATACAGGCACTTTTTTGCCCTCTTCTACTTCTATCACCAGGTAAGCTAATAAAAAAGTTTCCTAACTGTATTGGCTTACTGAAAAAAATCATGTGTTGGTAATGTAAAAAGACCTACAGGACATGATATTAGCAGGGGGTCTTAAATTAAACTACTAAACAGGCTCAACACTGTTTAGCTGCCAAAAGCAGTTGGAATTGAGCCTAAACAGTGTGGTAAGTCTTTAGCTGATGGCTATTGTGTCTGTTTGACCTCTTCCAAATGTCTGTGCTGGCAATAAAATGAAAAAGTTTCCAATATAAATAGCTAGAGAATAAAAACAATTTGCCAGTGATGTGAAAAAACCTACAGCACCTGGTGTTCCCTTGTGGTCTCCCACCCAAGTACTAACCAGGCCCAACACTGCTTAGCTTCCAAGATCAGACGAGATTGGGCCTATCCAATGTGGTATGGCTGTAGGTGAGTTAAATTCACTTTTTTGCCCTCTTCTACTTTTATCACCAGGTAAGCTAATAAAAAAGTTTCCTAACTGTATTGGCTTACTGAAAAAAATCATGTGTTGGTAATGTAAAAAGACCTACAGGACATGATATTAGCAGGGGGTCTTAAATTAAACTACTAAAGAGGCTCAACACTGTTTAGCTGCCAAAAGCAGTTGGAATTGGGCCTAAACAGTGTGGTAAGTCTTTAGGTGATGGCTATTGTGTCTGTTTGACCTCTTCCAAATGTCTGTACTGGCAATAAAAAGAAAAAGTTTCCAATTTAAATAGCTAGAGAATAAAAACAATTTGCCTGTAATGTGAAAAAACCTACAGCACCTGGTGTTCCCATGTGGTCTCCCACCCAAGTACTAACCAGGCCCAACACTGCTTAGCTTTCAAGAACAGACGAGATTGGGCCTATCCAATGTGGTATGGCTGTAGGTGAAACACAGGCACTTTTTAGCCCTCTTCTACTTCTATCACCAGGTAAGCTAATAAAGAAGTTTCCTAACTGTATTGGCTTACTGAAAAAAATCATGTGTTGGTAATGTAAAAAGACCTACAGGACATGATATTAGCAGGGGGTCTTAAATTAAACTACTAAAGAGGCTCAACACTGTTTAGCTGCCAAAAGCAGTTGGAATTGGGCCTAAACAGTGTGGTAAGTCTTTATGTGATGGCTATTGTGTCTGTTTGACCTCTTCCAAATGTCTGTACTGGCAATAAAAAGAAAAAGTTTCCAATTTAAATAGCTAGAGAATAAAAACAATTTGCCTGTAATGTGAAAAACCCTACAGCACCTGGTGTTCCCATGTGGTCTCCCACCAAAGTACTAACCAGGCCCAACACTGCTTAGCTTCCAAGATCAGACGAGATTGGGCCTATCCAATGTGGTATGGCTGTAGGTGAGATACAGGCACTTTTTTGCCCTCTTCTACTTCTATCACCAGGTAAGCTAATACAAAAGTTCCCTAACTGTATTGGCTTACGGAAAAAAATCATGTGTTGGTAATGTAAAAAGACCTACAGGACATGATATTAGCAGGGGGTCTTAAATTAAACTACAAAAGAGGCTCAACACTGTTTAGCTGCCAAAAGCAGTTGGAATTGAGCCTAAACAGTGTGGTAAGTCTTTATGTGATGGCTATTGTGTCTGTTTGACCTCTTCCAAATGTCTGTGCTGGCAATAAAATGAAAAAGTTTCCAATATAAATAGCTAGAGAATAAAAACAATTTGCCAGTGATGTGAAAAAACCTACAGCACCTGGTGTTCCCATGTGGTCTCCCACCCAAGTACTAACCAGGCCCAACACTGCTTAGCTTCCAAGATCAGACGAGATTGGGCCTATCCAATGTAGTATGGCTGTAGGTGAGTTAAAGGCACTTTTTTGCCCTCTTCTACTTCTATCACCAGGTAAGCTAATAAAAAAGTTTCCTAACTGTATTGGCTTACTGAAAAAAATCATGTGTTGGTAATGTAAAAAGACCTACAGGACATGATATTAGCAGGGGGTCTTAAATTAAACTACTAAAGAGGCTCAACACTGTTTAGCTGCCAAAAGCAGTTGGAATTGGGCCTAAACAGTGTGGTAAGTCTTTAGGTGATGGCTATTGTGTCTGTTTGACCTCTTCCAAATGTCTGTACTGGCAATAAAAAGAAAAAGTTTCCAATTTAAATAGCTAGAGAATAAAAACAATTTGCCTGTAATGTGAAAAAACCTACAGCACCTGGTGTTCCCATGTGGTCTCCCACCCAAGTACTAACCAGGCCCAACACTGCTTAGCTTCCAAGATCAGACGAGATTGGGCCTATCCAATGTGGTATGGCTGTAGGTGAGATACATGCACTTTTTTGCCCTCTTCTACTTCTATCACCAGGTAAGCTAATAAAAAAGTTTCCTAACTGTATTGGCTTACTGAAAAAAATCATGTGTTGGTAATGTAAAACGACCTACAGGACATGATATTAGCAGGGGGTCTTAAATTAAACTACTAAAGAGGATCAACACTGTTTAGCTGCCAAAAGCAGATGGAATTGGGCCTAAACAGTGTGGTAAGTCTTTAGTTGATGGCTATTGTGTCTGTTTGACCTCTTCCAAATGCCTGTACTGGCAATAAAAAGAAAAATTTTCCAATTTAAATAGCTAGAGAATAAAAACAATTTGCCTGTAATGTGAAAAAACCTACAGCACCTGGTGTTCCCATGTGGTCTCCCACCCAAGTACTAACCAGGCCCAACACTGCTTAGCTTCCAAGAACAGACGAGATTGGGCCTATCCAATGAGGTATGGCTGTAGATAAAATACAGGCACTTTTTAGCCCTCTTCTACTTCTATCACCAGGTAAGCTAATAAAAAAGTTTCCTAACTGTATTGGCTTACTGAAAAAAATCATGTGTTGGTAATGTAAAAAGACCTACAGGACATGATATTAGCAGGGGGTCTTAAATTAAACTACTAAAGAGGCTCAACACTGTTTAGCTGCCAAAAGCAGTTGGAATTGGGCCTAAACAGTTTGGTAAGTCTTTAGGTGATGGCTATTGTGTCTGTTTGACCTCTTCCAAATGTCTGTGCTGGCAATAAAAAGATAAAGTTTCCTATTTAAATAGCTAGAGAATAAAAACAATTTGCCGGTAATGTGAAAAAACCTACAGCACCTGGTGTTCCCATGTGGTCTCCCACCCAAGTACTAACCAGGCCCAACACTGCTTAGCTTCCAAGATCAGACGAGATTGGGCCTATCCAACGTGGTATGGCTGTAGGTGAGTTAAAGGCACTTTTTTGCCCTCTTCTACTTCTATCACCAGGTAAGCTAATACAAAAGTTTCCTAACTGTATTGGCTTACTGAAAAAAATCATGTGTTGGTAATGTAAAAAGACCTACAGGACATGATATTAGCAGGGGGTCTTAAATTAAACTACTAAAGAGGCTCAACACTGTTTAGCTGCCAAAAGCAGTTGGAATTGGGCCTAAACAGTGTGGTAAGTCTTTAGGTGATGGCTATTGTGTCTGTTTGACCTCTTCCAAATGTCTGTACTGGTAATAAAAAGAAAAAGTTTCCAATTTAAATAGCTAGAGAATAAAAACAATTTGCCTGTAATGTGAAAAACCTACAGCACCTGGTGTTCCCATGTGGTCTCCCACCCAAGTACTAACCAGGCCCAACACTGCTTAGCTTCCAAGATCAGACGAGATTGGGCCTATCCAATGTGGTATGGCTGTAGGTGAGATACATGCACTTTTTTGCCCTCTTCTACTTCTATCACCAGGTAAGCTAATAAAAAAGTTTCCTAACTGTATTGGCTTACTGAAAAAAATCATGTGTTGGTAATGTAAAACGACCTACAGGACATGATATTAGCAGGGGGTCTTAAATTAAACTACTAAAGAGGATCAACACTGTTTAGCTGCCAAAAGCAGATGGAATTGGGCCTAAACAGTGTGGTAAGTCTTTAGGTGATGGCTATTGTGTCTGTTTGACCTCTTCCAAATGCCTGTACTGGCAATAAAAAGAAAAAGTTTCCAATTTAAATAGCTAGAGAATAAAAACAATTTGCCTGTAATGTGAAAAAACCTACAGCACCTGGTGTTCCCATGTGGTCTCCCACCCAAGTACTAACCAGGCCCAACACTGCTGAGCTTCCAAGAACAGACGAGATTGGGCCTATCCAATGTGGTATGGCTGTAGGTGAAATACAGGCACTTTTTAGCCCTCTTCTACTTCTATCACCAGGTAAGCTAATAAAAAAGTTTCCTAACTGTATTGGCTTACTGAAAAAAATCATGTGTTGGTAATGTAAAAAGACCTACAGGACATGATATTAGCAGGGGGTCTTAAATTAAACTACTAAATAGCCTCAACACTGTTTACCTGCCAAAAGCAGTTGGAATTGGGCCTAAACAGTGTGGTAAGTCTTTAGGTGATGGATATTGTGTCTGTTTTACCTCTTCCAAATGTCAGTGCTGGCAATAAAAAGAAAAAGTTTCCAATTTAAATATCTAGAGAATAAAAACAATTTGCCAGTAATGTGAAAAAACCTACAGCACCTGGTGTTCCCATGTGGTCTCCCACCCAAGTACTATCCAGGCCCAACACTGCTTTGCTTCCAAGATCAGGCCTATCCAATGTGGTATGGCTGTAGGTGAGATACAGGTACTTTTTTGCCCTCTTCTACTTCTATCACCAGGTAAGCTAATACAAAAGTTTCCTAACTGTATTGGCTTACTGAAAAAAATCATGTGTTGGTAATGTAAAAAGACCTACAGGACATGATATTAGCAGGGGGTCTTAAATTAAACTACTAAAGAGGCTCAACACTGTTTAGCTGCCAAAAGCAGTTGGAATTGGGCCTAAACAGTGTGGTAAGTCTTTAGGTGATGGCTATTGTGTCTGTTTGAACTCTTCCAAATGTCTGTGCTGGCAATAAAAAGAAAAAGTTTCCAATCTAAATAGCTAGAGAATAAAAACAATTTGCCAGTAATGTGAAAAAACCTACAGCACCTGGTGTTCCCATGTGGTCTCCCACCCAAGTACTATCCAGGCCCAACACTGCTTTGCTTCCAAGATCAGGCCTATCCAATGTGGTATGGCTGTAGGTGAGATACAGGTACTTTTTTGCCCTCTTCTACTTCTATCACCAGGTAAGCTAATACAAAAGTTTCCTAACTGTATTGGCTTACTGAAAAAAATCATGTGTTGGTAATGTAAAAAGACCTACAGGACATGATATTAGCAGGGGGTCTTAAATTAAACTACTAAAGAGGCTCAACACTGTTTAGCTGCCAAAAGCAGTTGGAATTGGGCCTAAACAGTGTGGTAAGTCTTTAGGTGATGGCTATTGTGTCTGTTTGAACTCTTCCAAATGTCTGTGCTGGCAATAAAAAGAAAAAGTTTCCAATCTAAATAGCTAGAGAATAAAAACAATTTGCCAGTAATGTGAAAAAACCTACAGCACCTGGTGTTCCCATGTGGTCTCCCACCCAAGTACTAACCAGGCCCAACACTGCTTAACTTCCAAGATCAGACGAGGTTGGGCCTATCCAATGTGGTATGGCTGTAGGTGAGATACAAGCACTTTTTTGCCCTCTTCTACTTCTATCACCAGGTAAGCTAATAAAAAAGTTTCCTAACTGTATTGGCTTACTGAAAAAAATCATGTGTTGGTAATGTAAAACGACCTACAGGACATGATATTAGCAGGGGGTCTTAAATTAAACTACTAAAGAGGATCAACACTGTTTAGCTGCCAAAAGCAGATGGAATTGGGCCTAAACAGTGTGGTAAGTCTTTAGGTGATGGCTATTGTGTCTGTTTGACCTCTTCCAAATGCCTGTACTGGCAATAAAAAGAAAAAGTTTCCAATTTAAATAGCTAGAGAATAAAAACAATTTGCCTGTAATGTGAAAAAACCTACAGCACCTGGTGTTCCCATGTGGTCTCCCACCCAAGTACTAACCAGGCCCAACACTGCTTAGCTTCCAAGAACAGACGAGATTGGGCCTATCCAATGTGGTATGGCTGTAGGTGAAATACAGGCACTTTTTAGCCCTCTTCTACTTCTATCACCAGGTAAGCTAATAAAAAAGTTTCCTAACTGTATTGGCTTACTGAAAAAAATCATGTGTTGGTAATGTAAAAAGACCTACAGGACATGATATTAGCAGGGGGTCTTAAATTAAACTACTAAAGAGGCTCAACACTGTTTAGCTGCCAAAAGCAGTTGGAATTGGGCCTAAACAGTGTGGTAAGTCTTTAGGTGATGGCTATTGTGTCTGTTTGACCTCTTCCAAATGTCTGTACTGGCAATAAAAAGAAAAAGTTTCCAATTTAAATAGCTAGAGAATAAAAACAATTTGCCTGTAATGTGAAAAAACCTACAGCACCTGGTGTTCCCATGTGGTCTCCCACCCAAGTACTAACCAGGCCCAACACTGCTTAGCTTCCAAGATCAGACGAGATTGGGCCTATCCAATGTGGTATGGCTGTAGGTGAGATACATGCACTTTTTTGCCCTCTTCTACTTCTATCACCAGGTAAGCTAATAAAAAAGTTTCCTAACTGTATTGGCTTACTGAAAAAAATCATGTGTTGGTAATGTAAAACGACCTACAGGACATGATATTAGCAGGGGGTCTTAAATTAAACTACTAAAGAGGATCAACACTGTTTAGCTGCCAAAAGCAGTTGGAATTGGGCCTAAACAGTGTGGTAAGTCTTTAGGTGATGGCTATTGTGTCTGTTTGACCTCTTCCAAATGTCTGTTTTGGCAATAAAAAGAAAAAGTTTCCAATTTAAATAGCTAGAGAATAAAAACAATTTGCCTGTAATGTGAAAAAACCTACAGCACCTGGTGTTCCCATGTGGTCTCCCACCCAAGTACTAACCAGGCCCAACACTGCTTAGCTTCCAAGAACAGACGAGATTGGGCCTATCCAATGTGGTATGGCTGTAGGTGAAATACAGGCACTTTTTTGCCCTCTTCTACTTCTATCACCAGGTAAGCTAATAAAAAAGTTTCCTAACTGTATTGGCTTACTGAAAAAAATCATGTGTTGGTAATGTAAAAAGACCTACAGGACATGATATTATCAGGGGGTCTTAAATTAAACTACTAAATAGCCTCAACACTGTTTACCTGCCAAAAGCAGTTGGAATTGGGCCTAAACAGTGTGGTAAGTCTTTAGGTGATGGATATTGTGTCTGTTTTACCTCTTCCAAATGTCAGTGCTGGCAATAAAAAGAAAAAGTTTCCAATTTAAATATCTAGAGAATAAAAACAATTTGCCAGTAATGTGAAAAAACCTACAGCACCTGGTGTTCCCATGTGGTCTCCCACCCAAGTACTATCCAGGCCCAACACTGCTTTGCTTCCAAGATCAGGCCTATCCAATGTGGTATGGCTGTAGGTGAGATACAGGTACTTTTTTGCCCTCTTCTACTTCTATCACCAGGTAAGCTAATACAAAAGTTTCCTAACTGTATTGGCTTACTGAAAAAAATCATGTGTTGGTAATGTAAAAAGACCTACAGGACATGATATTAGCAGGGGGTCTTAAATTAAACTACTAAAGAGGCTCAACACTGTTTAGCTGCCAAAAGCAGTTGGAATTGGGCCTAAACAGTGTGGTAAGTCTTTAGGTGATGGCTATTGTGTCTGTTTGAACTCTTCCAAATGTCTGTGCTGGCAATAAAAAGAAAAAGTTTCCAATCTAAATAGCTAGAGAATAAAAACAATTTGCCAGTAATGTGAAAAAACCTACAGCACCTGGTGTTCCCATGTGGTCTCCCACCCAAGTACTATCCAGGCCCAACACTGCTTTGCTTCCAAGATCAGGCCTATCCAATGTGGTATGGCTGTAGGTGAGATACAGGTACTTTTTTGCCCTCTTCTACTTCTATCACCAGGTAAGCTAATACAAAAGTTTCCTAACTGTATTGGCTTACTGAAAAAAATCATGTGTTGGTAATGTAAAAAGACCTACAGGACATGATATTAGCAGGGGGTCTTAAATTAAACTACTAAAGAGGATCAACACTGTTTAGCTGCCAAAAGCAGTTGGAATTGGGCCTAAACAGTGTGGTAAGTCTTTAGGTGATGGCTATTGTGTCTGTTTGAACTCTTCCAAATGTCTGTGCTGGCAATAAAAAGAAAAAGTTTCCAATCTAAATAGCTAGAGAATAAAACAATTTGCCAGTAATGTGAAAAAACCTACAGCACCTGGTGTTCCCATGTGGTCTCCCACCCAAGTACTAACCAGGCCCAACACTGCTTAACTTCCAAGATCAGACGAGGTTGGGCCTATCCAATGTGGTATGGCTGTAGGTGAGATACAAGCACTTTTTTGCCCTCTTCTACTTCTATCACCAGGTAAGCTAATAAAAAAGTTTCCTAACTGTATTGGCTTACTTAAAAAAAATCATGTGTTGGTAATGTAAAAAGACCTACAGGACATGATATTAGCAGGGGGTCTTAAATTAAACTACTAAAGAGGCTCAACACTGTTTAGCTGCCAAAAGCAGTTGGAATTGGGCCTAAACAGTGTGGTAATTCTTTAGGTGATGGCTATTGTGTCTGTTTGACCTCTTCCAAATGTCTGTACTGGCAATAAAAAGAAAAAGTTTCCAATTTAAATAGCTAGAGAATAAAAACAATTTGCCTGTAATGTGAAAAAACCTACAGCACCTGGTGTTCCCATGTGGTCTCCCACCCAAGTACTAACCAGGCCCAACACTGCTTAGCTTCCAAGATCAGACAAGATTGGGCCTATCCAATGTGGTATGGCTGTAGGTGAGATACAGGCACTTTTTTGCCCTCTTCTACTTCTATCACCAGGTAAGCTAATAAAAAAGTTTCCTAACTGTATTGGCTTACTGAAAAAAATCATGTGTTGGTAATGTAAAAAGACCTACAGGACATGATATTAGCAGGGGGTCTTAAATTAAACTACTAAACAGGCTCAACACTGTTTAGCTGCCAAAAGCAGTTGGAATTGAGCCTAAACAGTGTGGTAAGTCTTTAGCTGATGGCTATTGTGTCTGTTTGACCTCTTCCAAATGTCTGTGCTGGCAATAAAATGAAAAAGTTTCCAATATAAATAGCTAGAGAATAAAAACAATTTGCCAGTGATGTGAAAAAACCTACAGCACCTGGTGTTCCCATGTGGTCTCCCACCCAAGTACTATCCAGGCCCAACACTGCTTTGCTTCCAAGATCAGGCCTATCCAATGTGGTATGGCTGTAGGTGAGATACAGGTACTTTTTTGCCCTCTTCTACTTCTATCACCAGGTAAGCTAATACAAAAGTTTCCTAACTGTATTGGCTTACTGAAAAAAATCATGTGTTGGTAATGTAAAAAGACCTACAGGACATGATATTAGCAGGGGGTCTTAAATTAAACTACTAAAGAGGCTCAACACTGTTTAGCTGCCAAAAGCAGTTGGAATTGGGCCTAAACAGTGTGGTAAGTCTTTAGGTGATGGCTATTGTGTCTGTTTGAACTCTTCCAAATGTCTGTGCTGGCAATAAAAAGAAAAAGTTTCCAATCTAAATAGCTAGAGAATAAAAACAATTTGCCAGTAATGTGAAAAAACCTACAGCACCTGGTGTTCCCATGTGGTCTCCCACCCAAGTACTATCCAGGCCCAACACTGCTTTGCTTCCAAGATCAGGCCTATCCAATGTGGTATGGCTGTAGGTGAGATACAGGTACTTTTTTGCCCTCTTCTACTTCTATCACCAGGTAAGCTAATACAAAAGTTTCCTAACTGTATTGGCTTACTGAAAAAAATCATGTGTTGGTAATGTAAAAAGACCTACAGGACATGATATTAGCAGGGGGTCTTAAATTAAACTACTAAAGAGGATCAACACTGTTTAGCTGCCAAAAGCAGTTGGAATTGGGCCTAAACAGTGTGGTAAGTCTTTAGGTGATGGCTATTGTGTCTGTTTGAACTCTTCCAAATGTCTGTGCTGGCAATAAAAAGAAAAAGTTTCCAATCTAAATAGCTAGAGAATAAAAACAATTTGCCAGTAATGTGAAAAAACCTACAGCACCTGGTGTTCCCATGTGGTCTCCCACCCAAGTACTAACCAGGCCCAACACTGCTTAACTTCCAAGATCAGACGAGGTTGGGCCTATCCAATGTGGTATGGCTGTAGGTGAGATACAAGCACTTTTTTGCCCTCTTCTACTTCTATCACCAGGTAAGCTAATAAAAAAGTTTCCTAACTGTATTGGCTTACTTAAAAAAAATCATGTGTTGGTAATGTAAAAAGACCTACAGGACATGATATTAGCAGGGGGTCTTAAATTAAACTACTAAAGAGGCTCAACACTGTTTAGCTGCCAAAAGCAGTTGGAATTGGGCCTAAACAGTGTGGTAATTCTTTAGGTGATGGCTATTGTGTCTGTTTGACCTCTTCCAAATGTCTGTACTGGCAATAAAAAGAAAAAGTTTAAAATTTAAATAGCTAGAGAATAAAAACAATTTGCCTGTAATGTGAAAAAACCTACAGCACCTGGTGTTCCCATGTGGTCTCCCACCCAAGTACTAACCAGGCCCAACACTGCTTAGCTTCCAAGATCAGACAAGATTGGGCCTATCCAATGTGGTATGGCTGTAGGTGAGATACAGGCACTTTTTTGCCCTCTTCTACTTCTATCACCAGGTAAGCTAATAAAAAAGTTTCCTAACTGTATTGGCTTACTGAAAAAAATCATGTGTTGGTAATGTAAAAAGACCTACAGGACATGATATTAGCAGGGGGTCTTAAATTAAACTACTAAACAGGCTCAACACTGTTTAGCTGCCAAAAGCAGTTGGAATTGAGCCTAAACAGTGTGGTAAGTCTTTAGCTGATGGCTATTGTGTCTGTTTGACCTCTTCCAAATGTCTGTGCTGGCAATAAAATGAAAAAGTTTCCAATATAAATAGCTAGAGAATAAAAACAATTTGCCAGTGATGTGAAAAAACCTACAGCACCTGGTGTTCCCATGTGGTCTCCCACCCAAGTACTAACCAGGCCCAACACTGCTTAGCTTCCAAGATCAGACGAGATTGGGCCTATCCAATGTGGTATGGCTGTAGGTGAGTTAAATTCACTTTTTTGCCCTCTTCTACTTTTATCACCAGGTAAGCTAATAAAAAAGTTTCCTAACTGTATTGGCTTACTGAAAAAAATCATGTGTTGGTAATGTAAAAAGACCTACAGGACATGATATTAGCAGGGGGTCTTAAATTAAACTACTAAAGAGGCTCAACACTGTTTAGCTGCCAAAAGTAGTTGGAATTGGGCCTAAACAGTGTGGTAAGTCTTTAGGAGATGGCTATTGTGTCTGTTTGACCTCTTCCAAATGTCTGTACTGGCAATAAAAAGAAAAAGTTTCCAATTTAAATAGCTAGAGAATAAAAACAATTTGCCTGTAATGTGAAAAAACCTACAGCACCTGGTGTTCCCATGTGGTCTCCCACCCAAGTACTAACCAGGCCCAACACTGCTTAGCTTCCAAGATCAGACAAGATTGGGCCTATCCAATGTGGTATGGCTTTAGGTGAGATACAGGCACTTTTTTGCCCTCTTCTACTTCTATCACCAGGTAAGCTAATAAAAAAGTTTTCTAACTGTATTGGCTTACTGAAAAAAATCATGTGTTGGTAATGTAAAAAGACCTACAGGACATGATATTAGCAGGGAGTCTTAAATTAAACTACTAAAGAGGCCCAACACTGTTTAGCTGCCAAAAGCAGTTGGAATTGGGCCTAAACAGTGTGGTAAGTCTTTAGGTGATGGCTATTGTGTCTGTTTGACCTCTTCCAAATGTCTGTGCTGGCAATAAAAAGAAAAAGTTTCCAATTTAAATAGCTAGAGAATAAAAACAATTTGCCAGTAATGTGAAAAAACCTACAGCACCTGGTGTTCCCATGTGGTCTCCCACCCAAGTACTATCCAGGCCCAACACTGCTTAGCTTCCAAGATCAGACGAGATTGGGCCTATCCAATGTGGTATGGCTGTAGTTGAGATACAGGCACTTTTTTGCCCTCTTCTACTTCTATCACCAGGTAAGCTAATAAAAAAGTTTCCTAACTGTATTGGCTTACTGAAAAAAATCATGTGTTGGTAATGTAAAAAGATCTACAGGACATGATATTAGCAGGGGGTCTTAAATTAAACTACTAAAGAGGCTCAACACTGTTTAGCTGCCAAAAGCAGTTGGAATTGGGCCTAAACAGTTTGGTAAGTCTTTAGGTGATGGCTATTGTGTCTGTTTGACCTCTTCCAAATGTCTGTGCTGGCAATAAAAAGATAAAGTTTCCTATTTAAATAGCTAGAGAATAAAAACAATTTGCCAGTAATGTGAAAAAACCTACAGCACCTGGTGTTCCCATGTGGTCTCCCACCCAAGTACTAACCAGGCCCAACACTGCTTAGCTTCCAAGATCAGACGAGATTGGGCCTATCCAATGTGGTATGGCTGTAGGTGAGTTAAAAGCACTTTTTTGCCCTCTTCTACTTCTATCACCAGGTAAGCTAATACAAAAGTTTCCTAACTGTATTGGCTTACTGAAAAAAATCATGTGTTGGTAATGTAAAAAGACCTACAGGACATGATATTAGCAGGGAGTCTTAAATTAAACTACTAAAGAGGCCCAACACTGTTTAGCTGCCAAAAGCAGTTGGAATTGGGCCTAAACAGTGTGGTAAGTCTTTAGGTGATGGCTATTGTGTCTGTTTGACCTCTTCCAAATGTCTGTACTGGCAATAAAAAGAAAAAGTTTCCAATTTAAATAGCTAGAGAATAAAAACAATTTGCCTGTAATGTGAAAAAACCTACAGCACCTGGTGTTCCCATGTGGTCTCCCACCCAAGTACTAACCAGGCCCAACACTGCTTAGCTTCCAAGATCAGACGAGATTGGGCCTATCCAATGTGGTATGGCTGTAGGTGAGATACATGCACTTTTTTGCCCTCTTCTACTTCTATCACCAGGTAAGCTAATAAAAAAGTTTCCTAACTGTATTGGCTTACTGAAAAAAATCATGTGTTGGTAATGTAAAACGACCTACAGGACATGATATTAGCAGGGGGTCTTAAATTAAACTACTAAAGAGGATCAACACTGTTTAGCTGCCAAAAGCAGTTGGAATTGGGCCTAAACAGTGTGGTAAGTCTTTAGGTGATGGCTATTGTGTCTGTTTGACCTCTTCCAAATGTCTGTACTGGCAATAAAAAGAAAAAGTTTCCAATTTAAATAGCTAGAGAATAAAAACAATTTGCCTGTAATGTGAAAAAACCTACAGCACCTTGTGTTCCCATGTGGTCTCCCACCCAAGTACTAACCAGGCCCAACACTGCTTAGCTTCCAAGAACAGACAAGATTGGGCCTATCCAATGTGGTATGGCTGTAGGTGAAATACAGGCACTTTTTAGCCCTTTTCTACTTCTATCACCAGGTAAGCTAATAAAAAAGTTTCCTAACTGTATTGGCTTACTGAAAAAAATCATGTGTTGGTAATGTAAAAAGACCTACAGGACATGATATTAGCAGGGGGTCTTAAATTAAACTACTAAAGAGGCTCAACACTGTTTAGCTGCCAAAAGCAGTTGGAATTGGGCCTAAACAGTGTGGTAAGTCTTTAGGTGATGGCTATTGTGTCTGTTTGAACTCTTCCAAATGTCTGTGCTGGCAATAAAAAGAAAAAAGTTTCCAATCTAAATAGCTAGAGAATAAAAACAATTTGCCAGTAATGTGAAAAAACCTACAGCACCTGGTGTTCCCATGTGGTCTCCCACCCAAGTACTAACCAGGCCCAACACTGCTTAACTTCCAAGATCAGACGAGGTTGGGCCTATCCAATGTGGTATGGCTGTAGGTGAGATACAAGCACTTTTTTGCCCTCTTCTACTTCTATCACCAGGTAAGCTAATAAAAAAGTTTCCTAACTGTATTGGCTTACTGAAAAAAATCATGTGTTGGTAATGTAAAACGACCTACAGGACATGATATTAGCAGGGGGTCTTAAATTAAACTACTAAAGAGGATCAACACTGTTTAGCTGCCAAAAGCAGATGGAATTGGGCCTAAACAGTGTGGTAAGTCTTTAGGTGATGGCTATTGTGTCTGTTTGACCTTTTCCAAATGTCTGTACTGGCAATAAAAAGAAAAAGTTTCCAATTTAAATAGCTAGAGAATAAAAACAATTTGCCTGTAATGTGAAAAAACCTACAGCACCTGGTGTTCCCATGTGGTCTCCCACCCAAGTACTAACCAGGCCCAACACTGCTTAGCTTCCAAGATCAGACGAGATTGGGCCTATCCAATGTGGTATGGCTGTAGTTGAGATACATGCACTTTTTTGCCCTCTTCTACTTCTATCACCAGGTAAGCTAATAAAAAAGTTTCCTAACTGTATTGGCTTACTGAAAAAAATCATGTGTTGGTAATGTAAAACGACCTACAGGACATGATATTAGCAGGGGGTCTTAAATTAAACTACTAAAGAGGATCAACACTGTTTAGCTGCCAAAAGCAGTTGGAATTGGGCCTAAACAGTGTGGTAAGTCTTTAGGTGATGGCTATTGTGTCTGTTTGACCTCTTCCAAATGTCTGTACTGGCAATAAAAAGAAAAAGTTTCCAATTTAAATAGCTAGAGAATAAAAACAATTTGCCTGTAATGTGAAAAAACCTACAGCACCTGGTGTTCCCATGTGGTCTCCCACCCAAGTACTAACCAGGCCCAACACTGCTTAGCTTCCAAGAACAGACAAGATTGGGCCTATCCAATGTGGTATGGCTGTAGGTGAAATACAGGCACTTTTTAGCCCTCTTCTACTTCTATCACCAGGTAAGCTAATAAAAAAGTTTCCTAACTGTATTGGCTTACTGAAAAAAATCATGTGTTGGTAATGTAAAAAGACCTACAGGACATGATATTAGCAGGGGGTCTTAAATTAAACTACTAAAGAGGCTCAACACTGTTTAGCTGCCAAAAGCAGTTGGAATTGGGCCTAAACAGTGTGGTAAGTCTTTAGGTGATGGCTATTGTGTCTGTTTGAACTCTTCCAAATGTCTGTGCTGGCAATAAAAAGAAAAAGTTTCCAATCTAAATAGCTAGAGAATAAAAACAATTTGCCAGTAATGTGAAAAAACCTACAGCACCTGGTGTTCCCATGTGGTCTCCCACCCAAGTACTATCCAGGCCCAACACTGCTTTGCTTCCAAGATCAGGCCTATCCAATGTGGTATGGCTGTAGGTGAGATACAGGTACATTTTTGCCCTCTTCTACTTCTATCACCAGGTAAGCTAATACAAAAGTTTCCTAACTGTATTGGCTTACTGAAAAAAATCATGTGTTGGTAATGTAAAAAGACCTACAGGACATGATATTAGCAGGGGGTCTTAAATTAAACTACTAAAGAGGCTCAACACTGTTTAGCTGCCAAAAGCAGTTGGAATTGGGCCTAAACAGTGTGGTAAGTCTTTAGGTGATGGCTATTGTGTCTGTTTGAACTCTTCCAAATGTCTGTGCTGGCAATAAAAAGAAAAAGTTTCCAATCTAAATAGCTAGAGAATAAAAACAATTTGCCAGTAATGTGAAAAAACCTACAGCACCTGGTGTTCCCATGTGGTCTCCCACCCAAGTACTATCCAGGCCCAACACTGCTTTGCTTCCAAGATCAGGCCTATCCAATGTGGTATGGCTGTAGGTGAGATACAGGTACTTTTTTGCCCTCTTCTACTTCTATCACCAGGTAAGCTAATACAAAAGTTTCCTAACTGTATTGGCTTACTGAAAAAAATCATGTGTTGGTAATGTAAAAAGACCTACAGGACATGATATTAGCAGGGGGTCTTAAATTAAACTACTAAAGAGGATCAACACTGTTTAGCTGCCAAAAGCAGTTGGAATTGGGCCTAAACAGTGTGGTAAGTCTTTAGGTGATGGCTATTGTGTCTGTTTGAACTCTTCCAAATGTCTGTGCTGGCAATAAAAAGAAAAAGTTTCCAATCTAAATAGCTAGAGAATAAAAACAATTTGCCAGTAATGTGAAAAAACCTACAGCACCTGGTGTTCCCATGTGGTCTCCCACCCAAGTACTAACCAGGCCCAACACTGCTTAACTTCCAAGATCAGACGAGGTTGGGCCTATCCAATGTGGTATGGCTGTAGGTGAGATACAAGCACTTTTTTGCCCTCTTCTACTTCTATCACCAGGTAAGCTAATAAAAAAGTTTCCTAACTGTATTGGCTTACTTAAAAAAAATCATGTGTTGGTAATGTAAAAAGACCTACAGGACATGATATTAGCAGGGGGTCTTAAATTAAACTACTAAAGAGGCTCAACACTGTTTAGCTGCCAAAAGCAGTTGGAATTGGGCCTAAACAGTGTGGTAATTCTTTAGGTGATGGCTATTGTGTCTGTTTGACCTCTTCCAAATGTCTGTACTGGCAATAAAAAGAAAAAGTTTCCAATTTAAATAGCTAGAGAATAAAAACAATTTGCCTGTAATGTGAAAAAACCTACAGCACCTGGTGTTCCCATGTGGTCTCCCACCCAAGTACTAACCAGGCCCAACACTGCTTAGCTTCCAAGATCAGACAAGATTGGGACTATCCAATGTGGTATGGCTGTAGGTGAGATACAGGCACTTTTTTGCCCTCTTCTACTTCTATCACCAGGTAAGCTAATAAAAAAGTTTCCTAACTGTATTGGCTTACTGAAAAAAATCATGTGTTGGTAATGTAAAAAGACCTACAGGACATGATATTAGCAGGGGGTCTTAAATTAAACTACTAAACAGGCTCAACACTGTTTAGCTGCCAAAAGCAGTTGGAATTGAGCCTAAACAGTGTGGTAAGTCTTTAGCTGATGGCTATTGTGTCTGTTTGACCTCTTCCAAATGTCTGTGCTGGCAATAAAATGAAAAAGTTTCCAATATAAATAGCTAGAGAATAAAAACAATTTGCCAGTGATGTGAAAAAACCTACAGCACCTGGTGTTCCCATGTGGTCTCCCACCCAAGTACTAACCAGGCCCAACACTGCTTAGCTTCCAAGATCAGACGAGATTGGGCCTATCCAATGTGGTATGGCTGTAGGTGAGTTAAATTCACTTTTTTGCCCTCTTCTACTTTTATCACCAGGTAAGCTAATAAAAAAGTTTCCTAACTGTATTGGCTTACTGAAAAAAATCATGTGTTGGTAATGTAAAAAGACCTACAGGACATGATATTAGCAGGGGGTCTTAAATTAAACTACTAAAGAGGCTCAACACTGTTTAGCTGCCAAAAGTAGTTGGAATTGGGCCTAAACAGTGTGGTAAGTCTTTAGGAGATGGCTATTGTGTCTGTTTGACCTCTTCCAAATGTCTGTACTGGCAATAAAAAGAAAAAGTTTCCAATTTAAATAGCTAGAGAATAAAAACAATTTGCCTGTAATGTGAAAAAACCTACAGCACCTGGTGTTCCCATGTGGTCTCCCACCCAAGTACTAACCAGGCCCAACACTGCTTAGCTTCCAAGATCAGACAAGATTGGGCCTATCCAATGTGGTATGGCTTTAGGTGAGATACAGGCACTTTTTTGCCCTCTTCTACTTCTATCACCAGGTAAGCTAATAAAAAAGTTTCCTAACTGTATTGGCTTACTGAAAAAAATCATGTGTTGGTAATGTAAAAAGACCTACAGGACATGATATTAGCAGGGAGTCTTAAATTAAACTACTAAAGAGGCCCAACACTGTTTAGCTGCCAAAAGCAGTTGGAATTGGGCCTAAACAGTGTGGTAAGTCTTTAGGTGATGGCTATTGTGTCTGTTTGACCTCTTCCAAATGTCTGTGCTGGCAATAAAAAGAAAAAGTTTCCAATTTAAATAGCTAGAGAATAAAAACAATTTGCCAGTAATGTGAAAAAACCTACAGCACCTGGTGTTCCCATGTGGTCTCCCACCCAAGTACTATCCAGGCCCAACACTGCTTAGCTTCCAAGATCAGACGAGATTGGGCCTATCCAATGTGGTATGGCTGTAGTTGAGATACAGGCACTTTTTTGCCCTCTTCTACTTCTATCACCAGGTAAGCTAATAAAAAAGTTTCCTAACTGTATTGGCTTACTGAAAAAAATCATGTGTTGGTAATGTAAAAAGATCTACAGGACATGATATTAGCAGGGGGTCTTAAATTAAACTACTAAAGAGGCTCAACACTGTTTAGCTGCCAAAAGCAGTTGGAATTGGGCCTAAACAGTTTGGTAAGTCTTTAGGTGATGGCTATTGTGTCTGTTTGACCTCTTCCAAATGTCTGTGCTGGCAATAAAAAGATAAAGTTTCCTATTTAAATAGCTAGAGAATAAAAACAATTTGCCAGTAATGTGAAAAAACCTACAGCACCTGGTGTTCCCATGTGGTCTCCCACCCAAGTACTAACCAGGCCCAACACTGCTTAGCTTCCAAGATCAGACGAGATTGGGCCTATCCAATGTGGTATGGCTGTAGGTGAGTTAAAAGCACTTTTTTGCCCTCTTCTACTTCTATCACCAGGTAAGCTAATACAAAAGTTTCCTAACTGTATTGGCTTACTGAAAAAAATCATGTGTTGGTAATGTAAAAAGACCTACAGGACATGATATTAGCAGGGAGTCTTAAATTAAACTACTAAAGAGGCCCAACACTGTTTAGCTGCCAAAAGCAGTTGGAATTGGGCCTAAACAGTGTGGTAAGTCTTTAGGTGATGGCTATTGTGTCTGTTTGACCTCTTCCAAATGTCTGTACTGGCAATAAAAAGAAAAAGTTTCCAATTTAAATAGCTAGAGAATAAAAACAATTTGCCTGTAATGTGAAAAAACCTACAGCACCTGGTGTTCCCATGTGGTCTCCCACCCAAGTACTAACCAGGCCCAACACTGCTTAGCTTCCAAGATCAGACGAGATTGGGCCTATCCAATGTGGTATGGCTGTAGGTGAGATACATGCACTTTTTTGCCCTCTTCTACTTCTATCACCAGGTAAGCTAATAAAAAAGTTTCCTAACTGTATTGGCTTACTGAAAAAAATCATGTGTTGGTAATGTAAAACGACCTACAGGACATGATATTAGCAGGGGGTCTTAAATTAAACTACTAAAGAGGATCAACACTGTTTAGCTGCCAAAAGCAGTTGGAATTGGGCCTAAACAGTGTGGTAAGTCTTTAGGTGATGGCTATTGTGTCTGTTTGACCTCTTCCAAATGTCTGTACTGGCAATAAAAAGAAAAAGTTTCCAATTTAAATAGCTAGAGAATAAAAACAATTTGCCTGTAATGTGAAAAAACCTACAGCACCTGGTGTTCCCATGTGGTCTCCCACCCAAGTACTAACCAGGCCCAACACTGCTTAGCTTCCAAGAACAGACAAGATTGGGCCTATCCAATGTGGTATGGCTGTAGGTGAAATACAGGCACTTTTTAGCCCTTTTCTACTTCTATCACCAGGTAAGCTAATAAAAAAGTTTCCTAACTGTATTGGCTTACTGAAAAAAATCATGTGTTGGTAATGTAAAAAGACCTACAGGACATGATATTAGCAGGGGGTCTTAAATTAAACTACTAAAGAGGCTCAACACTGTTTAGCTGCCAAAAGCAGTTGGAATTGGGCCTAAACAGTGTGGTAAGTCTTTAGGTGATGGCTATTGTGTCTGTTTGAACTCTTCCAAATGTCTGTGCTGGCAATAAAAAGAAAAAAGTTTCCAATCTAAATAGCTAGAGAATAAAAACAATTTGCCAGTAATGTGAAAAAACCTACAGCACCTGGTGTTCCCATGTGGTCTCCCACCCAAGTACTAACCAGGCCCAACACTGCTTAACTTCCAAGATCAGACGAGGTTGGGCCTATCCAATGTGGTATGGCTGTAGGTGAGATACAAGCACTTTTTTGCCCTCTTCTACTTCTATCACCAGGTAAGCTAATAAAAAAGTTTCCTAACTGTATTGGCTTACTGAAAAAAATCATGTGTTGGTAATGTAAAACGACCTACAGGACATGATATTAGCAGGGGGTCTTAAATTAAACTACTAAAGAGGATCAACACTGTTTAGCTGCCAAAAGCAGATGGAATTGGGCCTAAACAGTGTGGTAAGTCTTTAGGTGATGGCTATTGTGTCTGTTTGACCTTTTCCAAATGTCTGTACTGGCAATAAAAAGAAAAAGTTTCCAATTTAAATAGCTAGAGAATAAAAACAATTTGCCTGTAATGTGAAAAAACCTACAGCACCTGGTGTTCCCATGTGGTCTCCCACCCAAGTACTAACCAGGCCCAACACTGCTTAGCTTCCAAGATCAGACGAGATTGGGCCTATCCAATGTGGTATGGCTGTAGTTGAGATACATGCACTTTTTTGCCCTCTTCTACTTCTATCACCAGGTAAGCTAATAAAAAAGTTTCCTAACTGTATTGGCTTACTGAAAAAAATCATGTGTTGGTAATGTAAAACGACCTACAGGACATGATATTAGCAGGGGGTCTTAAATTAAACTACTAAAGAGGATCAACACTGTTTAGCTGCCAAAAGCAGTTGGAATTGGGCCTAAACAGTGTGGTAAGTCTTTAGGTGATGGCTATTGTGTCTGTTTGACCTCTTCCAAATGTCTGTACTGGCAATAAAAAGAAAAAGTTTCCAATTTAAATAGCTAGAGAATAAAAACAATTTGCCTGTAATGTGAAAAAACCTACAGCACCTGGTGTTCCCATGTGGTCTCCCACCCAAGTACTAACCAGGCCCAACACTGCTTAGCTTCCAAGAACAGACAAGATTGGGCCTATCCAATGTGGTATGGCTGTAGGTGAAATACAGGCACTTTTTAGCCCTCTTCTACTTCTATCACCAGGTAAGCTAATAAAAAAGTTTCCTAACTGTATTGGCTTACTGAAAAAAATCATGTGTTGGTAATGTAAAAAGACCTACAGGACATGATATTAGCAGGGGGTCTTAAATTAAACTACTAAAGAGGCTCAACACTGTTTAGCTGCCAAAAGCAGTTGGAATTGGGCCTAAACAGTGTGGTAAGTCTTTAGGTGATGGCTATTGTGTCTGTTTGAACTCTTCCAAATGTCTGTGCTGGCAATAAAAAGAAAAAGTTTCCAATCTAAATAGCTAGAGAATAAAAACAATTTGCCAGTAATGTGAAAAAACCTACAGCACCTGGTGTTCCCATGTGGTCTCCCACCCAAGTACTATCCAGGCCCAACACTGCTTTGCTTCCAAGATCAGGCCTATCCAATGTGGTATGGCTGTAGGTGAGATACAGGTACATTTTTGCCCTCTTCTACTTCTATCACCAGGTAAGCTAATACAAAAGTTTCCTAACTGTATTGGCTTACTGAAAAAAATCATGTGTTGGTAATGTAAAAAGACCTACAGGACATGATATTAGCAGGGGGTCTTAAATTAAACTACTAAAGAGGCTCAACACTGTTTAGCTGCCAAAAGCAGTTGGAATTGGGCCTAAACAGTGTGGTAAGTCTTTAGGTGATGGCTATTGTGTCTGTTTGAACTCTTCCAAATGTCTGTGCTGGCAATAAAAAGAAAAAGTTTCCAATCTAAATAGCTAGAGAATAAAAACAATTTGCCAGTAATGTGAAAAAACCTACAGCACCTGGTGTTCCCATGTGGTCTCCCACCCAAGTACTATCCAGGCCCAACACTGCTTTGCTTCCAAGATCAGGCCTATCCAATGTGGTATGGCTGTAGGTGAGATACAGGTACTTTTTTGCCCTCTTCTACTTCTATCACCAGGTAAGCTAATACAAAAGTTTCCTAACTGTATTGGCTTACTGAAAAAAATCATGTGTTGGTAATGTAAAAAGACCTACAGGACATGATATTAGCAGGGGGTCTTAAATTAAACTACTAAAGAGGATCAACACTGTTTAGCTGCCAAAAGCAGTTGGAATTGGGCCTAAACAGTGTGGTAAGTCTTTAGGTGATGGCTATTGTGTCTGTTTGAACTCTTCCAAATGTCTGTGCTGGCAATAAAAAGAAAAAGTTTCCAATCTAAATAGCTAGAGAATAAAAACAATTTGCCAGTAATGTGAAAAAACCTACAGCACCTGGTGTTCCCATGTGGTCTCCCACCCAAGTACTAACCAGGCCCAACACTGCTTAACTTCCAAGATCAGACGAGGTTGGGCCTATCCAATGTGGTATGGCTGTAGGTGAGATACAAGCACTTTTTTGCCCTCTTCTACTTCTATCACCAGGTAAGCTAATAAAAAAGTTTCCTAACTGTATTGGCTTACTTAAAAAAAATCATGTGTTGGTAATGTAAAAAGACCTACAGGACATGATATTAGCAGGGGGTCTTAAATTAAACTACTAAAGAGGCTCAACACTGTTTAGCTGCCAAAAGCAGTTGGAATTGGGCCTAAACAGTGTGGTAATTCTTTAGGTGATGGCTATTGTGTCTGTTTGACCTCTTCCAAATGTCTGTACTGGCAATAAAAAGAAAAAGTTTCCAATTTAAATAGCTAGAGAATAAAAACAATTTGCCTGTAATGTGAAAAAACCTACAGCACCTGGTGTTCCCATGTGGTCTCCCACCCAAGTACTAACCAGGCCCAACACTGCTTAGCTTCCAAGATCAGACAAGATTGGGACTATCCAATGTGGTATGGCTGTAGGTGAGATACAGGCACTTTTTTGCCCTCTTCTACTTCTATCACCAGGTAAGCTAATAAAAAAGTTTCCTAACTGTATTGGCTTACTGAAAAAAATCATGTGTTGGTAATGTAAAAAGACCTACAGGACATGATATTAGCAGGGGGTCTTAAATTAAACTACTAAACAGGCTCAACACTGTTTAGCTGCCAAAAGCAGTTGGAATTGAGCCTAAACAGTGTGGTAAGTCTTTAGCTGATGGCTATTGTGTCTGTTTGACCTCTTCCAAATGTCTGTGCTGGCAATAAAATGAAAAAGTTTCCAATATAAATAGCTAGAGAATAAAAACAATTTGCCAGTGATGTGAAAAAACCTACAGCACCTGGTGTTCCCATGTGGTCTCCCACCCAAGTACTAACCAGGCCCAACACTGCTTAGCTTCCAAGATCAGACGAGATTGGGCCTATCCAATGTGGTATGGCTGTAGGTGAGTTAAATTCACTTTTTTGCCCTCTTCTACTTTTATCACCAGGTAAGCTAATAAAAAAGTTTCCTAACTGTATTGGCTTACTGAAAAAAATCATGTGTTGGTAATGTAAAAAGACCTACAGGACATGATATTAGCAGGGGGTCTTAAATTAAACTACTAAAGAGGCTCAACACTGTTTAGCTGCCAAAAGTAGTTGGAATTGGGCCTAAACAGTGTGGTAAGTCTTTAGGAGATGGCTATTGTGTCTGTTTGACCTCTTCCAAATGTCTGTACTGGCAATAAAAAGAAAAAGTTTCCAATTTAAATAGCTAGAGAATAAAAACAATTTGCCTGTAATGTGAAAAAACCTACAGCACCTGGTGTTCCCATGTGGTCTCCCACCCAAGTACTAACCAGGCCCAACACTGCTTAGCTTCCAAGATCAGACAAGATTGGGCCTATCCAATGTGGTATGGCTTTAGGTGAGATACAGGCACTTTTTTGCCCTCTTCTACTTCTATCACCAGGTAAGCTAATAAAAAAGTTTCCTAACTGTATTGGCTTACTGAAAAAAATCATGTGTTGGTAATGTAAAAAGACCTACAGGACATGATATTAGCAGGGAGTCTTAAATTAAACTACTAAAGAGGCCCAACACTGTTTAGCTGCCAAAAGCAGTTGGAATTGGGCCTAAACAGTGTGGTAAGTCTTTAGGTGATGGCTATTGTGTCTGTTTGACCTCTTCCAAATGTCTGTGCTGGCAATAAAAAGAAAAAGTTTCCAATTTAAATAGCTAGAGAATAAAAACAATTTGCCAGTAATGTGAAAAAACCTACAGCACCTGGTGTTCCCATGTGGTCTCCCACCCAAGTACTATCCAGGCCCAACACTGCTTAGCTTCCAAGATCAGACGAGATTGGGCCTATCCAATGTGGTATGGCTGTAGTTGAGATACAGGCACTTTTTTGCCCTCTTCTACTTCTATCACCAGGTAAGCTAATAAAAAAGTTTCCTAACTGTATTGGCTTACTGAAAAAAATCATGTGTTGGTAATGTAAAAAGATCTACAGGACATGATATTAGCAGGGGGTCTTAAATTAAACTACTAAAGAGGCTCAACACTGTTTAGCTGCCAAAAGCAGTTGGAATTGGGCCTAAACAGTTTGGTAAGTCTTTAGGTGATGGCTATTGTGTCTGTTTGACCTCTTCCAAATGTCTGTGCTGGCAATAAAAAGATAAAGTTTCCTATTTAAATAGCTAGAGAATAAAAACAATTTGCCAGTAATGTGAAAAAACCTACAGCACCTGGTGTTCCCATGTGGTCTCCCACCCAAGTACTAACCAGGCCCAACACTGCTTAGCTTCCAAGATCAGACGAGATTGGGCCTATCCAATGTGGTATGGCTGTAGGTGAGTTAAAAGCACTTTTTTGCCCTCTTCTACTTCTATCACCAGGTAAGCTAATACAAAAGTTTCCTAACTGTATTGGCTTACTGAAAAAAATCATGTGTTGGTAATGTAAAAAGACCTACAGGACATGATATTAGCAGGGAGTCTTAAATTAAACTACTAAAGAGGCCCAACACTGTTTAGCTGCCAAAAGCAGTTGGAATTGGGCCTAAACAGTGTGGTAAGTCTTTAGGTGATGGCTATTGTGTCTGTTTGACCTCTTCCAAATGTCTGTACTGGCAATAAAAAGAAAAAGTTTCCAATTTAAATAGCTAGAGAATAAAAACAATTTGCCTGTAATGTGAAAAAACCTACAGCACCTGGTGTTCCCATGTGGTCTCCCACCCAAGTACTAACCAGGCCCAACACTGCTTAGCTTCCAAGATCAGACGAGATTGGGCCTATCCAATGTGGTATGGCTGTAGGTGAGATACATGCACTTTTTTGCCCTCTTCTACTTCTATCACCAGGTAAGCTAATAAAAAAGTTTCCTAACTGTATTGGCTTACTGAAAAAAATCATGTGTTGGTAATGTAAAACGACCTACAGGACATGATATTAGCAGGGGGTCTTAAATTAAACTACTAAAGAGGATCAACACTGTTTAGCTGCCAAAAGCAGTTGGAATTGGGCCTAAACAGTGTGGTAAGTCTTTAGGTGATGGCTATTGTGTCTGTTTGACCTCTTCCAAATGTCTGTACTGGCAATAAAAAGAAAAAGTTTCCAATTTAAATAGCTAGAGAATAAAAACAATTTGCCTGTAATGTGAAAAAACCTACAGCACCTGGTGTTCCCATGTGGTCTCCCACCCAAGTACTAACCAGGCCCAACACTGCTTAGCTTCCAAGAACAGACAAGATTGGGCCTATCCAATGTGGTATGGCTGTAGGTGAAATACAGGCACTTTTTAGCCCTTTTCTACTTCTATCACCAGGTAAGCTAATAAAAAAGTTTCCTAACTGTATTGGCTTACTGAAAAAAATCATGTGTTGGTAATGTAAAAAGACCTACAGGACATGATATTAGCAGGGGGTCTTAAATTAAACTACTAAAGAGGCTCAACACTGTTTAGCTGCCAAAAGCAGTTGGAATTGGGCCTAAACAGTGTGGTAAGTCTTTAGGTGATGGCTATTGTGTCTGTTTGAACTCTTCCAAATGTCTGTGCTGGCAATAAAAAGAAAAAAGTTTCCAATCTAAATAGCTAGAGAATAAAAACAATTTGCCAGTAATGTGAAAAAACCTACAGCACCTGGTGTTCCCATGTGGTCTCCCACCCAAGTACTAACCAGGCCCAACACTGCTTAACTTCCAAGATCAGACGAGGTTGGGCCTATCCAATGTGGTATGGCTGTAGGTGAGATACAAGCACTTTTTTGCCCTCTTCTACTTCTATCACCAGGTAAGCTAATAAAAAAGTTTCCTAACTGTATTGGCTTACTGAAAAAAATCATGTGTTGGTAATGTAAAACGACCTACAGGACATGATATTAGCAGGGGGTCTTAAATTAAACTACTAAAGAGGATCAACACTGTTTAGCTGCCAAAAGCAGATGGAATTGGGCCTAAACAGTGTGGTAAGTCTTTAGGTGATGGCTATTGTGTCTGTTTGACCTCTTCCAAATGTCTGTGCTGGCAATAAAAAGATAAAGTTTCCTATTTAAATAGCTAGAGAATAAAAACAATTTGCCAGTAATGTGAAAAAACCTACAGCACCTGGTGTTCCCATGTGGTCTCCCACCCAAGTACTAACCAGGCCCAACACTGCTTAGCTTCCAAGATCAGACGAGATTGGGCCTATCCAATGTGGTATGGCTGTAGGTGAGTTAAAAGCACTTTTTTGCCCTCTTCTACTTCTATCACCAGGTAAGCTAATACAAAAGTTTCCTAACTGTATTGGCTTACTGAAAAAAATCATGTGTTGGTAATGTAAAAAGACCTACAGGACATGATATTAGCAGGGAGTCTTAAATTAAACTACTAAAGAGGCCCAACACTGTTTAGCTGCCAAAAGCAGTTGGAATTGGGCCTAAACAGTGTGGTAAGTCTTTAGGTGATGGCTATTGTGTCTGTTTGACCTCTTCCAAATGTCTGTACTGGCAATAAAAAGAAAAAGTTTCCAATTTAAATAGCTAGAGAATAAAAACAATTTGCCTGTAATGTGAAAAAACCTACAGCACCTGGTGTTCCCATGTGGTCTCCCACCCAAGTACTAACCAGGCCCAACACTGCTTAGCTTCCAAGATCAGACGAGATTGGGCCTATCCAATGTGGTATGGCTGTAGGTGAGATACATGCACTTTTTTGCCCTCTTCTACTTCTATCACTAGGTAAGCTAATAAAAAAGTTTCCTAACTGTATTGGCTTACTGAAAAAAATCATGTGTTGGTAATGTAAAACGACCTACAGGACATGATATTAGCAGGGGGTCTTAAATTAAACTACTAAAGAGGATCAACACTGTTTAGCTGCCAAAAGCAGTTGGAATTGGGCCTAAACAGTGTGGTAAGTCTTTAGGTGATGGCTATTGTGTCTGTTTGACCTCTTCCAAATGTCTGTACTGGCAATAAAAAGAAAAAGTTTCCAATTTAAATAGCTAGAGAATAAAAACAATTTGCCTGTAATGTGAAAAAACCTACAGCACCTGGTGTTCCCATGTGGTCTCCCACCCAAGTACTAACCAGGCCCAACACTGCTTAGCTTCCAAGAACAGACAAGATTGGGCCTATCCAATGTGGTATGGCTGTAGGTGAAATACAGGCACTTTTTAGCCCTTTTCTACTTCTATCACCAGGTAAGCTAATAAAAAAGTTTCCTAACTGTATTGGCTTACTGAAAAAAATCATGTGTTGGTAATGTAAAAAGACCTACAGGACATGATATTAGCAGGGGGTCTTAAATTAAACTACTAAAGAGGCTCAACACTGTTTAGCTGCCAAAAGCAGTTGGAATTGGGCCTAAACAGTGTGGTAAGTCTTTAGGTGATGGCTATTGTGTCTGTTTGAACTCTTCCAAATGTCTGTGCTGGCAATAAAAAGAAAAAAGTTTCCAATCTAAATAGCTAGAGAATAAAAACAATTTGCCAGTAATGTGAAAAAACCTACAGCACCTGGTGTTCCCATGTGGTCTCCCACCCAAGTACTAACCAGGCCCAACACTGCTTAACTTCCAAGATCAGACGAGGTTGGGCCTATCCAATGTGGTATGGCTGTAGGTGAGATACAAGCACTTTTTTGCCCTCTTCTACTTCTATCACCAGGTAAGCTAATAAAAAAGTTTCCTAACTGTATTGGCTTACTGAAAAAAATCATGTGTTGGTAATGTAAAACGACCTACAGGACATGATATTAGCAGGGGGTCTTAAATTAAACTACTAAAGAGGATCAACACTGTTTAGCTGCCAAAAGCAGATGGAATTGGGCCTAAACAGTGTGGTAAGTCTTTAGGTGATGGCTATTGTGTCTGTTTGACCTCTTCCAAATGTCTGTACTGGCAATAAAAAGAAAAAGTTTCCAATTTAAATAGCTAGAGAATAAAAACAATTTGCCTGTAATGTGAAAAAACCTACAGCACCTGGTGTTCCCATGTGGTCTCCCACCCAAGTACTAACCAGGCCCAACACTGCTTAGCTTCCAAGATCAGACGAGATTGGGCCTATCCAATGTGGTATGGCTGTAGGTGAGATACATGCACTTTTTTGCCCTCTTCTACTTCTATCACCAGGTAAGCTAATAAAAAAGTTTCCTAACTGTATTGGCTTACTGAAAAAAATCATGTGTTGGTAATGTAAAACGACCTACAGGACATGATATTAGCAGGGGGTCTTAAATTAAACTACTAAAGAGGATCAACACTGTTTAGCTGCCAAAAGCAGTTGGAATTGGGCCTAAACAGTGTGGTAAGTCTTTAGGTGATGGCTATTGTGTCTGTTTGACCTCTTCCAAATGTCTGTACTGGCAATAAAAAGAAAAAGTTTCCAATTTAAATAGCTAGAGAATAAAAACAATTTGCCTGTAATGTGAAAAAACCTACAGCACCTGGTGTTCCCATGTGGTCTCCCACCCAAGTACTAACCAGGCCCAACACTGCTTAGCTTCCAAGAACAGACAAGATTGGGCCTATCCAATGTGGTATGGCTGTAGGTGAAATACAGGCACTTTTTAGCCCTCTTCTACTTCTATCACCAGGTAAGCTAATAAAAAAGTTTCCTAACTGTATTGGCTTACTGAAAAAAATCATGTGTTGGTAATGTAAAAAGACCTACAGGACATGATATTAGCAGGGGGTCTTAAATTAAACTACTAAAGAGGCTCAACACTGTTTAGCTGCCAAAAGCAGTTGGAATTGGGCCTAAACAGTGTGGTAAGTCTTTAGGTGATGGCTATTGTGTCTGTTTGAACTCTTCCAAATGTCTGTGCTGGCAATAAAAAGAAAAAGTTTCCAATCTAAATAGCTAGAGAATAAAAACAATTTGCCAGTAATGTGAAAAAACCTACAGCACCTGGTGTTCCCATGTGGTCTCCCACCCAAGTACTATCCAGGCCCAACACTGCTTTGCTTCCAAGATCAGGCCTATCCAATGTGGTATGGCTGTAGGTGAGATACAGGTACTTTTTTGCCCTCTTCTACTTCTATCACCAGGTAAGCTAATACAAAAGTTTCCTAACTGTATTGGCTTACTGAAAAAAATCATGTGTTGGTAATGTAAAAAGACCTACAGGACATGATATTAGCAGGGGGTCTTAAATTAAACTACTAAAGAGGATCAACACTGTTTAGCTGCCAAAAGCAGTTGGAATTGGGCCTAAACAGTGTGGTAAGTCTTTAGGTGATGGCTATTGTGTCTGTTTGAACTCTTCCAAATGTCTGTGCTGGCAATAAAAAGAAAAAGTTTCCAATCTAAATAGCTAGAGAATAAAAACAATTTGCCAGTAATGTCAAAAAAACTACAGCACCTGGTGTTCCCATGTGGTCTCCCACCCAAGTACTAACCAGGCCCAACACTGCTTAACTTCCAAGATCAGACGAGGTTGGGCCTATCCAATGTGGTATGGCTGTAGGTGAGATACAAGCACTTTTTTGCCCTCTTCTACTTCTATCACCAGGTAAGCTAATAAAAAAGTTTCCTAACTGTATTGGCTTACTTAAAAAAAATCATGTGTTGGTAATGTAAAAAGACCTACAGGACATGATATTAGCAGGGGGTCTTAAATTAAACTACTAAAGAGGCTCAACACTGTTTAGCTGCCAAAAGCAGTTGGAATTGGGCCTAAACAGTGTGGTAATTCTTTAGGTGATGGCTATTGTGTCTGTTTGACCTCTTCCAAATGTCTGTACTGGCAATAAAAAGAAAAAGTTTCCAATCTAAATAGCTAGAGAATAAAAACAATTTGCCAGTAATGTGAAAAAACCTACAGCACCTGGTGTTCCCATGTGGTCTCCCACCCAAGTACTATCCAGGCCCAACACTGCTTTGCTTCCAAGATCAGGCCTATCCAATGTGGTATGGCTGTAGGTGAGATACAGGTACTTTTTTGCCCTCTTCTACTTCTATCACCAGGTAAGCTAATACAAAAGTTTCCTAACTGTATTGGCTTACTGAAAAAAATCATGTGTTGGTAATGTAAAAAGACCTACAGGACATGATATTAGCAGGGGGTCTTAAATTAAACTACTAAAGAGGATCAACACTGTTTAGCTGCCAAAAGCAGTTGGAATTGGGCCTAAACAGTGTGGTAAGTCTTTAGGTGATGGCTATTGTGTCTGTTTGAACTCTTCCAAATGTCTGTGCTGGCAATAAAAAGAAAAAGTTTCCAATCTAAATAGCTAGAGAATAAAAACAATTTGCCAGTAATGTGAAAAAACCTACAGCACCTGGTGTTCCCATGTGGTCTCCCACCCAAGTACTAACCAGGCCCAACACTGCTTAACTTCCAAGATCAGACGAGGTTGGGCCTATCCAATGTGGTATGGCTGTAGGTGAGATACAAGCACTTTTTTGCCCTCTTCTACTTCTATCACCAGGTAAGCTAATAAAAAAGTTTCCTAACTGTATTGGCTTACTTAAAAAAAATCATGTGTTGGTAATGTAAAAAGACCTACAGGACATGATATTAGCAGGGGGTCTTAAATTAAACTACTAAAGAGGCTCAACACTGTTTAGCTGCCAAAAGCAGTTGGAATTGGGCCTAAACAGTGTGGTAATTCTTTAGGTGATGGCTATTGTGTCTGTTTGACCTCTTCCAAATGTCTGTACTGGCAATAAAAAGAAAAAGTTTCCAATTTAAATAGCTAGAGAATAAAAACAATTTGCCTGTAATGTGAAAAAACCTACAGCACCTGGTGTTCCCATGTGGTCTCCCACCCAAGTACTAACCAGGCCCAACACTGCTTAGCTTCCAAGATCAGACAAGATTGGGACTATCCAATGTGGTATGGCTGTAGGTGAGATACAGGCACTTTTTTGCCCTCTTCTACTTCTATCACCAGGTAAGCTAATAAAAAAGTTTCCTAACTGTATTGGCTTACTGAAAAAAATCATGTGTTGGTAATGTAAAAAGACCTACAGGACATGATATTAGCAGGGGGTCTTAAATTAAACTACTAAACAGGCTCAACACTGTTTAGCTGCCAAAAGCAGTTGGAATTGAGCCTAAACAGTGTGGTAAGTCTTTAGCTGATGGCTATTGTGTCTGTTTGACCTCTTCCAAATGTCTGTGCTGGCAATAAAATGAAAAAGTTTCCAATATAAATAGCTAGAGAATAAAAACAATTTGCCAGTGATGTGAAAAAACCTACAGCACCTGGTGTTCCCATGTGGTCTCCCACCCAAGTACTAACCAGGCCCAACACTGCTTAGCTTCCAAGATCAGACGAGATTGGGCCTATCCAATGTGGTATGGCTGTAGGTGAGTTAAATTCACTTTTTTGCCCTCTTCTACTTTTATCACCAGGTAAGCTAATAAAAAAGTTTCCTAACTGTATTGGCTTACTGAAAAAAATCATGTGTTGGTAATGTAAAAAGACCTACAGGACATGATATTAGCAGGGGGTCTTAAATTAAACTACTAAAGAGGCTCAACACTGTTTAGCTGCCAAAAGTAGTTGGAATTGGGCCTAAACAGTGTGGTAAGTCTTTAGGAGATGGCTATTGTGTCTGTTTGACCTCTTCCAAATGTCTGTACTGGCAATAAAAAGAAAAAGTTTCCAATTTAAATAGCTAGAGAATAAAAACAATTTGCCTGTAATGTGAAAAAACCTACAGCACCTGGTGTTCCCATGTGGTCTCCCACCCAAGTACTAACCAGGCCCAACACTGCTTAGCTTCCAAGATCAGACAAGATTGGGCCTATCCAATGTGGTATGGCTTTAGGTGAGATACAGGCACTTTTTTGCCCTCTTCTACTTCTATCACCAGGTAAGCTAATAAAAAAGTTTCCTAACTGTATTGGCTTACTGAAAAAAATCATGTGTTGGTAATGTAAAAAGACCTACAGGACATGATATTAGCAGGGAGTCTTAAATTAAACTACTAAAGAGGCCCAACACTGTTTAGCTGCCAAAAGCAGTTGGAATTGGGCCTAAACAGTGTGGTAAGTCTTTAGGTGATGGCTATTGTGTCTGTTTGACCTCTTCCAAATGTCTGTGCTGGCAATAAAAAGAAAAAGTTTCCAATTTAAATAGCTAGAGAATAAAAACAATTTGCCAGTAATGTGAAAAAACCTACAGCACCTGGTGTTCCCATGTGGTCTCCCACCCAAGTACTATCCAGGCCCAACACTGCTTAGCTTCCAAGATCAGACGAGATTGGGCCTATCCAATGTGGTATGGCTGTAGTTGAGATACAGGCACTTTTTTGCCCTCTTCTACTTCTATCACCAGGTAAGCTAATAAAAAAGTTTCCTAACTGTATTGGCTTACTGAAAAAAATCATGTGTTGGTAATGTAAAAAGATCTACAGGACATGATATTAGCAGGGGGTCTTAAATTAAACTACTAAAGAGGCTCAACACTGTTTAGCTGCCAAAAGCAGTTGGAATTGGGCCTAAACAGTTTGGTAAGTCTTTAGGTGATGGCTATTGTGTCTGTTTGACCTCTTCCAAATGTCTGTGCTGGCAATAAAAAGATAAAGTTTCCTATTTAAATAGCTAGAGAATAAAAACAATTTGCCAGTAATGTGAAAAAACCTACAGCACCTGGTGTTCCCATGTGGTCTCCCACCCAAGTACTAACCAGGCCCAACACTGCTTAGCTTCCAAGATCAGACGAGATTGGGCCTATCCAATGTGGTATGGCTGTAGGTGAGTTAAAAGCACTTTTTTGCCCTCTTCTACTTCTATCACCAGGTAAGCTAATACAAAAGTTTCCTAACTGTATTGGCTTACTGAAAAAAATCATGTGTTGGTAATGTAAAAAGACCTACAGGACATGATATTAGCAGGGAGTCTTAAATTAAACTACTAAAGAGGCCCAACACTGTTTAGCTGCCAAAAGCAGTTGGAATTGGGCCTAAACAGTGTGGTAAGTCTTTAGGTGATGGCTATTGTGTCTGTTTGACCTCTTCCAAATGTCTGTACTGGCAATAAAAAGAAAAAGTTTCCAATTTAAATAGCTAGAGAATAAAAACAATTTGCCTGTAATGTGAAAAAACCTACAGCACCTGGTGTTCCCATGTGGTCTCCCACCCAAGTACTAACCAGGCCCAACACTGCTTAGCTTCCAAGATCAGACGAGATTGGGCCTATCCAATGTGGTATGGCTGTAGGTGAGATACATGCACTTTTTTGCCCTCTTCTACTTCTATCACCAGGTAAGCTAATAAAAAAGTTTCCTAACTGTATTGGCTTACTGAAAAAAATCATGTGTTGGTAATGTAAAACGACCTACAGGACATGATATTAGCAGGGGGTCTTAAATTAAACTACTAAAGAGGATCAACACTGTTTAGCTGCCAAAAGCAGTTGGAATTGGGCCTAAACAGTGTGGTAAGTCTTTAGGTGATGGCTATTGTGTCTGTTTGACCTCTTCCAAATGTCTGTACTGGCAATAAAAAGAAAAAGTTTCCAATTTAAATAGCTAGAGAATAAAAACAATTTGCCTGTAATGTGAAAAAACCTACAGCACCTGGTGTTCCCATGTGGTCTCCCACCCAAGTACTAACCAGGCCCAACACTGCTTAGCTTCCAAGAACAGACAAGATTGGGCCTATCCAATGTGGTATGGCTGTAGGTGAAATACAGGCACTTTTTAGCCCTTTTCTACTTCTATCACCAGGTAAGCTAATAAAAAAGTTTCCTAACTGTATTGGCTTACTGAAAAAAATCATGTGTTGGTAATGTAAAAAGACCTACAGGACATGATATTAGCAGGGGGTCTTAAATTAAACTACTAAAGAGGCTCAACACTGTTTAGCTGCCAAAAGCAGTTGGAATTGGGCCTAAACAGTGTGGTAAGTCTTTAGGTGATGGCTATTGTGTCTGTTTGAACTCTTCCAAATGTCTGTGCTGGCAATAAAAAGAAAAAAGTTTCCAATCTAAATAGCTAGAGAATAAAAACAATTTGCCAGTAATGTGAAAAAACCTACAGCACCTGGTGTTCCCATGTGGTCTCCCACCCAAGTACTAACCAGGCCCAACACTGCTTAACTTCCAAGATCAGACGAGGTTGGGCCTATCCAATGTGGTATGGCTGTAGGTGAGATACAAGCACTTTTTTGCCCTCTTCTACTTCTATCACCAGGTAAGCTAATAAAAAAGTTTCCTAACTGTATTGGCTTACTGAAAAAAATCATGTGTTGGTAATGTAAAACGACCTACAGGACATGATATTAGCAGGGGGTCTTAAATTAAACTACTAAAGAGGATCAACACTGTTTAGCTGCCAAAAGCAGATGGAATTGGGCCTAAACAGTGTGGTAAGTCTTTAGGTGATGGCTATTGTGTCTGTTTGACCTCTTCCAAATGTCTGTGCTGGCAATAAAAAGATAAAGTTTCCTATTTAAATAGCTAGAGAATAAAAACAATTTGCCAGTAATGTGAAAAAACCTACAGCACCTGGTGTTCCCATGTGGTCTCCCACCCAAGTACTAACCAGGCCCAACACTGCTTAGCTTCCAAGATCAGACGAGATTGGGCCTATCCAATGTGGTATGGCTGTAGGTGAGTTAAAAGCACTTTTTTGCCCTCTTCTACTTCTATCACCAGGTAAGCTAATACAAAAGTTTCCTAACTGTATTGGCTTACTGAAAAAAATCATGTGTTGGTAATGTAAAAAGACCTACAGGACATGATATTAGCAGGGAGTCTTAAATTAAACTACTAAAGAGGCCCAACACTGTTTAGCTGCCAAAAGCAGTTGGAATTGGGCCTAAACAGTGTGGTAAGTCTTTAGGTGATGGCTATTGTGTCTGTTTGACCTCTTCCAAATGTCTGTACTGGCAATAAAAAGAAAAAGTTTCCAATTTAAATAGCTAGAGAATAAAAACAATTTGCCTGTAATGTGAAAAAACCTACAGCACCTGGTGTTCCCATGTGGTCTCCCACCCAAGTACTAACCAGGCCCAACACTGCTTAGCTTCCAAGATCAGACGAGATTGGGCCTATCCAATGTGGTATGGCTGTAGGTGAGATACATGCACTTTTTTGCCCTCTTCTACTTCTATCACTAGGTAAGCTAATAAAAAAGTTTCCTAACTGTATTGGCTTACTGAAAAAAATCATGTGTTGGTAATGTAAAACGACCTACAGGACATGATATTAGCAGGGGGTCTTAAATTAAACTACTAAAGAGGATCAACACTGTTTAGCTGCCAAAAGCAGTTGGAATTGGGCCTAAACAGTGTGGTAAGTCTTTAGGTGATGGCTATTGTGTCTGTTTGACCTCTTCCAAATGTCTGTACTGGCAATAAAAAGAAAAAGTTTCCAATTTAAATAGCTAGAGAATAAAAACAATTTGCCTGTAATGTGAAAAAACCTACAGCACCTGGTGTTCCCATGTGGTCTCCCACCCAAGTACTAACCAGGCCCAACACTGCTTAGCTTCCAAGAACAGACAAGATTGGGCCTATCCAATGTGGTATGGCTGTAGGTGAAATACAGGCACTTTTTAGCCCTTTTCTACTTCTATCACCAGGTAAGCTAATAAAAAAGTTTCCTAACTGTATTGGCTTACTGAAAAAAATCATGTGTTGGTAATGTAAAAAGACCTACAGGACATGATATTAGCAGGGGGTCTTAAATTAAACTACTAAAGAGGCTCAACACTGTTTAGCTGCCAAAAGCAGTTGGAATTGGGCCTAAACAGTGTGGTAAGTCTTTAGGTGATGGCTATTGTGTCTGTTTGAACTCTTCCAAATGTCTGTGCTGGCAATAAAAAGAAAAAAGTTTCCAATCTAAATAGCTAGAGAATAAAAACAATTTGCCAGTAATGTGAAAAAACCTACAGCACCTGGTGTTCCCATGTGGTCTCCCACCCAAGTACTAACCAGGCCCAACACTGCTTAACTTCCAAGATCAGACGAGGTTGGGCCTATCCAATGTGGTATGGCTGTAGGTGAGATACAAGCACTTTTTTGCCCTCTTCTACTTCTATCACCAGGTAAGCTAATAAAAAAGTTTCCTAACTGTATTGGCTTACTGAAAAAAATCATGTGTTGGTAATGTAAAACGACCTACAGGACATGATATTAGCAGGGGGTCTTAAATTAAACTACTAAAGAGGATCAACACTGTTTAGCTGCCAAAAGCAGATGGAATTGGGCCTAAACAGTGTGGTAAGTCTTTAGGTGATGGCTATTGTGTCTGTTTGACCTCTTCCAAATGTCTGTACTGGCAATAAAAAGAAAAAGTTTCCAATTTAAATAGCTAGAGAATAAAAACAATTTGCCTGTAATGTGAAAAAACCTACAGCACCTGGTGTTCCCATGTGGTCTCCCACCCAAGTACTAACCAGGCCCAACACTGCTTAGCTTCCAAGATCAGACGAGATTGGGCCTATCCAATGTGGTATGGCTGTAGGTGAGATACATGCACTTTTTTGCCCTCTTCTACTTCTATCACCAGGTAAGCTAATAAAAAAGTTTCCTAACTGTATTGGCTTACTGAAAAAAATCATGTGTTGGTAATGTAAAACGACCTACAGGACATGATATTAGCAGGGGGTCTTAAATTAAACTACTAAAGAGGATCAACACTGTTTAGCTGCCAAAAGCAGTTGGAATTGGGCCTAAACAGTGTGGTAAGTCTTTAGGTGATGGCTATTGTGTCTGTTTGACCTCTTCCAAATGTCTGTACTGGCAATAAAAAGAAAAAGTTTCCAATTTAAATAGCTAGAGAATAAAAACAATTTGCCTGTAATGTGAAAAAACCTACAGCACCTGGTGTTCCCATGTGGTCTCCCACCCAAGTACTAACCAGGCCCAACACTGCTTAGCTTCCAAGAACAGACAAGATTGGGCCTATCCAATGTGGTATGGCTGTAGGTGAAATACAGGCACTTTTTAGCCCTCTTCTACTTCTATCACCAGGTAAGCTAATAAAAAAGTTTCCTAACTGTATTGGCTTACTGAAAAAAATCATGTGTTGGTAATGTAAAAAGACCTACAGGACATGATATTAGCAGGGGGTCTTAAATTAAACTACTAAAGAGGCTCAACACTGTTTAGCTGCCAAAAGCAGTTGGAATTGGGCCTAAACAGTGTGGTAAGTCTTTAGGTGATGGCTATTGTGTCTGTTTGAACTCTTCCAAATGTCTGTGCTGGCAATAAAAAGAAAAAGTTTCCAATCTAAATAGCTAGAGAATAAAAACAATTTGCCAGTAATGTGAAAAAACCTACAGCACCTGGTGTTCCCATGTGGTCTCCCACCCAAGTACTATCCAGGCCCAACACTGCTTTGCTTCCAAGATCAGGCCTATCCAATGTGGTATGGCTGTAGGTGAGATACAGGTACTTTTTTGCCCTCTTCTACTTCTATCACCAGGTAAGCTAATACAAAAGTTTCCTAACTGTATTGGCTTACTGAAAAAAATCATGTGTTGGTAATGTAAAAAGACCTACAGGACATGATATTAGCAGGGGGTCTTAAATTAAACTACTAAAGAGGATCAACACTGTTTAGCTGCCAAAAGCAGTTGGAATTGGGCCTAAACAGTGTGGTAAGTCTTTAGGTGATGGCTATTGTGTCTGTTTGAACTCTTCCAAATGTCTGTGCTGGCAATAAAAAGAAAAAGTTTCCAATCTAAATAGCTAGAGAATAAAAACAATTTGCCAGTAATGTCAAAAAAACTACAGCACCTGGTGTTCCCATGTGGTCTCCCACCCAAGTACTAACCAGGCCCAACACTGCTTAACTTCCAAGATCAGACGAGGTTGGGCCTATCCAATGTGGTATGGCTGTAGGTGAGATACAAGCACTTTTTTGCCCTCTTCTACTTCTATCACCAGGTAAGCTAATAAAAAAGTTTCCTAACTGTATTGGCTTACTTAAAAAAAATCATGTGTTGGTAATGTAAAAAGACCTACAGGACATGATATTAGCAGGGGGTCTTAAATTAAACTACTAAAGAGGCTCAACACTGTTTAGCTGCCAAAAGCAGTTGGAATTGGGCCTAAACAGTGTGGTAATTCTTTAGGTGATGGCTATTGTGTCTGTTTGACCTCTTCCAAATGTCTGTACTGGCAATAAAAAGAAAAAGTTTCCAATTTAAATAGCTAGAGAATAAAAACAATTTGCCTGTAATGTGAAAAAACCTACAGCACCTGGTGTTCCCATGTGGTCTCCCACCCAAGTACTAACCAGGCCCAACACTGCTTAGCTTCCAAGATCAGACAAGATTGGGCCTATCCAATGTGGTATGGCTGTAGGTGAGATACAGGCACTTTTTTGCCCTCTTCTACTTCTATCACCAGGTAAGCTAATAAAAAAGTTTCCTAACTGTATTGGCTTACTGAAAAAAATCATGTGTTGGTAATGTAAAAAGACCTACAGGACATGATATTAGCAGGGGGTCTTAAATTAAACTACTAAACAGGCTCAACACTGTTTAGCTGCCAAAAGCAGTTGGAATTGAGCCTAAACAGTGTGGTAAGTCTTTAGCTGATGGCTATTGTGTCTGTTTGACCTCTTCCAAATGTCTGTGCTGGCAATAAAATGAAAAAGTTTCCAATATAAATAGCTAGAGAATAAAAACAATTTGCCAGTGATGTGAAAAAACCTACAGCACCTGGTGTTCCCATGTGGTCTCCCACCCAAGTACTAACCAGGCCCAACACTGCTTAGCTTCCAAGATCAGACGAGATTGGGCCTATCCAATGTGGTATGGCTGTAGGTGAGTTAAATTCACTTTTTTGCCCTCTTCTACTTTTATCACCAGGTAAGCTAATAAAAAAGTTTCCTAACTGTATTGGCTTACTGAAAAAAATCATGTGTTGGTAATGTAAAAAGACCTACAGGACATGATATTAGCAGGGGGTCTTAAATTAAACTACTAAAGAGGCTCAACACTGTTTAGCTGCCAAAAGTAGTTGGAATTGGGCCTAAACAGTGTGGTAAGTCTTTAGGAGATGGCTATTGTGTCTGTTTGACCTCTTCCAAATGTCTGTACTGGCAATAAAAAGAAAAAGTTTCCAATTTAAATAGCTAGAGAATAAAAACAATTTGCCTGTAATGTGAAAAAACCTACAGCACCTGGTGTTCCCATGTGGTCTCCCACCCAAGTACTAACCAGGCCCAACACTGCTTAGCTTCCAAGATCAGACAAGATTGGGCCTATCCAATGTGGTATGGCTTTAGGTGAGATACAGGCACTTTTTTGCCCTCTTCTACTTCTATCACCAGGTAAGCTAATAAAAAAGTTTCCTAACTGTATTGGCTTACTGAAAAAAATCATGTGTTGGTAATGTAAAAAGACCTACAGGACATGATATTAGCAGGGAGTCTTAAATTAAACTACTAAAGAGGCCCAACACTGTTTAGCTGCCAAAAGCAGTTGGAATTGGGCCTAAACAGTGTGGTAAGTCTTTAGGTGATGGCTATTGTGTCTGTTTGACCTCTTCCAAATGTCTGTGCTGGCAATAAAAAGAAAAAGTTTCCAATTTAAATAGCTAGAGAATAAAAACAATTTGCCAGTAATGTGAAAAAACCTACAGCACCTGGTGTTCCCATGTGGTCTCCCACCCAAGTACTATCCAGGCCCAACACTGCTTAGCTTCCAAGATCAGACGAGATTGGGCCTATCCAATGTGGTATGGCTGTAGTTGAGATACAGGCACTTTTTTGCCCTCTTCTACTTCTATCACCAGGTAAGCTAATAAAAAAGTTTCCTAACTGTATTGGCTTACTGAAAAAAATCATGTGTTGGTAATGTAAAAAGATCTACAGGACATGATATTAGCAGGGGGTCTTAAATTAAACTACTAAAGAGGCTCAACACTGTTTAGCTGCCAAAAGCAGTTGGAATTGGGCCTAAACAGTTTGGTAAGTCTTTAGGTGATGGCTATTGTGTCTGTTTGACCTCTTCCAAATGTCTGTGCTGGCAATAAAAAGATAAAGTTTCCTATTTAAATAGCTAGAGAATAAAAACAATTTGCCAGTAATGTGAAAAAACCTACAGCACCTGGTGTTCCCATGTGGTCTCCCACCCAAGTACTAACCAGGCCCAACACTGCTTAGCTTCCAAGATCAGACGAGATTGGGCCTATCCAATGTGGTATGGCTGTAGGTGAGTTAAAAGCACTTTTTTGCCCTCTTCTACTTCTATCACCAGGTAAGCTAATAAAAAAGTTTCCTAACTGTATTGGCTTACTGAAAAAAATCATGTGTTGGTAATGTAAAACGACCTACAGGACATGATATTAGCAGGGGGTCTTAAATTAAACTACTAAAGAGGATCAACACTGTTTAGCTGCCAAAAGCAGATGGAATTGGGCCTAAACAGTGTGGTAAGTCTTTAGGTGATGGCTATTGTGTCTGTTTGACCTCTTCCAAATGTCTGTACTGGCAATAAAAAGAAAAAGTTTCCAATTTAAATAGCTAGAGAATAAAAACAATTTGCCTGTAATGTGAAAAAACCTACAGCACCTGGTGTTCCCATGTGGTCTCCCACCCAAGTACTAACCAGGCCCAACACTGCTTAGCTTCCAAGATCAGACGAGATTGGGCCTATCCAATGTGGTATGGCTGTAGGTGAGATACATGCACTTTTTTGCCCTCTTCTACTTCTATCACCAGGTAAGCTAATAAAAAAGTTTCCTAACTGTATTGGCTTACTGAAAAAAATCATGTGTTGGTAATGTAAAACGACCTACAGGACATGATATTAGCAGGGGGTCTTAAATTAAACTACTAAAGAGGATCAACACTGTTTAGCTGCCAAAAGCAGTTGGAATTGGGCCTAAACAGTGTGGTAAGTCTTTAGGTGATGGCTATTGTGTCTGTTTGACCTCTTCCAAATGTCTGTACTGGCAATAAAAAGAAAAAGTTTCCAATTTAAATAGCTAGAGAATAAAAACAATTTGCCTGTAATGTGAAAAAACCTACAGCACCTGGTGTTCCCATGTGGTCTCCCACCCAAGTACTAACCAGGCCCAACACTGCTTAGCTTCCAAGAACAGACAAGATTGGGCCTATCCAATGTGGTATGGCTGTAGGTGAAATACAGGCACTTTTTAGCCCTCTTCTACTTCTATCACCAGGTAAGCTAATAAAAAAGTTTCCTAACTGTATTGGCTTACTGAAAAAAATCATGTGTTGGTAATGTAAAAAGACCTACAGGACATGATATTAGCAGGGGGTCTTAAATTAAACTACTAAAGAGGCTCAACACTGTTTAGCTGCCAAAAGCAGTTGGAATTGGGCCTAAACAGTGTGGTAAGTCTTTAGGTGATGGCTATTGTGTCTGTTTGAACTCTTCCAAATGTCTGTGCTGGCAATAAAAAGAAAAAAGTTTCCAATCTAAATAGCTAGAGAATAAAAACAATTTGCCAGTAATGTGAAAAAACCTACAGCACCTGGTGTTCCCATGTGGTCTCCCACCCAAGTACTAACCAGGCCCAACACTGCTTAACTTCCAAGATCAGACGAGGTTGGGCCTATCCAATGTGGTATGGCTGTAGGTGCGATACAAGCACTTTTTTGCCCTCTTCTACTTCTATCACCAGGTAAGCTAATAAAAAAGTTTCCTAACTGTATTGGCTTACTGAAAAAAATCATGTGTTGGTAATGTAAAACGACCTACAGGACATGATATTAGCAGGGGGTCTTAAATTAAACTACTAAAGAGGATCAACACTGTTTAGCTGCCAAAAGCAGATGGAATTGGGCCTAAACAGTGTGGTAAGTCTTTAGGTGATGGCTATTGTGTCTGTTTGACCTCTTCCAAATGCCTGTACTGGCAATAAAAAGAAAAAGTTTCCAATTTAAATAGCTAGAGAATAAAAACAATTTGCCTGTAATGTGAAAAAACCTACAGCACCTGGTGTTCCCATGTGGTCTCCCACCCAAGTACTAACCAGACCCAACACTGCTTAGCTTCCAAGAACAGACGAGATTGGGCCTATCCAATGTGGTATGGCTGTAGGTGAAATACAGGCACTTTTTAGCCCTCTTCTACTTCTATCACCAGGTAAGCTAATAAAAAAGTTTCCTAACTGTATTGGCTTACTGAAAAAAATCATGTGTTGGTAATGTAAAAAGACCTACAGGACATGATATTAGCAGGGGGTCTTAAATTAAACTACTAAAGAGGCTCAACACTGTTTAGCTGCCAAAAGCAGTTGGAATTGGGCCTAAACAGTGTGGTAAGTCTTTAGGTGATGGCTATTGTGTCTGTTTGACCTCTTCCAAATGTCTGTACTGGCAATAAAAAGAAAAAGTTTCCAATTTAAATAGCTAGAGAATAAAAACAATTTGCCTGTAATGTGAAAAAACCTACAGCACCTGGTGTTCCCATGTGGTCTCCCACCCAAGTACTAACCAGGCCCAACACTGCTTAGCTTCCAAGAACAGACAAGATTGGGCCTATCCAATGTGGTATGGCTGTAGGTGAAATACAGGCACTTTTTTGCCCTCTTCTACTTCTATCACCAGGTAAGCTAATAAAAAAGTTTCCTAACTGTATTGGCTTACTGAAAAAAATCATGTGTTGGTAATGTAAAAAGACCTACAGGACATGATATTATCAGGGGGTCTTAAATTAAACTACTAAATAGCCTCAACACTGTTTACCTGCCAAAAGCAGTTGGAATTGGGCCTAAACAGTGTGGTAAGTCTTTAGGTGATGGATATTGTGTCTGTTTTACCTCTTCCAAATGTCAGTGCTGGCAATAAAAAGAAAAAGTTTCCAATTTAAATATCTAGAGAATAAAAACAATTTGCCTGTAATGTGAAAAAACCTACAGCACCTGGTGTTCCCATGTGGTCTCCCACCCAAGTACTATCCAGGCCCAACACTGCTTTGCTTCCAAGATCAGGCCTATCCAATGTGGTATGGCTGTAGGTGAGATACAGGTACTTTTTTGCCCTCTTCTACTTCTATCACCAGGTAAGCTAATACAAAAGTTTCCTAACTGTATTGGCTTACTGAAAAAAATCATGTGTTGGTAATGTAAAAAGACCTACAGGACATGATATTAGCAGGGGGTCTTAAATTAAACTACTAAAGAGGATCAACACTGTTTAGCTGCCAAAAGCAGTTGGAATTGGGCCTAAACAGTGTGGTAAGTCTTTAGGTGATGGCTATTGTGTCTGTTTGAACTCTTCCAAATGTCTGTGCTGGCAATAAAAAGAAAAAGTTTCCAATCTAAATAGCTAGAGAATAAAAACAATTTGCCAGTAATGTGAAAAAACCTACAGCACCTGGTGTTCCCATGTGGTCTCCCACCCAAGTACTAACCAGGCCCAACACTGCTTAACTTCCAAGATCAGACGAGGTTGGGCCTATCCAATGTGGTATGGCTGTAGGTGAGATACAAGCACTTTTTTGCCCTCTTCTACTTCTATCACCAGGTAAGCTAATAAAAAAGTTTCCTAACTGTATTGGCTTACTTAAAAAAAATCATGTGTTGGTAATGTAAAAAGACCTACAGGACATGATATTAGCAGGGGGTCTTAAATTAAACTACTAAAGAGGCTCAACACTGTTTAGCTGCCAAAAGCAGTTGGAATTGGGCCTAAACAGTGTGGTAATTCTTTAGGTGATGGCTATTGTGTCTGTTTGACCTCTTCCAAATGTCTGTACTGGCAATAAAAAGAAAAAGTTTCCAATTTAAATAGCTAGAGAATAAAAACAATTTGCCTGTAATGTGAAAAAACCTACAGCACCTGGTGTTCCCATGTGGTCTCCCACCCAAGTACTAACCAGGCCCAACACTGCTTAGCTTCCAAGATCAGACAAGATTGGGCCTATCCAATGTGGTATGGCTGTAGGTGAGATACAGGCACTTTTTTGCCCTCTTCTACTTCTATCACCAGGTAAGCTAATAAAAAAGTTTCCTAACTGTATTGGCTTACTGAAAAAAATCATGTGTTGGTAATGTAAAAAGACCTACAGGACATGATATTAGCAGGGGGTCTTAAATTAAACTACTAAACAGGCTCAACACTGTTTAGCTGCCAAAAGCAGTTGGAATTGAGCCTAAACAGTGTGGTAAGTCTTTAGCTGATGGCTATTGTGTCTGTTTGACCTCTTCCAAATGTCTGTGCTGGCAATAAAATGAATAAGTTTCCAATATAAATAGCTAGAGAATAAAAACAATTTGCCAGTGATGTGAAAAAACCTACAGCACCTGGTGTTCCCATGTGGTCTCCCACCCAAGTACTAACCAGGCCCAACACTGCTTAGCTTCCAAGATCAGACGAGATTGGGCCTATCCAATGTGGTATGGCTGTAGGTGAGTTAAATTCACTTTTTTGCCCTCTTCTACTTTTATCACCAGGTAAGCTAATAAAAAAGTTTCCTAACTGTATTGGCTTACTGAAAAAAATCATGTGTTGGTAATGTAAAAAGACCTACAGGACATGATATTAGCAGGGGGTCTTAAATTAAACTACTAAAGAGGCTCAACACTGTTTAGCTGCCAAAAGTAGTTGGAATTGGGCCTAAACAGTGTGGTAAGTCTTTAGGAGATGGCTATTGTGTCTGTTTGACCTCTTCCAAATGTCTGTACTGGCAATAAAAAGAAAAAGTTTCCAATTTAAATAGCTAGAGAATAAAAACAATTTGCCTGTAATGTGAAAAAACCTACAGCACCTGGTGTTCCCATGTGGTCTCCCACCCAAGTACTAACCAGGCCCAACACTGCTTAGCTTCCAAGATCAGGCCTATCCAATGTGGTATGGCTGTAGGTGAGATACAGGCACTTTTTTGCCCTCTTCTACTTCTATCACCAGGTAAGCTAATAAAAAAGTTTCCTAACTGTATTGGCTTACTGAAAAAAATCATGTGTTGGTAATGTAAAAAGACCTACAGGACATGATATTAGCAGGGAGTCTTAAATTAAACTACTAAAGAGGCCCAACACTGTTTAGCTGCCAAAAGCAGTTGGAATTGGGCCTAAACAGTGTGGTAAGTCTTTAGGTGATGGCTATTGTGTCTGTTTGACCTCTTCCAAATGTCTGTGCTGGAAATAAAAAGAAAAAGTTTCCAATTTAAATAGCTAGAGAATAAAAACAATTTGCCAGTAATGTGAAAAAACCTACAGCACCTGGTGTTCCCATGTGGTCTCCCACCCAAGTACTAACCAGGCCCAACACTGCTTAGCTTCCAAGATCAGACGAGATTGGGCCTATCCAATGTGGTATGGCTGTAGTTGAGATACAGGCACTTTTTTGCCCTCTTCTACTTCTATCACCAGGTAAGCTAATAAAAAAGTTTCCTAACTGTATTGGCTTACTGAAAAAAATCATGTGTTGGTAATGTAAAAAGACCTACAGGACATGATATTAGCAGGGGGTCTTAAATTAAACTACTAAAGAGGCTCAACACTGTTTAGCTGCCAAAAGCAGTTGGAATTGGGCCTAAACAGTTTGGTAAGTCTTTAGGTGATGGCTATTGTGTCTGTTTGACCTCTTCCAAATGTCTGTGCTGGCAATAAAAAGATAAAGTTTCCTATTTAAATAGCTAGAGAATAAAAACAATTTGCCAGTAATGTGAAAAAACCTACAGCACCTGGTGTTCCCATGTGGTCTCCCACCCAAGTACTAACCAGGCCCAACACTGCTTAGCTTCCAAGATCAGACGAGATTGGGCCTATCCAATGTGGTATGGCTGTAGGTGAGTTAAAGGCACTTTTTTGCCCTCTTCTACTTCTATCACCAGGTAAGCGAATACAAAAGTTTCCTAACTGTATTGGCTTACTGAAAAAAATCATGTGTTGGTAATGTAAAAAGACCTACAGGACATGATATTAGCAGGGAGTCTTAAATTAAACTACTAAAGAGGCCCAACACTGTTTAGCTGCCAAAAGCAGTTGGAATTGGGCCTAAACAGTGTGGTAAGTCTTTAGGTGATGGCTATTGTGTCTGTTTGACCTCTTCCAAATGTCTGTACTGGCAATAAAAAGAAAAAGTTTCCAATTTAAATAGCTAGAGAATAAAAACAATTTGCCTGTAATGTGAAAAAACCTACAGCACCTGGTGTTCCCATGTGGTCTCCCACCCAAGTACTAACCAGGCCCAACACTGCTTAGCTTCCAAGATCAGACGAGATTGGGCCTATCCAATGTGGTATGGCTGTAGGTGAGATACATGCACTTTTTTGCCCTCTTCTACTTCTATCACCAGGTAAGCTAATAAAAAAGTTTCCTAACTGTATTGGCTTACTGAAAAAAATCATGTGTTGGTAATGTAAAACGACCTACAGGACATGATATTAGCAGGGGTTCTTTAATTAAACTACTAAAGAGGATCAACACTGTTTAGCTGCCAAAAGCAGTTGGAATTGGGCCTAAACAGTGTGGTAAGTCTTTAGGTGATGGCTATTGTGTCTGTTTGACCTCTTCCAAATGTCTGTACTGGCAATAAAAAGAAAAAGTTTCCAATTTAAATAGCTAGAGAATAAAAACAATTTGCCTGTAATGTGAAAAAACCTACAGCACCTGGTGTTCCCATGTGGTCTCCCACCCAAGTACTAACCAGGCCCAACACTGCTTAGCTTCCAAGAACAGACAAGATTGGGCCTATCCAATGTGGTATGGCTGTAGGTGAAATACAGGCACTTTTTTGCCCTCTTCTACTTCTATCACCAGGTAAGCTAATAAAAAAGTTTCCTAACTGTATTGGCTTACTGAAAAAAATCATGTGTTGGTAATGTAAAAAGACCTACAGGACATGATATTATCAGGGGGTCTTAAATTAAACTACTAAATAGCCTCAACACTGTTTACCTGCCAAAAGCAGTTGGAATTGGGCCTAAACAGTGTGGTAAGTCTTTAGGTGATGGCTATTGTGTCTGTTTGACCTCTTCCAAATGTCTGTACTGGCAATAAAAAGAAAAAGTTTCCAATTTAAATAGCTAGAGAATAAAAACAATTTGCCTGTAATGTGAAAAAACCTACAGCACCTGGTGTTCCCATGTGGTCTCCCACCCAAGTACTAACCAGGCCCAACACTGCTTAGCTTCCAAGATCAGACGAGATTGGGCCTATCCAATGTGGTATGGCTGTAGGTGAGATACATGCACTTTTTTGCCCTCTTCTACTTCTATCACCAGGTAAGCTAATAAAAAAGTTTCCTAACTGTATTGGCTTACTGAAAAAAATCATGTGTTGGTAATGTAAAACGACCTACAGGACATGATATTAGCAGGGGGTCTTAAATTAAACTACTAAAGAGGATCAACACTGTTTAGCTGCCAAAAGCAGTTGGAATTGGGCCTAAACAGTGTGGTAAGTCTTTAGGTGATGGCTATTGTGTCTGTTTGACCTCTTCCAAATGTCTGTACTGGCAATAAAAAGAAAAAGTTTCCAATTTAAATAGCTAGAGAATAAAAACAATTTGCCTGTAATGTGAAAAAACCTACAGCACCTGGTGTTCCCATGTGGTCTCCCACCCAAGTACTAACCAGGCCCAACACTGCTTAGCTTCCAAGATCAGACGAGATTGGGCCTATCCAATGTGGTATGGCTGTAGGTGAGATACATGCACTTTTTTGCCCTCTTCTACTTCTATCACCAGGTAAGCTAATAAAAAAGTTTCCTAACTGTATTGGCTTACTGAAAAAAATCATGTGTTGGTAATGTAAAACGACCTACAGGACATGATATTAGCAGGGGGTCTTAAATTAAACTACTAAAGAGGCTCAACACTGTTTAGCTGCCAAAAGCAGTTGGAATTGGGCCTAAACAGTTTGGTAAGTCTTTAGGTGATGGCTATTGTGTCTGTTTGACCTCTTCCAAATGTCTGTACTGGCAATAAAAAGAAAAAGTTTCCAATTTAAATAGCTAGAGAATAAAAACAATTTGCCTGTAATGTGAAAAAACCTACAGCACCTGGTGTTCCCATGTGGTCTCCCACCCAAGTACTAACCAGGCCCAACACTGCTTAGCTTCCAAGATCAGACGAGATTGGGCCTATCCAATGTGGTATGGCTGTAGGTGAGATACATGCACTTTTTTGCCCTCTTCTACTTCTATCACCAGGTAAGCTAATAAAAAAGTTTCCTAACTGTATTGGCTTACTGAAAAAAATCATGTGTTGGTAATGTAAAACGACCTACAGGACATGATATTAGCAGGGGGTCTTAAATTAAACTACTAAAGAGGATCAACACTGTTTAGCTGCCAAAAGCAGTTGGAATTGGGCCTAAACAGTGTGGTAAGTCTTTAGGTGATGGCTATTGTGTCTGTTTGACCTCTTCCAAATGTCTGTACTGGCAATAAAAAGAAAAAGTTTCCAATTTAAATAGCTAGAGAATAAAAACAATTTGCCTGTAATGTGAAAAAACCTACAGCACCTGGTGTTTCCATGTGGTCTCCCACCCAAGTACTAACCAGGCCCAACACTGCTTAGCTTCCAAGATCAGACGAGATTGGGCCTATCCAATGTGGTATGGCTGTAGGTGAGATACATGCACTTTTTTGCCCTCTTCTACTTCTATCACCAGGTAAGCTAATAAAAAAGTTTCCTAACTGTATTGGCTTACTGAAAAAAATCATGTGTTGGTTATGTAAAACGACCTACAGGACATGATATTAGCAGGGGGTCTTAAATTAAACTACTAAATAGCCTCAACACTGTTTACCTGCCAAAAGCAGTTGGAATTGGGCCTAAACAGTGTGGTAAGTCTTTAGGTGATGGATATTGTGTCTGTTTTACCTCTTCCAAATGTCAGTGCTGGCAATAAAAAGAAAAAGTTTCCAATTTAAATATCTAGAGAATAAAAACAATTTGCCAGTAATGTGAAAAAACCTACAGCACCTGGTGTTCCCATGTGGTCTCCCACCCAAGTACTATCCAGGCCCAACACTGCTTTGCTTCCAAGATCAGGCCTATCCAATGTGGTATGGCTGTAGGTGAGATACAGGTACTTTTTTGCCCTCTTCTACTTCTATCACCAGGTAAGCTAATACAAAAGTTTCCTAACTGTATTGGCTTACTGAAAAAAATCATGTGTTGGTAATGTAAAAAGACCTACAGGACATGATATTAGCAGGGGGTCTTAAATTAAACTACTAAAGAGGCTCAACACTGTTTAGCTGCCAAAAGCAGTTGGAATTGGGCCTAAACAGTGTGGTAAGTCTTTAGGTGATGGCTATTGTGTCTGTTTGAACTCTTCCAAATGTCTGTGCTGGCAATAAAAAGAAAAAGTTTCCAATCTAAATAGCTAGAGAATAAAAACAATTTGCCAGTAATGTGAAAAAACCTACAGCACCTGGTGTTCCCATGTGGTCTCCCACCCAAGTACTAACCAGGCCCAACACTGCTTAACTTCCAAGATCAGACGTGGTTGGGCCTATCCAATGTGGTATGGCTGTAGGTGAGATACAAGCACTTTTTTGCCCTCTTCTACTTCTATCACCAGGTAAGCTAATAAAAAAGTTTCCTAACTGTATTGGCTTACTGAAAAAAATCATGTGTTGGTAATGTAAAAAGACCTACAGGACATGATATTAGCAGGGGGTCTTAAATTAAACTACTAAACAGGCTCAACACTGTTTAGCTGCCAAAAGCAGTTGGAATTGAGCCTAAACAGTGTGGTAAGTCTTTAGCTGATGGCTATTGTGTCTGTTTGACCTCTTCCAAATGTCTGTGCTGGCAATAAAATGAAAAAGTTTCCAATATAAATAGCTAGAGAATAAAAACAATTTGCCAGTGATGTGAAAAAACCTACAGCACCTGGTGTTCCCATGTGGTCTCCCACCCAAGTACTAATCAGGCCCAACACTGCTTAGCTTCCAAGATCAGACGAGATTGGGCCTATCCAATGTGGTATGGCTGTAGGTGAGTTAAATTCACTTTTTTGCCCTCTTCTACTTTTATCACCAGGTAAGCTAATAAAAAAGTTTCCTAACTGTATTGGCTTACTGAAAAAAATCATGTGTTGGTAATGTAAAAAGACCTACAGGACATGATATTAGCAGGGGGTCTTAAATTAAACTACTAAAGAGGCTCAACACTGTTTAGCTGCCAAAAGTAGTTGGAATTGGGCCTAAACAGTGTGGTAAGTCTTTAGGAGATGGCTATTGTGTCTGTTTGACCTCTTCCAAATGTCTGTACTGGCAATAAAAATAAAAAGTTTCCAATTTAAATAGCTAGAGAATAAAAACAATTTGCCTGTAATGTGAAAAAACCTACAGCACCTGGTGTTCCCATGTGGTCTCCCACCCAAGTACTAACCAGGCCCAACACTGCTTAGCTTCCAAGATCAGACAAGATTGGGCCTATCCAATGTGGTATGGCTGTAGGTGAGATACAGGCACTTTTTTGCCCTCTTCTACTTCTATCACCAGGTAAGCTAATAAAAAAGTTTCCTAACTGTATTGGCTTACTGAAAAAAATCATGTGTTGGTAATGTAAAAAGACCTACAGGACATGATATTAGCAGGGAGTCTTAAATTAAACTACTAAAGAGGCCCAACACTGTTTAGCTGCCAAAAGCAGTTGGAATTGGGCCTAAACAGTGTGGTAAGTCTTTAGGTGATGGCTATTGTGTCTGTTTGACCTCTTCCAAATGTCTGTGCTGGCAATAAAAAGAAAAAGTTTCCAATTTAAATAGCTAGAGAAAAAAACAATTTGCCAGTAATGTGAAAAAACCTACAGCACCTGGTGTTCACATGTGGTCTCCCACCCAAGTACTAACCAGGCCCAACACTGCTTAGCTTCCAAGATCAGACGAGATTGGGCCTATCCAATGTGGTATGGCTGTAGTTGAGATACATGAAATTTTTTGCCCTCTTCTACTTCTATCACCAGGTAAGCTAATAAAAAAGTTTCCTAACTGTATTGGCTTACTGAAAAAAATCATGTGTTGGTAATGTAAAAAGACCTACAGGACATGATATTAGCAGGGGGTCTTAAATTAAACTACTAAAGAGGCTCAACACTGTTTAGCTGCCAAAAGCAGTTGGAATTGGGCCTAAACAGTTTGGTAAGTCTTTAGGTGATGGCTATTGTGTCTGTTTGACCTCTTCCAAATGTCTGTGCTGGCAATAAAAAGATAAAGTTTCCTATTTAAATAGCTAGAGAATAAAAACAATTTGCAAGTAATGTGAAAAAACCTACAGCACCTGGTGTTCCCATGTGGTCTCCCACCCAAGTACTAACCAGGCCCAACACTGCTTAGCTTCCAAGATCAGACGAGATTGGGCCTATCCAATGTGGTATGGCTGTAGGTGAGTTAAAGGCACTTTTTTGCCCTCTTCTACTTCTATCACCAGGTAAGCTAATACAAAAGTTTCCTAACTGTATTGGCTTACTGAAAAAAAATCATGTGTTGGTAATGTAAAAAGACCTACAGGACATGATATTAGCAGGGAGTCTTAAATTAAACTACTAAAGAGGCCCAACACTGTTTAGCTGCCAAAAGCAGTTGGAATTGGGCCTAAACAGTGTGGTAAGTCTTTAGGTGATGGCTATTGTGTCTGTTTGACCTCTTCCAAATGTCTGTACTGGCAATAAAAAGAAAAAGTTTCCAATTTAAATAGCTAGAGAATAAAAACAATTTGCCTGTAATGTGAAAAAACCTACAGCACCTGGTGTTCCCATGTGGTCTCCCACCCAAGTACTAACCAGGCCCAACACTGCTTAGCTTCCAAGATCAGACGAGATTGGGCCTATCCAATGTGGTATGGCTGTAGGTGAGATACATGCACTTTTTTGCCCTCTTCTACTTCTATCACCAGGTAAGCTAATAAAAAAGTTTCCTAACTGTATTGGCTTACTGAAAAAAATCATGTGTTGGTAATGTAAAACGACCTACAGGACATGACATTAGCAGGGGGTCTTAAATTAAACTACTAAAGAGGATCAACACTGTTTAGCTGCCAAAAGCAGTTGGAATTGGGCCTAAACAGTGTGGTAAGTCTTTAGGTGATGGCTATTGTGTCTGTTTGACCACTTCCAAATGTCTGTACTGGCAATAAAAAGAAAAAGTTTCAAATTTAAATATCTAAAGAATAAAAACAATTTGCCAGTAATGTGAAAAAACCTACAGCACCTGGTGTTCCCATGTGGTCTCCCACCCAAGTACTATCCAGGCCCAACACTGCTTTGCTTCCAAGATCAGGCCTATCCAATGTGGTATGGCTGTAGGTGAGATACAGGTACTTTTTTGCCCCCTTCTACTTCTATCACAAGGTAAGCTAATACAAAAGTTTCCTAACTGTATTGGCTTACTAAAAAAAATCATGTGTTGGTAATGTAAAAAGACCTACAGGACATGATATTAGCAGGGGGTCTTAAATTAAACTACTAAAGAGGCTCAACACTGTTTAGCTGCCAAAAGCAGTTGGAATTGGGCCTAAACAGTGTGGTAAGTCTTTAGGTGATGGCTATTGTGTCTGTTTGAACTCTTCCAAATGTCTGTGCTGGCAATAAAAAGAAAAAGTTTCCAATCTAAATAGCTAGAGAATAAAAACAATTTGCCAGTAATGTGAAAAAACCTACAGCACCTGGTGTTCCCATGTGGTCTCCCACCCAAGTACTAACCAGGCCCAACACTGCTTAACTTCCAAGATCAGACGAGGTTGGGCCTATCCAATGTGGTATGGCTGTAGGTGAGATACAAGCACTTTTTTGCCCTCTTCTACTTCTATCACCAGGTAAGCTAATAAAAAAGTTTCCTAACTGTATTGGCTTACTGAAAAAAATCATGTGTTGGTAATGTAAAACGACCTACAGGACATGATATTAGCAGGGGGTCTTAAATTAAACTACTAAAGAGGATCAACACTGTTTAGCTGCCAAAAGCAGATGGAATTGGGCCTAAACAGTGTGGTAAGTCTTTAGGTGATGGCTATTGTGTCTGTTTGACCTCTTCCAAATGCCTGTACTGGCAATAAAAAGAAAAAGTTTCCAATTTAAATAGCTAGAGAATAAAAACAATTTGCCTGTAATGTGAAAAAACCTACAGCACCTGGTGTTCCCATGTGGTCTCCCACCCAAGTACTAACCAGGCCCAACACTGCTTAGCTTCCAAGAACAGACGAGATTGGGCCTATCCAATGTGGTATGGCTGTAGGTGAAATACAGGCACTTTTTAGCCCTCTTCTACTTCTATCACCAGGTAAGCTAATAAAAAAGTTTCCTAACTGTATTGGCTTACTGAAAAAAATCATGTGTTGGTAATGTAAAAAGACCTACAGGACATGATATTAGCAGGGAGTCTTAAATTAAACTACTAAAGAGGCTCAACACTGTTTAGCTGCCAAAAGCAGTTGGAATTGGGCCTAAACAGTGTGGTAAGTCTTTAGGTGATGGCTATTGTGTCTGTTTGACCTCTTCCAAATGTCTGTACTGGCAATAAAAAGAAAAAGTTTCCAATTTAAATAGCTAGAGAATAAAAACAATTTGCCTGTAATGTGAAAAAACCTACAGCACCTGGTGTTCCCATGTGGTCTCCCACCCAAGTACTAACCAGGCCCAACACTGCTTAGCTTCCAAGATCAGACGAGATTGGGCCTATCCAATGTGGTATGGCTGTAGTTGAGATACAGGCACTTTTTTGCCCTCTTCTACTTCTATCACCAGGTAAGCTAATAAAAAAGTTTCCTAACTGTATTGGCTTACTGAAAAAAATCATGTGTTGGTAATGTAAAAAGACCTACAGGACATGATATTAGCAGGGGGTCTTAAATTAAACTACTAAAGAGGCTCAACACTGTTTAGCTGCCAAAAGCAGTTGGAATAGGGCCTAAACAGTTTGGTAAGTCTTTAGGTGATGGCTATTGTGTCTGTTTGACCTCTTTCAAATGTCTGTGCTGGCAATAAAAAGATAAAGTTTCCTATTTAAATAGCTAGAGAATAAAAACAATTTGCCAGTAATGTGAAAAAACCTACAGCACCTGGTGTTCCCATGTGGTCTCCCACCCAAGTACTAACCAGGCCCAACACTGCTTAGCTTCCAAGATCAGACGAGATTGGGCCTATCCAATGTGGTATGGCTGTAGGCGAGTTAAAGGCACTTTTTTGCCCTCTTCTACTTCTATCACCAGGTAAGCTAATACAAAAGTTTCCTAACTGTATTGGCTTACTGAAAAAAATCATGTGTTGGTAATGTAAAAAGACCTACAGGACATGATATTAGCAGGGGGTCTTAAATTAAACTACTAAAGAGGCTCAACACTGTTTAGCTGCCAAAAGCAGTTGGAATTGGGCCTAAACAGTGTGGTAAGTCTTTAGGTGATGGCTATTGTGTCTGTTTGACCTCTTCCAAATGTCTGTACTGGCAATAAAAAGAAAAAGTTTCCAATTTAAATAGCTAGAGAATAAAAACAATTTGCCTGTAATGTGAAAAAACCTACAGCACCTGGTGTTCCCATGTGGTCTCCCACCCAAGTACTAACCAGGCCCAACACTGCTTAGCTTCCAAGATCAGACGAGATTGGGCCTATCCAATGTGGTATGGCTGTAGTTGAGATACATGCACTTTTTTGCCCTCTTCTACTTCTATCACCAGGTAAGCTAATAAAAAAGTTTCCTAACTGTATTGGCTTACTGAAAAAAATCATGTGTTGGTAATGTAAAAAGACCTACAGGACATGATATTAGCAGGGAGTCTTAAATTAAACTACTAAAGAGGCCCAACACTGTTTAGCTGCCAAAAGCAGTTGGAATTGGGCCTAAACAGTGTGGTAAGTCTTTAGGTGATGGCTATTGTGTCTGTTTGACCTCTTCCAAATGTCTGTACTGGCAATAAAAATAAAAAGTTTCCAATTTAAATAGCTAGAGAATAAAAAAATATTTGCCTGTAATGTGAAAAAACCGACAGCACCTGGTGTTCCCATGTGGTTTCCCACCAAAGTACTAACTAGGCCCAACACTGCTTAGCTTCCAAGTTCAGACGAGATTGGGCCTATCCAATGTGGTATGGCTGTAGTTGAGATACAGGCACTTTTTTGCCCTCTTCTACTTCTATCACCAGGTAAGCTAATAAAAAAGTTTCCTAACTGTATTGGCTTACTGAAAAAAATCATGTGTTGGTAATGTAAATAGACCTACAGGACATGATATTAGCAGGGGGTCTTAAATTAAACTACTAAAGAGGCTCAACACTGTTTAGCTGCCAAAAGCAGTTGGAATTGGGCCTAAACAGTGTGGTAAGTCTTTAGGTGATGGCTATTGTGTCTGTTTGACCTCTTCCAAATGTCTGTACTGGCAATAAAAAGAAAAAGTTTCCAATTTAAATAGCTAGAGAATAAAAACAATTTGCCTGTAATGTGAAAAAACCTACAGCACCTGGCGTTCCCATGTGGTCTCCCACCCAAGTACTAACCAGGCCCAACACTGCTTAGCTTCCAAGATCAGACGAGATTGGGCCTATCCAATGTGGTATGGCTGTAGGTGAGATACATGCACTTTTTTGCCCTCTTCTACTTCTATCACCAGGTAAGCTAATAAAAAAGTTTCCTAACTGTATTGGCTTACTGAAAAAAATCATGTGTTGGTAATGTAAAACGACCTACAGGACATGATATTAGCAGGGGGTCTTAAATTAAACTACTAAAGAGGATCAACACTGTTTAGCTGCCAAAAGCAGTTGGAATTGGGCCTAAACAGTGTGGTAAGTCTTTAGGTGATGGCTATTGTGTCTGTTTGACCTCTTCCAAATGTCTGTACTGGCAATAAAAAGAAAAAGTTTCCAATTTAAATAGCTAGAGAATAAAAACAATTTGCCAGTGATGTGAAAAAACCTACAGCACCTGGTGTACCCATGTGGTCTCCCACCCAAGTACTAACCAGGCCCAACACTGCTTAGCTTCCAAGATCAGACGAGATTGGGCCTATCCAATGTGGTATGGCTGTAGGTGAGTTAAATTCACTTTTTTGCCCTCTTCTACTTCTATCACCAGGTAAGCTAATAAAAAAGTTTCCTAACTGTATTGGCTTACTGAAAAAAATCATGTGTTGGTAATGTAAAAAGACCTACAGGACATGATATTAGCAGGGGGTATTAAATTAAACTACTAAAGAGGCTCAACACTGTTTAGCTGCCAAAAGCAGTTGGAATTGGGCCTAAACAGTGTGGTAAGTCTTTAGGTGATGGCTATTGTGTCTGTTTGACCTCTTCCAAATGTCTGTACTGGCAATAAAAAGAAAAAGTTCCCAATTTAAATAGCTAGAGAATAAAAACAATTTGCCAGTAATGTGAAAAAACCTACAGCACCTGGTGTTCCCATGTGGTCTCCCACCCAAGTACTAACTAGGCCCAAAACTGCTTAGCTTCCAAGATCAGACGAGATTGGGCCTATCCAATGTGGTATGGCTGTAGGTGAAATACAGGCACTTTTTTGCCCTCTTCTACTTCTATCACCAGGTAAGCTAATACAAAAGTTCCCTAACTGTATTGGCTTACGGAAAAAAATCATGTGTTGGTAATGTAAAAAGACCTACAGGACATGATATTAGCAGGGGGTCTTAAATTAAACTACAAAAGAGGCTCAACACTGTTTAGCTGCCAAAAGCAGTTGGAATTGAGCCTAAACAGTGTGGTAAGTCTTTAGCTGATGGCTATTGTGTCTGTTTGACCTCTTCCAAATGTCTGTGCTGGCAATAAAATGAAAAAGTTTCCAATATAAATAGCTATAGAATAAAAACAATTTGCCAGTGATGTGAAAAAACCTACAGCACCTGGTGTTCCCATGTGGTCTCCCACCCAAGTACTAACCAGGCCCAACACTGCTTAGCTTCCAAGATCAGACGAGATTGGGCCTATCCAATGTGGTATGGCTGTAGGTGAGTTATATTCACTTTTTTGCCCTCTTCTACTTCTATCACCAGGTAAGCTAATAAAAAAGTTTCCTAACTGTATTGGCTTACTGAAAAAAATCATGTGTTGGTAATGTAAAAAGACCTACAGGACATGATATTAGCAGGGGGTCTTAAATTAAACTACTAAAGAGGCTCAACACTGTTTAGCTGCCAAAAGTAGTTGGAATTGGGCCTAAACAGTGTGGTAAGTCTTTAGGAGATGGCTATTGTGTCTGTTTGACCTCTTCCAAATGTCTGTACTGGCAATAAAAAGAAAAAGTTTCCAATTTAAATAGCTAGAGAATAAAAACAATTTGCCTGTAATGTGAAAAAACCTACAGCACCTGGTGTTCCCATGTGGTCTCCCACCCAAGTACTAACCAGGCCCAACACTGCTTAGCTTCCAAGATCAGACAAGATTGGGCCTATCCAATGTGGTATGGCTGTAGGTGAGATACAGGCACTTTTTTGCCCTCTTCTACTTCTATCACCAGGTAAGCTAATAAAAAAGTTTCCTAACTGTATTGGCTTACTGAAAAAAATCATGTGTTGGTAATGTAAAAAGACCTACAGGACATGATATTAGCAGGGGGTCTTAAATTAAACTACAAAAGAGGCTCAACACTGTTTAACTGCCAAAAGCAGTTGGAATTGAGCCTAAACAGTGTGGTAAGTCTTTAGCTGATGGCTATTGTGTCTGTTTGACCTCTTCCAAATGTCTGTGCTGGCAATAAAATGAAAAAGTTTCCAATATAAATAGCTAGAGAATAAAAATAATTTGCCAGTAATGTGAAAAAACCTACAGCACCTGGTGTTCCCATGTGGTCTCCCACCCAAGTACTAACCAGGCCCAACACTGCTTAGCTTCCAAGATCAGACGAGATTGGGCCTATCCAATGTGGTATGGCTGTAGGTGAGTTAAATTCACTTTTTTGCCCTCTTCTACTTCTATCACCAGGTAAGCTAATACAAAAGTTTCCTAACTGTATTGGCTTACTGAAAAAAATCATGTGTTGGTAATGTAAAAAGACCTACAGGACATGATATTAGCAGGGGGTCTTAAATTAAACTACTAAAGAGGCTCAACACTGTTAAGCTGCCAAAAGCAGTTGGAATTGGGCCTAAACAGTGTGGTAAGTCTTTAGGTGATGGCTATTGTGTCTGTTTGACCTCTTCCAAATGTCTGTACTGGCAATAAAAAGAAAAAGTTTCCAATTTAAATAGCTAGAGAAAAAAACAATTTGCCTGTAATGTGAAAAAACCTACAGCACCTGGTGTTCCCATGTGGTCTCCCACCCAAGTACTAACCAGGTCCAACACTGCTTAGCTTCCAAGATCAGACGAGATTGGGCCTATCCAATGTGTTATGGCTGTAGGTGAGATACAGGCACTTTTTTGCCCTCTTCTACTTCTATCACCAGGTAAGCTAATAAAAATGTTTCCTAACTGTATTGGCTTACTGAAAAAAATCATGTGTTGGTAATGTAAAACGACCTACAGGACATGATATTAGCAGGGGGTCTTAAATTAAACTACTAAAGAGGATCAACACTGTTTAGCTGCCAAAAGCAGTTGGAATTGGGCCTAAACAGTGTGGTAAGTCTTTAGGTGATGGCTATTGTGTCTGTTTGACCTCTCCCAAATGTCTGTACTGGCAATAAAAAGAAAAAGTTTCCAATTTAAATAGCTAGAGAATAAAAACAATTTGCCTGTAATGTGAAAAAACCTACAGCACCTGGTGTTCCCATGTGGTCTCCCACCCAAGTACTAACCAGGCCCAACACTGCTTAGCTTCCAAGAACAGACGAGATTGGGCCTATCCAATGTGGTATGGCTGTAGGTGAAATACAGGCACTTTTTTGCCCTCTTCTACTTCTATCACCAGGTAAGCTAATAAAAAAGTTTCCTAACTGTATTGGCTTACTGAAAAAAATCATGTGTTGGTAATGTAAAAAGACCTACAGGACATGATATTAGCAGGGGGTCTTAAATTAAACTACTAAAGAGGCTCAACACTGTTTAGCTGCCAAAAGCAGTTGGAATTGGGCCTAAACAGTGTGGTAAGTCTTTATGTGATGGCTATTGTGTCTGTTTGACCTCTTCCAAATGTCTGTACTGGCAATAAAAAGAAAAAGTTTCCAATTTAAATAGCTAGAGAATAAAAACAATTTGCCTGTAATGTGAAAAACCCTACAGCACCTGGTGTTCCCATGTGGTCTCCCACCCAAGTACTAACCAGGCCCAACACTGCTTAGCTTCCAAGATCAGACGAGATTGGGCCTATCCAATGTGGTATGGCTGTAGGTGAGATACAGGCACTTTTTTGCCCTCTTCTACTTCTATCACCAGGTAAGCTAATAAAAAAGTTTCCTAACTGTATTGGCTTACTGAAAAAAAATCATGTGTTGGTAATGTAAAAAGACCTACAGGACATGATATTAGCAGGGGGTCTTAAATTAAACTACTAAAGAGGCTCAACACTGTTTAGCTGCCAAAAGCAGTTGGAATTGGGCCTAAACAGTGTGGTAAGTCTTTAGGTGATGGCTATTGTGTCTGTTTGACCTCTTCCAAATGTCTGTGCTGGCAATAAAAAGAAAAAGTTTCCAATTTAAATAGCTAGAGAATAAAAACAATTTGCCAGTAATGTGAAAAAACCTACAGCACCTGGTGTTCCCATGTGGTCTCCCACCAAAGTACTAACCAGGCCCAACACTGCTTAGCTTCCAAGATCAGACGAGATTGGGCCTATCCAATGTGGTATGGCTGTAGGTGAGTTAAACCACTTTTTTGCCCTCTTCTACTTCTATTACCAGGTAAGCTAATACAAAAGTTTCCTAACTGTATTGGCTTACTGAAAAAAATCATGTGTTGGTAATGTAAAAAGACCTACAGGACATGATATTAGCAGGGGGTCTTAAATTAAACTACAAAAGAGGCTCAACACTGTTTAGCTGCCAAAAGCAGTTGGAATTGAGCCTAAACATTGTGGTAAGTCTTTAGGTGATGGCTATTGTGTCTGTTTGACCTCTTCCAAATGTCTGTGCTGGCAATAAAATGAAAAAGTTTCCAATATAAATAGTAGAGAATTTAAACAATTTGCCAGTAATGTGAAAAAAACTACAGCACCTGGTGTTCCCATGTGGTCTCCCACCCAAGTACTAACCAGGCCCAACACTGCTTAGCTTCCAAGATCAGACGAGATTGGGCCTATCCAATGTGGTATGGCTGTAGGCGAGTTAAATTCACTTTTTTGCCCTCTTCTACTTCTATCACCAGGTAAGCTAATACAAAAGTTTCCTAACTGTATTGGCTTACTGAAAAAAATCATGTGTTGGTAATGTAAAAAGACCTACAGGACATGATATTAGCAGGGGGTCTTAAATTAAACTACTAAAGAGGCTCAACACTGTTAAGCTGCCAAAAGCAGTTGGAATTGGGCCTAAACATTGTGGTAAGTCTTTAGGTGATGGCTATTGTGTCTGTTTGACCTCTTCCAAATGTCTGTACTGGCAATAAAAAGAAAAAGTTTCCAATTTAAATAGCTAGAGAAAAAAACAATTTGCCTGTAATGTGAAAAAACCTACAGCACCTGGTGTTCCCATGTGGTCTCCCACCCAAGTACTAACCAGGCCCAACACTGCTTAGCTTCCAAGATCAGACGAGATTGGGCCTATCCAGTGTGGTATGGCTGTAGGTGAGATACAGGCACTTTTTTGCCCTCTTCTACTTCTATCACCAGGTAAGCTAATAAAAAAGTTTCCTAACTGTATTGGCTTACTGAAAAAAATCATGTGTTGGTAATGTAAAAAGACCTACAGGACATGATATTAGCAGGGGGTCTTAAATTAAACTACTAAAGAGGCTCAACACTGTTTAGCTGCCAAAAGCAGTTGGAATTGGGCCTAAACAGTGTGGTAAGTCTTTAGGTGATGGCTATTGTGTCTGTTTGACCTCTTCCAAATGTCTGTACTGGCAATAAAAAGAAAAAGTTTCCAATTTAAATAGCTAGAGAATAAAAACAATTTGCCAGTAATGTGAAAAAACCTACAGCACCTGGTGTTCCCATGTGGTCTCCCACCCAAGTTCTAACCAGGCCCAACACTGCTTAGCTTCCAAGATCAGACGAGATTGGGCCTATCCAATGTGGTATGGCTGTAGGTGAGTTAAAAGCACTTTTTTGCCCTCTTCTACTTCTATCACCAGGTAAGCTAATACAAACGTTTCCTAACTGTATTGGCTTACTGAAAAAAATCATGTGTTGGTAATGTAAAAAGACCTACAGGACATGATATTAGCAGGGGGTCTTAAATTAAACTACAAAAGAGGCTCAACACTGTTAAGCTGCCAAAAGCAGTTGGAATTGGGCCTAAACATTGTGGTAAGTCTTTAGGTGATGGCTATTGTGTCTGTTTGACCTCTTCCAAATGTCTGTACTGGCAATAAAAAGAAAAAGTTTCCAATTTAAATAGCTAGAGAAAAAAACAATTTGCCTGTAATGTGAAAAAACCTACAGCACCTGGTGTTCCCATGTGGTCTCCCACCCAAGTAATAACCAGGCCCAACACTGCTTAGCTTCCAAGATCAGACGAGATTGGGCCTATCCAGTGTGGTATGGCTGTAGGTGAGATACAGGCACTTTTTTGCCCTCTTCTACTTCTATCACCAGGTAAGCTAATAAAAAAGTTTCCTAACTGTATTGGCTTACTGAAAAAAATCATGTGTTGGTAATGTAAAAAGACCTACAGGACATGATATTAGCAGGGGGTCTTAAATTAAACTACTAAAGAGGCTCAACACTGTTTAGCTGCCAAAAGCAGTTGGAATTGGGCCTAAACAGTGTGGTAAGTCTTTAGGTGATGGCTATTGTGTCTGTTTGACCTCTTCCAAATGTCTGTACTGGCAATAAAAAGAAAAAGTTTCCAATTTAAATAGCTAGAAAATAAAAACAATTTTCCAGTAATGTGAAAAAACCTACAGCACCTGGTGTTCCCATGTGGTCTCCCACCCAAGTACTAACCAGGCCCAACACTGCTTAGCTTCCAAGATCAGACGAGATTGGGCCTATCCAATGTGGTATGGCTGTAGGTGAGTTAAAAGCACTTTTTTGCCCTCTTCTACTTCTATCACCAGGTAAGCTAATACAAACGTTTCCTAACTGTATTGGCTTACTGAAAAAAATCATGTGTTGGTAATGTAAAAAGACCTACAGGACATGATATTAGCAGGGGGTCTTAAATTAAACTACAAAAGAGGCTCAACACTGTTTAGCTGCCAAAAGCAGTTGGAATTGAGCCTAAACAGTGTGGTAAGTCTTTAGGTGATGGCTATTGTGTCTGTTTGACCTCTTCCAAATGTCTGTGCTGGCAATAAAAAGAAAAAGTTTCCAATTTAAATAGCTAGAGAATAAAAACAATTTGCCAGTAATGTGAAAAAACCTACAGCACCTGGTGTTCCCAGGTGGTCTCCCACCCAAGTACTAACCAGGCCCAACACTGCTTAGCTTCCAAGATCAGACGAAATTAGGCCTATCCAATGTGGTATGGCTGTAGGTGAGATACAGGCACTTTTTTGCCCTCTTCTACTTTTATCACCAGGTAAGCTAATAAAAAAGTTTCCTAACTGTATTGGCTTACTTAAAAAAAATCATGTGTTGGTAATGTAAAAAGACCTACAGGACATGATATTAGCAGGGGGTCTTAAATTAAACTACTAAACAGGCTCAACACTGTTTAGCTGCCAAAAGCAGTTGGAATTGGGCCTAAACAGTGTGGTAAGTCTTTAGGTGAAGTCTATTGTGTCTTTTTGACCTCTTCCAAATGTCTGTACTGGCAATAAAAAGAAAAAATTTCCAATTTAAATAGCTAGAGAATAAAAACAATTTGCCTGTGATGTGAAAAAACCTACAGCACCTGGTGTTCTCATGTGGTCTCCCACCCAAGTACTAACCAGGCTCAACACTGCTTAGCTTCCAAGATCAGACGAGATTGGGCCTATCCAATGTGGTATGGCTGTAGATGATATACAGGCACTTTTTTGCCCTCTTCTACTTCTATCACCAGGTAAGCTAATAAAAAGGTTTCCTAACTGTATTGGCTTACTGAAAAAAATCATGTGTTGGTAATGTAAAAAGACCTACAGGACATGATATTAGCAGGGGGTCTTAAATTAAACTACTAAAGAGGCTCAACACTGTTTAGCTGCCAAAAGCAGTTGGAATTGGGCCTAAACAGTGTGGTAAGTCTTTAGGTGATGGCTATTGTGTCTGTTTGACCTCTTCCAAATGTCTGTACTGGCAATAAAAAGAAAAAGTTCCCAATTTAAATAGCTAGAGAATAAAAACAATTTGCCAGTAATGTGAAAAAACCTACAGCACCTGGTGTTCCCATGTGGTCTCCCACCAAAGTACTAACCAGGCCCAAAACTGCTTAGCTTCCAAGATAAGACGAGATTGGGCCTATCCAATGTGGTATGGCTGTAGGTGAGTTAAAAGCACTTTTTTGCCCTCTTCTACTTCTATCACCAGGTAAGCTAATACAAACGTTTCCTAACTGTATTGGCTTACTGAAAAAAATCATGTGTTGGTAATGTAAAAAGACCTACAGGACATGATATTAGCAGGGGGTCTTAAATTAAACTACAAAAGAGGCTCAACACTGTTAAGCTGCCAAAAGCAGTTGGAATTGGGCCTAAACATTGTGGTAAGTCTTTAGGTGATGGCTATTGTGTCTTTTTGACCTCTTCCAAATGTCTGTACTGGCAATAAAAAGAAAAAGTTTCCAATTTTTTTTTTTAATTAAGTCTTTATTTGTGGTTTTAATTTACATAATTAACACAGAAAAGGCTAACATAGCCGTACTTATCTCACACTTATACATTTCAAATTCATATAGAAGCGTAAGCACAAAAGAATAAGTACAGAAGAATATTACATAACGCATATTATCAATACATATATACTCAACATAAACCCCCCCACCCCCCGATCCCCACATATACCCCCCGACCTGGCTGGTCCTTTCTAATACTTCAATCAATTTTTCCTTTTCCCTTACCTCCTTATTGACTACTATTAATTCTACGTCTGTGTCAACCCCTCTGGGCTACCCCAACCCTCCAGTTTATTATTATTTCTTCTTCCATTCGCTATCTCAACTTCCTTACTTTCTACTTCCCATTCCTCCCCTTTACTCTTCTCTCCTTCTTTGCTTTGCTGAGAACCGATTTCAGACGAATATTTACTAGATGACATAATGCCCTTGCTTCTTTCCTTCATTGCATTATTGGAGGTAGCAGCGGGACATCAACAACTCAACACCAACCCCCAAAAAAAAAAAAAAAAAAAAAAAAAAAAGAAAAAACCCTAGAAGTGCAATTAGTGTAACATTTACTTGCAAGTCGAACCCACAGATAGCTAAAGCGAACAGAAACGGGACTGTGGGCACCTCTCCTATAAGGACTTGCTTCTTGGTGCAATTTCCATTTGTGAAAACCCCCTATCCTATGGTTTGCTATATATCCCCCCCCCCCTCCCCTGTGAACCCCGTGTTTTACCTTACTCCTATGTGGACTCTCTTGGATTATATGTGACTCTTGTTAGTTAAGCGGAGAAATTGAGTCGATTATCACCACTTGATATTCCCACAATGTGACCCCCTATAGTTAGTTGGTAATTATTACCAACCTTTACCCCCTTTACCCACGATGCTACCCCAAATGCCGAGTATTGATGTCCCTTATACTACACTTTTATTCACCATTATTCCGGGCAGTTATTTTAAACATCCTAGATTGTCTCCACCTCCCCCAAATTTTCCCATATTTGGGCAATGCCCCTCTGGATGCATAAACAAATCTTTCATGCTCACACGTACTATTGACCAGATTCACCCATTCAATAATATTTGGGCCCGAGGAGGCCATCCATTGCCTGGCTATTATAACTTTCGCGATTGCTGAGACGTTAACCACCAACTCCTTCCAGTCATAGTAAGAGGCGTCCTGTTCCCACACTCCCATTACCATGCTTCGTGCAGTAAGCGCCACCCTAGGAACTCCCACGGATTCCAGCTTATTCTCCACCCGCTCCCAAAACTCCTTGATAACCTTGCACTCCCAAAGGAGATGCCAGAATGAACCTATTTCCTCCCTGCATTTGGGACAAGTATCGTCATGTGTTCCTGCTATTCTTTTTAATTTAACCGGGGTCATATAACTTCTATGGAGGATATTAAATTGCACCTGCTGAATTCGAATTGATGTCGTTGCCCTCCCTGGTACCGCAAGTGCCCTCTCCCAGACTAGCTCCATCCCTTGCTGAAGGTCGGCTACCCACTTGTCCCTAAGAGCCAGCAATTCATCCTCCTGGGTATGCAGATTCAAGAAGCCGTATAGTTTGGACAATCTTTTCCCGCCACCACTCAGTTGTTTAATGAACTTTTTGCATGGGGAGTCAAGAATTTTCGAAGCAAGCGCGCCCCCCTCTTGCTGTAAAGCACTTCTAACCTGGAGGAACCTGAAAAACATATGTTTGGGAAGGTTATATTCCGCCTGGAGTTCCTCAAACGATTTAATGTTTCCATTCCTGAAGAATTGCTCAATCCTTGTCACCTGAAATTTCCCCCAAATCTCTATGCCCTGTTGCTTCCTCAGTTCCGACAATTCACTCAATGAAAAAATAGAAGTGTCGGGATCTACCCCCTCATATTTAATTAACTTGTGTACCCATCTCCAAATTTTAGCAGCTTGCATCAATAAAGGAGGAGGGTGGCCTCGCATCTCCATCGATAATAGCCACTGAAGTGGGCCCAAATCGACCTCAACACAACTAATTAGACCAGTTATCTCCACCGTGGCTTCGTCGTCCCGAACCCAAGCACAAAGATGGACCAGCTGTGCGGCGATATAGTAGGCTTTAAAATTCGGAACCGCTAGGCCACCCCTATCCCTATCTCTGCACAAGACATCCATTCTAATTCGAGGGCGCTTTTCATGCCAAATAAAGGATGATATAATACTATTAATTTTTTTAAAATAGTCATCCTTTATATATACTGGTGACTGTTGGAATACATAACTTAGCCTGGGTAATATCGACATTTTTATCAGGTTGACCCTACCAAGCTGAGAGAGGGGGAGTTTTAACCAACAGCGACATTTCACCTTGATATCATTTATGAGTGGCGTAAGATTGTCCCGAATATAATCCATTGGGGCCTCCGAAACCCACACACCCAGGTATCTGAACCTCTCAGTAGGGCGAAGAGGGATGCCCACCATTCCTCCTAGCCCATTATCCCCCACACTTAGCAAATGGGATTTCCCCCAATTGATTGTGAGACCCGAGAATTCCCCAAACTCCCTCATACTCTCGATGATTCTAGGGATGTCCTCCTCAGGGTTCGCTACTCCCACTAACAAGTCATCAGCGTACAAGGACACCATGTTCATGCCGTACCCTGATCCCAGTCTGTCACCTGCTAGTTGCTTTCTTAATATGCAGGCTAAGGGTTCGACTGCTGCAGCAAACAGGAGGGGAGAGAGGGGGCATCCCTGCCTAGTCCCCCGGAACAGGGGGAATAGCGGGGATGTAAATCCATTTATAGATAATCTAGCTTGAGGATTTTTGTACAATAATGAGATCCATCCTATGAAACGGTTCCCAAAGCCAAAGGTCCTTAAAACTGCCCACAAGTACTCCCATTCGATGGAATCAAAGGCTTTATTCGCATCAAATGATGCCACTGCCACTTTTGCCTTCTTACCCCTCGCTATTTGAATGTAAGAAAAGACCCTTCTCAGATTGATCATGGTAGACTTCCCAGCCATAAATCCCGTTTGATCAGGATGTACAATCTCTGTAATTACTCTACTCAATCGATTCACCAGAACCTTTGCAAAAATTTTAGCGTCTGTCGATATTAAGGAGATCGGCCGATACGAATCAATCTGAGAAGGGTCCTTCCCACTCTTCGGAATCATTATAATTGAAGCTTCTGACATGGAGGGGGGAATGTTCCCCTCTACCTCCATCTCTCCAAACAGGACCAACAGCTGAGGGCCTATTATTTTAGAAAAGCGTTGAAAGACTTCTCCTGGAAGGCCGTCTAAACCCGGGGCTTTATTTGTGGGCAACGAATTGATTGCCTCAATGATCTCAGCTAATTCAATGGGGGCTTCTAAGGATTCTCTTGAATCCCTTGATAACTTAGGCATATCGACCGATTCCAGATACTCCCCTATTATTTCCCTCTCCTTATTGATTTGGGATTTATAAACTTTACCCAGGTGATCCGCAAAGGCCAAGGCAATCTTGGGAGTCTCTGAGACTATCTCGCCCGATTCCAATGTTATTTGTGGTATAACATTAGAGGGGTGGTCTTGTTTTGCCAAGATTGCGAGCCATTTACCAGACCTATCTGCACTAGCATACCATTGGTGAGCCCCGTAACTCAATCTACGACAGGTAATATCTTGAAAATATTCAAGCCATTCTTTTTGAGCTTGCAACCAGGCGTCTTCATCCGACGCAAGGTTGGATTTTAAATATTTAGTCTCCAAATTACCCATTACTGTCTCCAGTTCATTTGCCTTTACTCTATGTTTTTTTTTTAGGAAGGCAATTTTCTTAATCATAATACCTCTAAAAAAGGCCTTAAAGGAGTCCCAAATAACTAACCCCGATGAGGACCCCCTGTTAATCTCAAAAAATTCCTGCATAGTGGCCTCCAGGTCTTCATGCTCTCCCATTTGTTCCAGCCAAAAGGGCTGCAGCTTCCAATATTTAAAACCCACCTCCCTGGCCAACCTGAGGATAGAATCGCGATCTTTAAAGTGAAGAATTTTCGCGATCAGGGTACGCGGCGGCCCTCCTGGTATAGGAGGACGGCCTGGGATGCGGTGGGCCCGTTCCACGGCAAACTGAGCAGAAAAAGCATTACTACCAAACATTTGTATAAGCCAGTTTTCAAGAAATTTTTCTGGCTCATTTCCCTCCGCCCTCTCCTCGAACCCAATGAAGCGGACGTTGTTCCGTCTGAGGCGCCCCTCCATATCGGATAATTTCAGACGAATGTCCGTGATCTGGCCTGACATTGTTTTAACCTGGGCATGTAGGGGTGTAACGGAATCCTCTAATGTCGAGACACGATTTTCTACTTCAGTTACCCTTTCACAAGTTTTTTGTACATCATTTCTCAGTAGTGCCATGTCTGATTGGACTTGATTTAGTTGGTCCCTGAGGCGTGTCTCACAATTATTCACCGCCTCTAACACTTGTGACAACGTAACTTCTGACGGTTGCTGAGAGCTGCTGCTCTTTACCGGGGTTGTCAGGGGAGTGCTGGGTTGTGAGCTAGGCCCAGCCTGGGACTGAGCTCTAGCAAATCTCTCCAAACGAGCTGCGGCTGTATTTTGGCCAGTTTTCCCCATGGTTGTGGTTGTAGTTAACTTCCACGCAGTATGACAGCCCTGCTCCCAGTTACAATTTTATTGGGCACACTACCACTTGCAGAGTAACACAGTATGATAACAGTCAGATAAAGTGTACTCACTGCTGATGTGCTTTCTCTTCTCCTTTCTCTCCTTTCTCTCCCTCCCCCTTCCTTCCTCTCCTCCGATATTTAAAAAGAGTTCACTGCGGCCAGGAGGACTTGGGTTCAGGCGTGAAGTTCCTTAATTGATCCTGAAGTAAGCCGATGCCCTTATAAACCTGTGTCTTGATTTCCAGCGCTGGCCACTGTCTCACACCCAGGGGCCAGCAGCTGCCCTGACACGTTATAGGACAGGTCTTTTTAATCTCCGCTGGTGTAACAGGCTTGGGTGCTGAGTCCAGGCGAATAATATATGTACTGTAGTAGTCTCTCCTCCACTGCCCCCTACCTGCTTCTCACGCAGGAGGTTGGGCCGGACAGGTCACAAATAGCTGAGGCTGCTCGCTTTGCCCCTCCACTCGGGCTCAGACTGCCACCCAGAGCCACAGGTGGCTGGCAGCAAATCAACCAGGCAGCACCACACGATCAGGCGGCTACTTCCAAAAAGTATGTACTTTAATTTGTGCCTGGGCAGCTTCTGCCACTCGTCAACCCAGGCACAGCCACGGTGTTTGCAGGGGTATGGAGCCGCTGGAGTCTGGTCAATGTAAGGAAGCAGCCGCTTCCACGTGCGGCACACTGCGTCCCCAGCAACGGCAACGGCGTCCCCGGCTGATGACGTCGGGACCACGGCGTGCATGAGTGAGTGAGCGCGTCCTGTCCCTCCTCATGCCGGCTGCCTGAATATGTGCTCCCTTCTCCCCTCGGGCTCACCTTCCCAGTTGTTGATCCCCGTTGTTTGAGACAGGTGCCTCGGTGGTGCTGAGCGCGGGGTATGTGAGCTCCCTTGCCGTCCAGTTCCACTTCTACTGAGCGGCGTGTGAGCGGTGTTCGGGTCCGAAGACTGGTGCTCTGACGCGACGGGAAAAAGTTTCCAATTTAAATAGCTAGAGAAAAAAACAATTTGCCTGTAATGTGAAAAAACCTACAGCACCTGGTGTTCCCATGTGGTCTCCCACCCAAGTACTAACCAGGCCCAACACTGCTTAGCTTCCAAGATCAGACGAGATTGGGCCTATCCAGTGTGGTATGGCTGTAGGTGAGATACAGGCACTTTTTTGCCCTCTTCTACTTCTATCACCAGGTAAGCTAATACAAAAGTTTCCTAACTGTATTGGCTTACTGAAAAAAATCATGTGTTGGTAATGTAAAAAGACCTACAGGACATGATATTAGCAGGGGGTCTTAAATTAAACTACTAAAGAGGCTCAACACTGTTTAGCTGCCAAAAGCAGTTGGAATTGGGCCTAAACAGTGTGGTAAGTCTTTAGGTGATGGCTATTGTGTCTGTTTGACCTCTTCCAAATGTCTGTACTGGCAATAAAAAGAAAAAGTTTCCAATTTAAATAGCTAGAGAATAAAAACAATTTTCCAGTAATGTGAAAAAACCTACAGCACCTGGTGTTCCCATGTGGTCTCCCACCCAAGTACTAACCAGGCCCAACACTGCTTAGCTTCCAAGATCAGACGAGATTGGGCCTATCCAATGTGGTATGGCTGTAGATGATATACAGGCACTTTTTTGCCCTCTTCTACTTCTATCACCAGGTAAGCTAATAAAAAGGTTTCCTAACTGTATTGGCTTACTGAAAAAAATCATGTGTTGGTAATGTAAAAAGACCTACAGGACATGATATTAGCAGGGGGTCTTAAATTAAACTACTAAAGAGGCTCAACACTGTTTAGCTGCCAAAAGCAGTTGGAATTGGGCCTAAACAGTGTGGTAAGTCTTTAGGTGATGGCTATTGTGTCTGTTTGACCTCTTCCAAATGTCTGTACTGGCAATAAAAAGAAAAAGTTCCCAATTTAAATAGCTAGAGAATAAAAACAATTTGCCAGTAATGTGAAAAAACCTACAGCACCTGGTGTTCCCATGTGGTCTCCCACCCAAGTACTAACCAGGCCCAAAACTGCTTAGCTTCCAAGATAAGACGAGATTGGGCCTATCCAATGTGGTATGGCTGTAGGTGAGATACAGGCACTTTTTTGCCCTCTTCTACTTCTATCACCAGGTAAGCTAATACAAAAGTTTCCTAACTGTATTGGCTTACGGAAAAAAATCATTTGTTGGTCATGTAAAAAGACCTACAGGACATGATATTAGCAGGGGGTCTTAAATTAAACTACAAAAGAGGCTCAACACTGTTTAGCTGCCAAAAGCAGTTGGAATTGAGCCTAAACAGTGTGGTAAGTCTTTAGCTGATGGCTATTGTGTCTGTTTGACCTCTTCCAAATGTCTGTGCTGGCAATAAAATGAAAAAGTTTCCAATATAAATAGCTAGAGAATAAAAACAATTTGCCAGTAATGTGAAAAAACCTACAGCACCTGGTGTTCCCATGTGGTCTCCCACCCAAGTACTAACCAGGCCCAACACTGCTTAGCTTCCAAGATCAGACGAGATTGGGCCTATCCAATGTGGTATGGCTGTAGGTGAGTTAAATTCACTTTTTTGCCCTCTTCTACTACTATCACCAGGTAAGCTAATACAAAAGTTTCCTAACTGTATTGGCTTACTGAAAAAAATCATGTGTTGGTAATGTAAAAAGACCTACAAGACATGATATTAGCAGGGGGTCTTAAATTAAACTACTAAAGAGGCTCAACACTGTTAAGCTGCCAAAAGCAGTTGGAATTGGGCCTAAACATTGTGGTAAGTCTTTAGGTGATGGCTATTGTGTCTGTTTGACCTCTTCCAAATGTCTGTACTGGCAATAAAAAGAAAAAGTTTCCAATTTAAATAGCTAGAGAAAAAAACAATTTGCCTGTAATGTGAAAAAACCTACAGCACCTGGTGTTCCCATGTGATCTCCCACCCAAGTACTAACCAGGCCCAACACTGCTTAGCTTCCAAGATCAGACGAGATTGGGCCTATCCAGTGTGGTATGGCTGTAGGTGAGATACAGGCACTTTTTTGCCCTCTTCTACTTCTATCACCAGGTAAGCTAATAAAAAAGTTTCCTAACTGTATTGGCTTACTGAAAAAAATCATGTGTTGGTAATGTAAAAAGACCTACAGGACATGATATTAGCAGGGGGTCTTAAATTAAACTACAAAAGAGGCTCAACACTGTTTAGCTGCCAAAAGCAGTTGGAATTGAGCCTAAACAGTGTGGTAAGTCTTTAGGTGATGGCTATTGTGTCTGTTTGACCTCTTCCAAATGTCTGTGCTGGCAATAAAAAGAAAAAGTTTCCAATTTAAATAGCTAGAGAATAAAAACAATTTGCCAGTAATGTGAAAAAACCTACAGCACCTGGTGTTCCCAGGTGGTCTCCCACCCAAGTACTAACCAGGCCCAACACTGCTTAGCTTCCAAGATCAGACGAAATTAGGCCTATCCAATGTGGTATGGCTGTAGGTGAGATACAGGCACTTTTTTGCCCTCTTCTACTTTTATCACCAGGTAAGCTAATAAAAAAGTTTCCTAACTGTATTGGCTTACTTAAAAAAAATCATGTGTTGGTAATGTAAAAAGACCTACAGGACATGATATTAGCAGGGGGTCTTAAATTAAACTACTAAACAGGCTCAACACTGTTTAGCTGCCAAAAGCAGTTGGAATTGGGCCTAAACAGTGTGGTAAGTCTTTAGGTGAAGTCTATTGTGTCTTTTTGACCTCTTCCAAATGTCTGTACTGGCAATAAAAAGAAAAAGTTTCCAATTTAAATAGCTAGAGAATAAAAACAATTTGCCTGTGATGTGAAAAAACCTACAGCACCTGGTGTTCTCATGTGGTCTCCCACCCAAGTACTAACCAGGCCCAACACTGCTTAGCTTCCAAGATCAGACGAGATTGGGCCTATCCAATGTGGTATGGCTGTAGATGATATACAGGCACTTTTTTGCCCTCTTCTACTTCTATCACCAGGTAAGCTAATAAAAAGGTTTCCTAACTGTATTGGCTTACTGAAAAAAATCATGTGTTGGTAATGTAAAAAGACCTACAGGACATGATATTAGCAGGGGGTCTTAAATTAAACTACTAAAGAGGCTCAACACTGTTTAGCTGCCAAAAGCAGTTGGAATTGGGCCTAAACAGTGTGGTAAGTCTTTAGGTGATGGCTATTGTGTCTGTTTGACCTCTTCCAAATGTCTGTACTGGCAATAAAAAGAAAAAGTTCCCAATTTAAATAGCTAGAGAATAAAAACAATTTGCCAGTAATGTGAAAAAACCTACAGCACCTGGTGTTCCCATGTGGTCTCCCACCCAAGTACTAACCAGGCCCAAAACTGCTTAGCTTCCAAGATAAGACGAGATTGGGCCTATCCAATGTGGTATGGCTGTAGGTGAGATACAGGCACTTTTTTGCCCTCTTCTACTTCTATCACAAGGTAAGCTAATACAAAAGTTTCCTAACTGTATTGGCTTACGGAAAAAAATCATTTGTTGGTCATGTAAAAAGACCTACAGGACATGATATTAGCAGGGGGTCTTAAATTAAACTACAAAAGAGGCTCAACACTGTTTAGCTGCCAAAAGCAGTTGGAATTGAGCCTAAACAGTGTGGTAAGTCTTTAGCTGATGGCTATTGTGTCTGTTTGACCTCTTCCAAATGTCTGTGCTGGCAATAAAATGAAAAAGTTTCCAATATAAATAGCTAGAGAATAAAAACAATTTGCCAGTAATGTGAAAAAACCTACAGCACCTGGTGTTCCCATGTGGTCTCCCACCCAAGTACTAACCAGGCCCAACACTGCTTAGCTTCCAAGATCAGACGAGATTGGGCCTATCCAATGTGGTATGGCTGTAGGTGAGTTAAATTCACTTTTTTGCCCTCTTCTACTTCTATCACCAGGTAAGCTAATACAAAAGTTTCCTAACTGTATTGGCTTACTGAAAAAAATCATGTGTTGGTAATGTAAAAAGACCTACAGGACATGATATTAGCAGGGGGTCTTAAATTAAACTACTAAAGAGGCTCAACACTGTTTAGCTGCCAAAAGCAGTTGGAATTGGGCCTAAACAGTGTGGTAAGTCTTTAGGTGATGGCTATTGTGTCTGTTTGAACTCTTCCAAATGTCTGTGCTGGCAATAAAAAGAAAAAGTTTCCAATCTAAATAGCTAGAGAATAAAAACAATTTGCCAGTAATGTGAAAAAACCTACAGCACCTGGTGTTCCCATGTGGTCTCCCACCCAAGTACTAACCAGGCCCAACACTGCTTAACTTCCAAGATCAGACGAGGTTGGGCCTATCCAATGTGGTATGGCTGTAGGTGAGATACAAGCACTTTTTTGCCCTCTTCTACTTCTATCACCAGGTAAGCTAATAAAAAAGTTTCCTAACTGTATTGGCTTACTTAAAAAAAATCATGTGTTGGTAATGTAAAAAGACCTACAGGACATGATATTAGCAGGGGGTCTTAAATTAAACTACTAAAGAGGCTCAACACTGTTTAGCTGCCAAAAGCAGTTGGAATTGGGCCTAAACAGTGTGGTAATTCTTTAGGTGATGGCTATTGTGTCTGTTTGACCTCTTCCAAATGTCTGTACTGGCAATAAAAAGAAAAAGTTTCCAATTTAAATAGCTAGAGAATAAAAACAATTTGCCTGTAATGTGAAAAAACCTACAGCACCTGGTGTTCCCATGTGGTCTCCCACCCAAGTACTAACCAGGCCCAACACTGCTTAGCTTCCAAGATCAGACGAGATTGGGCCTATCCAATGTGGTATGGCTGTAGGTGAGATACAGGCACTTTTTTGCCCTCTTCTACTTCTATCACCAGGTAAGCTGATAAAAAAGTTTCCTAACTGTATTGGCTTACTGAAAAAAATCATGTGTTGGTAATGTAAAAAGACCTACAGGACATGATATTAGCAGGGGGTCTTAAATTAAACTACTAAACAGGCTCAACACTGTTTAGCTGCCAAAAGCAGTTGGAATTGGGCCTAAACAGTGTGGTAAGTCTTTAGGTGATGGCTATTGTGTCTGTTTGACCTCTTCCAAATGTCTGTACTGGCAATAAAAAGAAAAAGTTTCCAATTTAAATAGCTAGAGAATAAAAACAATTTGCCTGTAATGTGAAAAAACCTACAGCACCTGGTGTTCCCATGTGGTCTCCCACCCAAGTACTAACCAGGCCCAACACTGCTTAGCTTCCAAGATCAGACGAGATTGGGCCTATCCAATGTGGTATGGCTGTAGGTGAGATACAGGCACTTTTTTGCCCTCTTCTACTTCTATCACCAGGTAAGCTAATAAAAAAGTTTCCTAACTGTATTGGCTTACTGAAAAAAATCATGTGTTGGTAATGTAAAAAGACCTACAGGACATGATATTAGCAGGGGGTCTTAAATTAAACTACTAAAGAGGCCCAACACTGTTTAGCTGCCAAAAGCAGTTGGAATTGGGCCTAAACAGTGTGGTAAGTCTTTAGGTGATGGCTATTGTGTCTGTTTGACCTCTTCCAAATGTCTGTGCTGGCAATAAAAAGAAAAAGTTTCCAATTTAAATAGCTAGAGAATAAAAACAATTTGCCAGTAATGTGAAAAAACCTACAGCACCTGGTGTTCCCATGTGGTCTCCCACCCAAGTACTAACCAGGCCCAACACTGCTTAGCTTCCAAGTTCAGACGAGATTGGGCCTATCCAATGTGGTATGGCTGTAGTTGAGATACAGGCACTTTTTTGCCCTCTTCTACTTCTATCACCAGGTAAGCTAATAAAAAAGTTTCCTAACTGTATTGGCTTACTGAGAAAAATCATGTGTTGGTAATGTAAAAAGACCTACAGGACATGATATTAGCAGGGGGTCTTAAATTAAACTACTAAAGAGGCTCAACACTGTTTAGCTGCCAAAAGCAGTTGGAATTGGGCCTAAACAGTTTGGTAAGTCTTTAGGTGATGGCTATTGTGTCTGTTTGACCTCTTCCAAATGTCTGTGCTGGCAATAAAAAGATAAAGTTTCCTATTTAAATAGCTAGAGAATAAAAACAATTTGCCAGTAATGTGAAAAAACCTACAGCACCTGGTGTTCCCATGTGGTCTCCCACCCAAGTACTAACCAGGCCCAACACTGCTTAGCTTCCAAGATCAGACGAGATTGGGCCTATCCAATGTGGTATGGCTGTAGGTGAGTTAAAGGCACTTTTTTGCCCTCTTCTACTTCTATCACCAGGTAAGCTAATACAAAAGTTTCCTAACTGTATTGGCTTACTGAAAAAAATCATGTGTTGGTAATGTAAAAAGACCTACAGGACATGATATTAGCAGGGGGTCTTAAATTAAACTACTAAAGAGGCTCAACACTGTTTAGCTGCCAAAAGCAGTTGGAATTGGGCCTAAACAGTGTGGTAAGTCTTTAGGTGATGGCTATTGTGTCTGTTTCACCTCTTCCAAATGTCTGTACTGGCAATAAAAAGAAAAAGTTTCCAATTTAAATAGCTAGAGAATAAAAACAATTTGCCTGTAATGTGAAAAAACCTACAGCACCTGGTGTTCCCATGTGGTCTCCCACCCAAGTACTAACCAGGCCCAACACTGCTTAGCTTCCAAGATCAGACGAGATTAGGCCTATCCAATGTGGTATGGCTGTAGGTGAGATACAGGCACTTTTTTGCCCTCTTCTACTTCTATCACCAGGTAAGCTAATAAAAAAGTTTCCTAACTGTATTGGCTTACTGAAAAAAATCATGTGTTGGTAATGTAAAAAGACCTACAGGACATGATATTAGCAGGGAGTCTTAAATTAAACTACTAAAGGGGACCAACACTGTTTAGCTGCCAAAAGCAGTTGGAATTGGGCCTAAACAGTGTGGTAAGTCTTTAGGTGATGGCTATTGTGTCTGTTTGACCTCTTCCAAATGTCTGTACTGGCAATAAAAATAAAAAGTTTCCAATTTAAATAGCTAGAGAATAAAAAAAAAATTGCCTGTAATGTGAAAAAACTGACAGCACCTGGTGTTCCCATGTGGTCTCCCACCAAAGTACTAACCAGGCCCAACACTGCTTAGCTTCCAAGTTCAGACGATATTGGGCCTATCCAATGTGGTATGGCTGTAGTTGAGATACAGGCACTTTTTTGCCCTCTTCTACTTCTATCACCAGGTAAGCTAATAAAAAAGTTTCCTAACTGTATTGGCTTACTGAAAAAAATCATGTGTTGGTAATGTAAAAAGACCTACAGGACATGATATTAGCAGGGGGTCTTAAATTAAACTACTAAAGAGGCTCAACACTGTTTAGCTGCCACAAGTAGTTGGAATTGGGCCTAAACAGTGTGGTAAGTCTTTAGGAGATGGCTATTGTGTCTGTTTGACCTCTTCCAAATGTCTGTACTGGCAATAAAAAGAAAAAGTTTCCAATTTAAATAGCTAGAGAATAAAAACAATTTGCCTGTAATGTGAAAAAACCTACAGCACCTGGTGTTCCCATGTGGTCTCCCACCCAAGTACTAACCAGGCCCAACACTGCTTAGCTTCCAAGATCAGACAAGATTGGGCCTATCCAATGTGGTATGGCTGTAGGTGAGATACAGGCACTTTTTTGCCCTCTTCTACTTCTATCACCAGGTAAGCTAATAAAAAAGTTTCCTAACTGTATTGGCTTACTGAAAAAAATCATGTGTTGGTAATGTAAAACGACCTACAGGACATGATATTAGCAGGGGGTCTTAAATTAAACTACTAAAGAGGATCAACACTGTTTAGCTGCCAAAAGCAGATGGAATTGGGCCTAAACAGTGTGGTAAGTCTTTAGGTGATGGCTATTGTGTCTGTTTGACCTCTTCCAAATGCCTGTACTGGCAATAAAAAGAAAAAGTTTCCAATTTAAATAGCTAGAGAATAAAAACAATTTGCCTGTAATGTGAAAAAACCTACAGCACCTGGTGTTCCCATGTGGTCTCCCACCCAAGTACTAACCAGGCCCAACACTGCTTAGCTTCCAAGAACAGACGAGATTGGGCCTATCCAATGTGGTATGGCTGTAGGTGAAATACAGGCACTTTTTAGCCCTCTTCTACTTCTATCACCAGGTAAGCTAATAAAAAAGTTTCCTAACTGTATTGGCTTACTGAAAAAAATCATGTGTTGGTAATGTAAAAAGACCTACAGGACATGATATTAGCAGGGGGTCTTAAATTAAACTACTAAAGAGGCTCAACACTGTTTAGCTGCCAAAAGCAGTTGGAATTGGGCCTAAACAGTGTGGTAAGTCTTTATGTGATGGCTATTGTGTCTGTTTGACCTCTTCCAAATGTCTGTACTGGCAATAAAAAGAAAAAGTTTCCAATTTAAATAGCTAGAGAATAAAAACAATTTGCCTGTAATGTGAAAAACCCTACAGCACCTGGTGTTCCCATGTGGTCTCCCACCAAAGTACTAACCAGGCCCAACACTGCTTAGCTTCCAAGATCAGACGAGATTGGGCCTATCCCATGTGGTATGGCTGTAGGTGAGATACAGGCACTTTTTTGCCCTCTTCTACTTCTATCACCAGGTAAGCTAATACAAAAGTTCCCTAACTGTATTGGCTTACGGAAAAAAATCATGTGTTGGTAATGTAAAAAGACCTACAGGACATGATATTAGCAGGGGGTCTTAAATTAAACTACAAAAGAGGCTCAACACTGTTTAGCTGCCAAAAGCAGTTGGAATTGAGCCTAAACAGTGTGGTAAGTCTTTAGCTGATGGCTATTGTGTCTGTTTGACCTCTTCCAAATGTCTGTGCTGGCAATAAAATGAAAAAGTTTCCAATATAAATAGCTAGAGAATAAAAACAATTTGCCAGTGATGTGAAAAAACCTACAGCACCTGGTGTTCCCATGTGGTCTCCCACCCAAGTACTAACCAGGCCCAACACTGCTTAGCTTCCAAGATCAGACGAGATTGGGCCTATCCAATGTGGTATGGCTGTAGGTGAGTTAAATTCACTTTTTTGCCCTCTTCTACTTCTATCACCAGGTAAGCTAATACAAACGTTTCCTAACTGTATTGGCTTACTGAAAAAAATCATGTGTTGGTAATGTAAAAAGACCTACAGGACATGATATTAGCAGGGGGTCTTAAATTAAACTACTAAAGAGGCTCAACACTGTTTAGCTGCCAAAAGCAGTTGGAATTGGGCCTAAACAGTGTGGTAAGTCTTTAGGTGATGGCAATTGTGTCTGTTTGACCTCTTCCAAATGTCTGTACTGGCAATAAAAAGAAAAAGTTTCCAATTTAAATAGCTAGAGAATAAAAACAATTTGCCTGTAATGTGAAAAAACCTACAGCACCTGGTGTTCCCATGTGGTCTCCCACCCAAGTACTAACCAGGCCCAACACTGCTTAGCTTCCAAGATCAGACGAGATTGGGCCTATCCAATGTGGTATGGCTGTAGGTGAGATACAGGCACTTTTTTGCCCTCTTCTACTTCTATCACCAGGTAAGCTAATAAAAAAGTTTCCTAACTGTATTGGCTTACTGAAAAAAATCATGTGTTGGTAATGTAAAAAGACCTACAGGACATGATATTAGCAGGGAGTCTTAAATTAAACTACTAAAGGGGACCAACACTGTTTAGCTGCCAAAAGCAGTTGGAATTGGGCCTAAACAGTGTGGTAAGTCTTTAGGTGATGGCTATTGTGTCTGTTTGACCTCTTCCAAATGTCTGTACTGGCAATAAAAATAAAAAGTTTCCAATTTAAATAGCTAGAGAATAAAAAAAAAATTGCCTGTAATGTGAAAAAACCGACAGCACCTGGTGTTCCCATGTGGTCTCCCACCAAAGTACTAACCAGGCCCAACACTGCTTAGCTTCCAAGTTCAGACGAGATTGGGCCTATCCAATGTGGTATGGCTGTAGTTGAGATACAGGCACTTTTTTGCCCTCTTCTACTTCTATCACCAGGTAAGCTAATAAAAAAGTTTCCTAACTGTATTGGCTTACTGAAAAAAATCATGTGTTGGTAATGTAAAAAGACCTACAGGACATGATATTAGCAGGGGGTCTTAAATTAAACTACTAAAGAGGCTCAACACTGTTTAGCTGCCACAAGTAGTTGGAATTGGGCCTAAACAGTGTGGTAAGTCTTTAGGAGATGGCTATTGTGTCTGTTTGACCTCTTCCAAATGTCTGTACTGGCAATAAAAAGAAAAAGTTTCCAATTTAAATAGCTAGAGAATAAAAACAATTTGCCTGTAATGTGAAAAAACCTACAGCACCTGGTGTTCCCATGTGGTCTCCCACCCAAGTACTAACCAAGCCCAACACTGCTTAGCTTCCAAGATCAGACGAGATTGGGACTATCCAATGTGGTATGGCTGTAGGTGAGATACAGGCACTTTTTTGCCCTCTTCTACTTCTATCACCAGGTAAGCTAATAAAAAAGTTTCCTAACTGTATTGGCTTACTTAAAAAAAATCATGTGTTGGTAATGTAAAAAGAACTACAGGACATGATATTAGCAGGGGGTCTTAAATTAAACTACTAAAGAGGCTCAACACTGTTTAGCTGCCAAAAGCAGTTGGAATTGGGCCTAAACAGTGTGGTAAGTCTTTAGGTGATGGCTATTGTGTCTGTTTGACCTCTTCCAAATGTCTGTACTGGCAATAAAAAGAAAAAGCTTCCAATTTAAATAGCTAGAGAATAAAAACAATTTGCCAGTAATGTGAAAAAACCTACAGCACCTGGTGATCCCATGTGGTCTCCCACCCAAGTACTAACCAGGCCCAACACTGCTTAGCTTCCAAGATCAGACGAGATTGGGCCTATCCAATGTGGTATGGATGTAGGTGAGTTAAAGGCACTTGTTTGCCCTCTTCTACTTCTATCACCAGGTAAGCTAATACAAAAGTTTCCTAACTGTATTGGCTTACTGAAAAAAATCATGTGTTGGTAATGTAAAAAGACCTACAGTACATGATATTAGCAGGGGGTCTTAAATTAAACTACAAAAGAGGCTCAACACTGTTTAGCTGCCAAAAGCAGTTGGAATTGAGCCTAAACAGTGTGGTAAGTCTTTAGGTGATGGCTATTGTGTCTGTTTGACCTCTTCCAAATGTCTGTGCTGGCAATAAAAAGAAAAAGTTTCCTATATAAATAGCTAGAGAATAAAAACAATTTGCCAGTAATGTGAAAAAACCTACAGCACCTGGTGTTCACAGGTGGTCTCCCACCCAAGTACTAACCAGGCCCTACACTGCTTAGCTTCCAAGATCAGACGAGATTGGGCCTATCCAATGTGGTATGGCTGTAGGTGAGATACAGGCACTTTTTTGCCCTCTTCTACTTCTATCACCAGGTAAGCTAATAAAAAAGTTTCCTAACTGTATTGGCTTACTTAAAAAAAATCATGTGTTGGTAATGTAAAAAGACCTACAGGACATGATATTAGCAGGGGGTCTTAAATTAAACTACTAAACAGGCTTAACACTGTTTAGCTGCCAAAAGCAGTTGGAATTTGGCCTAAACAGTGTGGTAAGTCTTTAGGTGATGGCTATTGTGTCTGTTTGACCTCTTCCAAATGTCTGTGCTGGCAATAAAAAGAAAAAGTTTCCTATATAAATAGCTAGAGAATAAAAACAATTTGCCAGTAATGTGAAAAAACCTACAGCACCTGGTGTTCCCAGGTGGTCTCCCACCCAAGTACTAACCAGGCCCAACACTGCTTAGCTTCCAAGATCAGACGAGATTGGGCCTATCCAATGTGGTATGGCTGTAGGTGAGATACAGGCACTTTTTTGCCCTCTTCTACTTCTATCACCAGGTAAGCTAATAAAAAAGTTTCCTAACTGTATTGGCTTACTTAAAAAAAATCATGTGTTGGTAATGTAAAAAGACCTACAGGACATGATATTAGCAGGGGGTCTTAAATTAAACTACTAAACAGGCTTAACACTGTTTAGCTGCCAAAAGCAGTTGGAATTGAGCCTAAACAGTGTGGTAAGTCTTTAGGTGATGGCTATTGTGTCTGTTTGACCTCTTCCAAATGTCTGTGCTGGCAATAAAAAGAAAAAGTTTCCTATATAAATAGCTAGAGAATAAAAACAATTTGCCAGTAATGTGAAAAAACCTACAGCACCTGGTGTTCCCAGGTGGTCTCCCACCCAAGTACTAACCAGGCCCAACACTGCTTAGCTTCCAAGATCAGACGAGATTGGGCCTATCCAATGTGGTATGGCTGTAGGTGAGATACAGGCACTTTTTTGCCCTCTTCTACTTCTATCACCAGGTAAGCTAATAAAAAAGTTTCCTAACTGTATTGGCTTACTTAAAAAAAATCATGTGTTGGTAATGTAAAAAGACCTACAGGACATGATATTAGCAGGGGGTCTTAAATTAAACTACTAAACAGGCTTAACACTGTTTAGCTTCCAAAAGCAGTTGGAATTTGGCCTAAACAGTGTGGTAAGTCTTTAGGTGATGGCTATTGTGTCTGTTTGACCTCTTCCAAATGTCTGTACTGGCAAGAAAAAGAAAAAGTTTCCAATTTAAATAGCTAGAGAATAAAAACAATTTGCCAGTAATGTGAAAAAACCTACAGCACCTGGTGTTCCCAGGTGGTCTCCCACCCAAGTACTAACCAGGCCCAACACTGCTTAGCTTCCAAGATCAGACGAGATTGGGCCTATCCAATGTGGTATGGCTGTAGGTGAGATACAGGCACTTTTTTGCCCTCTTCTACTTCTATCACCAGGTAAGCTAATAAAAAAGTTTCCTAACTGTATTGGCTTACTTAAAAAAAATCATGTGTTGGTAATGTAAAAAGACCTACAGGACATGATCTTAGCAGGGGGTCTTAAATTAAACTACTAAACAGGCTCAACACTGTTTAGCTGCCAAAAGCAGTTGGAATTGGGCCTAAACAGTGTGGTAAGTCTTTAGGTGATGGCTATTGTGTCTGTTTGACCTCTTCCAAATGTCTGTACTGGCAATAAAAAGAAAAAATTTCCAATTTAAATAGCTAGAGAATAAAAACAATTTGCCTGTAATGTGAAAAAACCTACAGCACCTGGTGTTCCCATGTGGTCTCCCACCCAAGTAGTAACCAGTCCCAACACTGCTTAGCTTCCAAGATCAGACGAGATTGGGCCTATCCAATGTGGTATGGCTGTAGGTGAGATACAGGCACTTTTTTGCCCTCTTCTACTTCTATCACCAGGTAAGCTAATAAAAAAGTTTCCTAACTGTATTGGCTTACTGAAAAAAATCATGTGTTGGTAATGTAAAAAGACCTACAGGACATGATATTAGCAGGGGGTCTTAAATTAAACTACTAAAGAGGCTCAACACTGTTTAGCTGCCAGAAGCAGTTGAAATTGGGCCTAAACAGTGTGGTAAGTCTTTAGGTGATGGCTATTGTGTCTGTTTGACCTCTTCCAAATGTCTGTACTGGCAATAAAAAGAAAAAGTTTCCAATTTAAATAGCTAGAGAATAAAAACAATTTGCCTGTAATGTGAAAAAACCTACAGCACCTGGTGTTCCCATGTGGTCTCCCACCCAAGTAATAACCAAGCCCAACACTGCATAGCTTCCAAGATCAGACGAGATTGGGACTATCCAATGTGGTATGGCTGTAGGTGAGATACAGGCACTTTTTTGCCCTCTTCTACTTCTATCACCAGGTAAGCTAATAAAAAAGTTTCCTAACTGTATTGGCTTACTGAAAAAAATCATGTGTTGGTAATGTAAAAAGACCTACAGGACATGATATTAGCAGGGGGTCTTAAATTAAACTACTAAAGAGGCTCAACACTGTTTAGCTGCCAAAAGCAGTTGGAATTGGGCCTAAACAGTGTGGTAAGTCTTTAGGTGATGGCTATTGTGTCTGTTTGACCTCTTCCAAATGTCTGTACTGGCAATAAAAAGAAAAAGTTCCCAATTTAAATAGCTAGAGAATAAAAACAATTTGCCAGTAATGTGAAAAAACCTACAGCACCTGGTGTTCCCATGTGGTCTCCCACCCAAGTACTAACCAGGCCCAAAACTGCTTAGCTTCCAAGATCAGACGAGATTGGTCCTATCCAATGTGGTATGGCTGTAGGTGAAATACAGGCACTTTTTTGCCCTCTTCTACTTCTATCACCAGGTAAGCTAATACAAAAGTTCCCTAACTGTATTGGCTTACGGAAAAAAATCATGTGTTGGTAATGTAAAAAGACCTACAGGACATGATATTAGCAGGGGGTCTTAAATTAAACTACAATAGAGGCTCAACACTGTTTAGCTGCCAAAAGCAGTTGGAATTGAGCCTAAACAGTGTGGTAAGTCTTTAGCTGATGGCTATTGTGTCTGTTTGACTTCTTCCAAATCTCTGTGCTGGCAATAAAATGAAAAAGTTTCCAATATAAATAGCTATAGAATAAAAACAATTTGCCAGTGATGTGAAAAAACCTACAGCACCTGGTGTTCCCATTTGGTCTCCCACCCAAGTACTAACCAGGCCCAACACTGCTTAGCTTCCAAGATCAGACGAGATTGGGCCTATCCAATGTGGTATGGCTGTAGGTGAGTTATATTCACTTTTTTGCCCTCTTCTACTTCTATCACCAGGTAAGCTAATAAAAAAGTTTCCTAACTGTATTGGCTTACTGAAAAAAATCATGTGTTGGTAATGTAAAAAGACCTACAGGACATGATATTAGCAGGGGGTCTTAAATTAAACTACTAAAGAGGCTCAACACTGTTTAGCTGCCAAAAGTAGTTGGAATTGGGCCTAAACAGTGTGGTAAGTCTTTAGGAGATGGCTATTGTGTCTGTTTGACCTCTTCCAAATGTCTGTACTGGCAATAAAAAGAAAAAGTTTCCAATTTAAATAGCTAGAGAATAAAAACAATTTGCCTGTAATGTGAAAAAACCTACAGCACCTGGTGTTCCCATGTGGTCTCCCACCCAAGTACTAACCAGGCCCAACACTGCTTAGCTTCCAAGATCAGACAAGATTGGGCCTATCCAATGTGGTATGGCTGTAGGTGAGATACAGGCACTTTTTTGCCCTCTTCTACTTCTATCACCAGGTAAGCTAATAAAAAAGTTTCCTAACTGTATTGGCTTACTGAAAAAAATCATGTGTTGGTAATGTAAAAAGACCTACAGGACATGATATTAGCAGGGGGTCTTAAATTAAACTACAAAAGAGGCTCAACACTGTTTAACTGCCAAAAGCAGTTGGAATTGAGCCTAAACAGTGTGGTAAGTCTTTAGCTGATGGCTATTGTGTCTGTTTGACCTCTTCCAAATGTCTGTGCTGGCAATAAAATGAAAAAGTTTCCAATATAAATAGCTAGAGAATAAAAACAATTTGCCAGTAATGTGAAAAAACCTACAGCACCTGGTGTTCCCATGTGGTCTCCTACCCAAGTACTAACCAGGCCCAACACTGCTTAGCTTCCAAGATCAGACGATATTGGGCCTATCCAATGTGGTATGGCTGTAGGTGAGTTAAATTCACTTTTTTGCCCTCTTCTACTTCTATCACCAGGTAAGCTAATACAAAAGTTTCCTAACTGTATTGGCTTACTGAAAAAAATCATGTGTTGGTAATGTAAAAAGACCTACAGGACATGATATTAGCAGGGGGTCTTAAATTAAACTACTAAAGAGGCTCAACACTGTTAAGCTGCCAAAAGCAGTTGGAATTGGGCCTAAACAGTGTGGTAAGTCTTTAGGTGATGGCTATTGTGTCTGTTTGACCTCTTCCAAATGTCTGTACTGGCAATAAAAAGAAAAAGTTTCCAATTTAAATAGCTAGAAAATAAAAACAATTTTCCAGTAATGTGAAAAAACCTACAGCACCTGGTGTTCCCATGTGGTCTCCCACCCAAGTACTAACCAGGCCCAACACTGCTTAGCTTCCAAGATCAGACGAGATTGGGCCTATCCAATGTGGTATGGCTGTAGGTGAGTTAAAAGCACTTTTTTGCCCTCTTCTACTTCTATCACCAGGTAAGCTAATACAAACGTTTCCTAACTGTATTGGCTTACTGAAAAAAATCATGTGTTGGTAATGTAAAAAGACCTACAGGACATGATATTAGCAGGGGGTCTTAAATTAAACTACAAAAGAGGCTCAACACTGTTTAGCTGCCAAAAGCAGTTGGAATTGAGCCTAAACAGTGTGGTAAGTCTTTAGGTGATGGCTATTGTGTCTGTTTGACCTCTTCCAAATGTCTGTGCTGGCAATAAAAAGAAAAAGTTTCCAATTTAAATAGCTAGAGAATAAAAACAATTTGCCAGTAATGTGAAAAAACCTACAGCACCTGGTGTTCCCAGGTGGTCTCCCACCCAAGTACTAACCAGGCCCAACACTGCTTAGCTTCCAAGATCAGACGAAATTAGGCCTATCCAATGTGGTATGGCTGTAGGTGAGATACAGGCACTTTTTTGCCCTCTTCTACTTTTATCACCAGGTAAGCTAATAAAAAAGTTTCCTAACTGTATTGGCTTACTTAAAAAAAATCATGTGTTGGTAATGTAAAAAGACCTACAGGACATGATATTAGCAGGGGGTCTTAAATTAAACTACTAAACAGGCTCAACACTGTTTAGCTGCCAAAAGCAGTTGGAATTGGGCCTAAACAGTGTGGTAAGTCTTTAGGTGAAGTCTATTGTGTCTTTTTGACCTCTTCCAAATGTCTGTACTGGCAATAAAAAGAAAAAGTTTCCAATTTAAATAGCTAGAGAATAAAAACAATTTGCCTGTGATGTGAAAAAACCTACAGCACCTGGTGTTCTCATGTGGTCTCCCACCCAAGTACTAACCAGGCTCAACAAAGCTTAGCTTCCAAGATCAGACGAGATTGGGCCTATCCAATGTGGTATGGCTGTAGATGATATACAGGCACTTTTTTGCCCTCTTCTACTTCTTTCACCAGGTAAGCTAATAAAAAGGTTTCCTAACTGTATTGGCTTACTGAAAAAAATCATGTGTTGGTAATGTAAAAAGACCTACAGGACATGATATTAGCAGGGGGTCTTAAATTAAACTACTAAAGAGGCTCAACACTGTTTAGCTGCCAAAAGCAGTTGGAATTGGGCCTAAAAAGTGTGGTAAGTCTTTAGGTGATGGCTATTGTGTCTGTTTGACCTCTTCCAAATGTCTGTACTGGCAATAAAAAGAAAAAGTTCCCAATTTAAATAGCTAGAGAATAAAAACAATTTGCCAGTAATGTGAAAAAACCTACAGCACTTGGTGTTCCCATGTGGTCTCCCACCCAAGTACTAACCAGGCCCAAAACTGCTTAGCTTCCAAGATAAGACGAGATTGGGCCTATCCAATGTGGTATGGCTGTAGGTGAGTTAAAAGCACTTTTTTGCCCTCTTCTACTTCTATCACCAGGTAAGCTAATACAAACGTTTCCTAACTGTATTGGCTTACTGAAAAAAATCATGTGTTGGTAATGTAAAAAGACCTACAGGACATGATATTAGCAGGGGGTCTTAAATTAAACTACAAAAGAGGCTCAACACTGTTAAGCTGCCAAAAGCAGTTGGAATTGGGCCTAAACATTGTGGTAAGTCTTTAGGTGATGGCTATTGTGTCTTTTTGACCTCTTCCAAATGTCTGTACTGGCAATAAAAAGAAAAAGTTTCCAATTTAAATAGCTAGAGAAAAAAACAATTTGCCTGTAATGTGAAAAAACCTACAGCACCTGGTGTTCCCATGTGGTCTCCCACCCAAGTACTAACCAGGCCCAACACTGCTTAGCTTCCAAGATCAGACGAGATTGGGCCTATCCAATGTGGTATGGCTGTAGGTGAGATACAGGCACTTTTTTGCCCTCTTCTACTTCTATCACCAGGTAAGCTAATAAAAAAGTTTCCTAACTGTATTGGCTTACTGAAAAAAAATCATGTGTTGGTAATGTAAAAAGACCTACAGGACATGATATTAGCAGGGGGTCTTAAATTAAACTACTAAAGAGGCTCAACACTGTTTAGCTGCCAAAAGCAGTTGGAATTGGGCCTAAACAGTGTGGTAAGTCTTTAGGTGATGGCTATTGTGTCTGTTTGACCTCTTCCAAATGTCTGTACTGGCAATAAAAAGAAAAAGTTTCCAATTTAAATAGCTAGAGAATAAAAACAATTTTCCAGTAATGTGAAAAAACCTACAGCACCTGGTGTTCCCATGTGGTCTCCCACCCAAGTACTAACCAGGCCCAACACTGCTTAGCTTCCAAGATCAGACGAGATTGGGCCTATCCAATGTGGTATGGCTGTAGGTGAGTTAAAAGCACTTTTTTGCCCTCTTCTACTTCTATCACCAGGTAAGCTAATACAAACGTTTCCTAACTGTATTGGCTTACTGAAAAAAATCATGTGTTGGTAATGTAAAAAGACCTACAGGACATGATATTAGCAGGGGGTCTTAAATTAAACTACAAAAGAGGCTCAACACTGTTTAGCTGCCAAAAGCAGTTGGAATTGAGCCTAAACAGTGTGGTAAGTCTTTAGGTGATGGCTATTGTGTCTGTTTGACCTCTTCCAAATGTCTGTGCTGGCAATAAAAAGAAAAAGTTTCCAATTTAAATAGCTAGAGAATAAAAACAATTTGACAGTAATGTGAAAAAACCTACAGCACCTGGTGTTCCCAGGTGGTCTCCCACCCAAGTACTAACCAGGCCCAACACTGCTTAGCTTCCAAGATCAGACGAAATTAGGCCTATCCAATGTAGTATGGCTAGAGGTGAGATACAGGCACTTTTTTGCCCTCTTCTACTTTTATCACCAGGTAAGCTAATAAAAAAGTTTCCTAACTGTATTGGCTTACTTAAAAAAAATCATGTGTTGGTAATGTAAAAAGACCTACAGGACATGATATTAGCAGGGGGTCTTAAATTAAACTACTAAAGAGGCTCAACACTGTTTAGCTGCCAAAAGCAGTTGGAATTGGGCCTAAACAGTGTGGTAAGTCTTTAGGTGAAGTCTATTGTGTCTGTTTGACCTCTTCCAAATGTCTGTACTGGCAATAAAAAGAAAAAGTTTCCAATTTAAATAGCTAGAGAATAAAAACAATTTGCCTGTGATGTGAAAAAACCTACAGCACCTGGTGTTCTCATGTGGTCTCCCACCCAAGTACTAACCAGGCCCAACACTGCTTAGCTTCCAAGATCAGACGAGATTGGGCCTATCCAATGTGGTATGGCTGTAGATGATATACAGGCACTTTTTTGCCCTCTTCTACTTCTATCACCAGGTAAGCTAATAAAAAGGTTTCCTAACTGTATTGGCTTACTGAAAAAAATCATGTGTTGGTAATGTAAAAAGACCTACAGGACATGATATTAGCAGGGGGTCTTAAATTAAACTACTAAAGAGGCTCAACACTGTTTAGCTGCCAAAAGCAGTTGGAATTGGGCCTAAACAGTGTGGTAAGTCTTTAGGTGATGGCTATTGTGTCTGTTTGACCTCTTCCAAATGTCTGTACTGGCAATAAAAAGAAAAAGTTCCCAATTTAAATAGCTAGAGAATAAAAACAATTTGCCAGTACTGTGAAAAAACCTACAGCACCTGGTGTTCCCATGTGGTCTCCCACCCAAGTACTAACCAGGCCCAAAACTGCTTAGCTTCCAAGATAAGACGAGATTGGGCCTATCCAATGTGGTATGGCTGTAGGTGAGATACAGGCACTTTTTTGCCCTCTTCTACTTCTATCACCAGGTAAGCTAATACAAAAGTTTCCTAACTGTATTGGCTTACGGAAAAAAATCATTTGTTGGTCATGTAAAAAGACCTACAGGACATGATATTAGCAGGGGGTCTTAAATTAAACTACAAAAGAGGCTCAACACTGTTTAGCTGCCAAAAGCAGTTGGAATTGAGCCTAAACAGTGTGGTAAGTCTTTAGCTGATGGCTATTGTGTCTGTTTGACCTCTTCCAAATGTCTGTGCTGGCAATAAAATGAAAAAGTTTCCAATATAAATAGCTAGAGAATAAAAACAATTTGCCAGTAATGTGAAAAAACCTACAGCACCTGGTGTTCCCATGTGGTCTCCCACCCAAGTACTAACCAGGCCCAACACTGCTTAGCTTCCAAGATCAGACGAGATTGGGCCTATCCAATGTGGTATGGCTGTAGGTGAGTTAAATTCACTTTTTTGCCCTCTTCTACTACTATCACCAGGTAAGCTAATACAAAAGTTTCCTAACTGTATTGGCTTACTGAAAAAAATCATGTGTTGGTAATGTAAAAAGACCTACAAGACATGATATTAGCAGGGGGTCTTAAATTAAACTACTAAAGAGGCTCAACACTGTTAAGCTGCCAAAAGCAGTTGGAATTGGGCCTAAACATTGTGGTAAGTCTTTAGGTGATGGCTATTGTGTCTGTTTGACCTCTTCCAAATGTCTGTACTGGCAATAAAAAAGAAAAAGTTTCCAATTTAAATAGCTAGAGAAAAAAACAATTTGCCTGTAATGTGAAAAAACCTACAGCACCTGGTGTTCCCATGTGATCTCCCACCCAAGTACTAACCAGACCCAACACTGCTTAGCTTCCAAGATCAGACGAGATTGGGCCTATCCAGTGTGGTATGGCTGTAGGTGAGATACAGGCACTTTTTTGCCCTCTTCTACTTCTATCACCAGGTAAGCTAATAAAAAAGTTTCCTAACTGTATTGGCTTACTGAAAAAAATCATGTGTTGGTAATGTAAAAAGACCTACAGGACATGATATTAGCAGGGGGTCTTAAATTAAACTACTAAAGAGGCTCAACACTGTTTAGCTGCCAAAAGCAGTTGGAATTGGGCCTAAACAGTGTGGTAAGTCTTTAGGTGATGGCTATTGTGTCTGTTTGACCTCTTCCAAATGTCTGTACTGGCAATAAAAAGAAAAAGTTTCCAATTTAAATAGCTAGAGAATAAAAACAATTTGCCTGTGATGTGAAAAAACCTACAGCACCTGGTGTTCTCATGTGGTCTCCCACCCAAGTACTAACCAGGCCCAACACTGCTTAGCTTCCAAGATCAGGCCTATCCAATGTGGTATGGCTGTAGATGATATACAGGCACTTTTTTGCCCTCTTCTACTTCTATCACCAGGTAAGCTAATAAAAAGGTTTCCTAACTGTATTGGCTTACTGAAAAAAATCATGTGTTGGTAATGTAAAAAGACCTACAGGACATGATATTAGCAGGGGGTCTTAAATTAAACTACTAAAGAGGCTCAACACTGTTTAGCTGCCAAAAGCAGTTGGAATTGGGCCTAAACAGTGTGGTAAGTCTTTAGGTGATGGCTATTGTGTCTGTTTGACCTCTTCCAAATGTCTGTACTGGCAATAAAAAGAAAAAGTTCCCAATTTAAATAGCTAGAGAATAAAAACAATTTGCCAGTAATGTGAAAAAACCTACAGCACCTGGTGTTCCCATGTGGTCTCCCACCCAAGTACTAACCAGGCCCAAAACTGCTTAGCTTCCAAGATAAGACGAGATTGGGCCTATCCAATGTGGTATGGCTGTAGGTGAGATACAGGCACTTTTTTGCCCTCTTCTACTTCTATCACCAGGTAAGCTAATACAAAAGTTTCCTAACTGTATTGGCTTACGGAAAAAAATCATTTGTTGGTCATGTAAAAAGACCTACAGGACATGATATTAGCAGGGGGTCTTAAATTAAACTACAAAAGAGGCTCAACACTGTTTAGCTGCCAAAAGCAGTTGGAATTGAGCCTAAACAGTGTGGTAAGTCTTTAGCTGATGGCTATTGTGTCTGTTTGACCTCTTCCAAATGTCTGTGCTGGCAATAAAATGAAAAAGTTTCCAATATAAATAGCTAGAGAATAAAAACAATTTGCCAGTAATGTGAAAAAACCTACAGCACCTGGTGTTCCCATGTGGTCTCCCACCCAAGTACTAACCAGGCCCAACACTGCTTAGCTTCCAAGATCAGACGAGATTGGGCCTATCCAATGTGGTATGGCTGTAGGTGAGTTAAATTCACTTTTTTGCCCTCTTCTACTACTATCACCAGGTAAGCTAATACAAAAGTTTCCTAACTGTATTGGCTTACTGAAAAAAATCATGTGTTGGTAATGTAAAAAGACCTACAAGACATGATATTAGCAGGGGGTCTTAAATTAAACTACTAAAGAGGCTCAACACTGTTAAGCTGCCAAAAGCAGTTGGAATTGGGCCTAAACATTGTGGTAAGTCTTTAGGTGATGGCTATTGTGTCTGTTTGACCTCTTCCAAATGTCTGTACTGGCAATAAAAAGAAAAAGTTTCCAATTTAAATAGCTAGAGAAAAAAACAATTTGCCTGTAATGTGAAAAAACCTACAGCTCCTGGTGTTCCCATGTGATCTCCCACCCAAGTACTAACCAGGCCCAACACTGCTTAGCTTCCAAGATCAGACGAGATTGGGCCTATCCAGTGTGGTATGGCTGTAGGTGAGATACAGGCACTTTTTTGCCCTCTTCTACTTCTATCACCAGGTAAGCTAATAAAAAAGTTTCCTAACTGTATTGGCTTACTGAAAAAAATCATGTGTTGGTAATGTAAAAAGACCTACAGGACATGATATTAGCAGGGGGTCTTAAATTAAACTACTAAAGAGGCTCAACACTGTTTAGCTGCCAAAAGCAGTTGGAATTGGGCCTAAACAGTGTGGTAAGTCTTTAGGTGATGGCTATTGTGTCTGTTTGACCTCTTCCAAATGTCTGTACTGGCAATAAAAAGAAAAAGTTTCCAATTTAAATAGCTAGAGAATAAAAACAATTTGCCTGTAATGTGAAAAAACCTACAGCACCTGGTGTTCCCATGTGGTCTCCCACCCAAGTACTAACCAGGCCCAACACTGCTTAGCTTCCAAGATCAGACAAGATTGGGCCTATCCAGTGTGGTATGGCTGTAGGTGAGATACAGGCACTTTTTTGCCCTCTTCTACTTCTATCACCAGGTAAGCTAATAAAAAAGTTTCCTAACTGTATTGGCTTACTGAAAAAAATCATGTGTTGGTAATGTAAAAAGACCTACAGGACATGATATTAGCAGGGGGTCTTAAATTAAACTACTAAAGAGGCTCAACACTGTTTAGCTGCCAAAAGCAGTTGGAATTGGGCCTAAACAGTGTGGTAAGTCTTTAGGTGATGGCTATTGTGTCTGTTTGACCTCTTCCAAATGTCTGTACTGGCAATAAAAAGAAAAAGTTTCCAATTTAAATAGCTAGAGAATAAAAACAATTTGCCTGTAATGTGAAAAAACCTACAGCACCTGGTGTTCCCATGTGGTCTCCCACCCAAGTACTAACCAAGCCCAACACTGCTTAGCTTCCAAGATCAGACGAGATTGGGACTATCCAATGTGGTATGGCTGTAGGTGAGATACAGGCACTTTTTTGCCCTCTTCTACTTCTATCACCAGGTAAGCTAATAAAAAAGTTTCCTAACTGTATTGGCTTACTTAAAAAAAATCATGTGTTGGTAATGTAAAAAGAACTACAGGACATGATATTAGCAGGGGGTCTTAAATTAAACTACTAAAGAGGCTCAACACTGTTTAGCTGCCAAAAGCAGTTGGAATTGGGCCTAAACAGTGTGGTAAGTCTTTAGGTGATGGCTATTGTGTCTGTTTGACCTCTTCCAAATGTCTGTACTGGCAATAAAAAGAAAAAGCTTCCAATTTAAATAGCTAGAGAATAAAAACAATTTGCCAGTAATGTGAAAAAACCTACAGCACCTGGTGATCCCATGTGGTCTCCCACCCAAGTACTAACCAGGCCCAACACTGCTTAGCTTCCAAGATCAGACGAGATTGGGCCTATCCAATGTGGTATGGATGTAGGTGAGTTAAAGGCACTTGTTTGCCCTCTTCTACTTCTATCACCAGGTAAGCTAATACAAAAGTTTCCTAACTGTATTGGCTTACTGAAAAAAATCATGTGTTGGTAATGTAAAAAGACCTACAGTACATGATATTAGCAGGGGGTCTTAAATTAAACTACAAAAGAGGCTCAACACTGTTTAGCTGCCAAAAGCAGTTGGAATTGAGCCTAAACAGTGTGGTAAGTCTTTAGGTGATGGCTATTGTGTCTGTTTGACCTCTTCCAAATGTCTGTGCTGGCAATAAAAAGAAAAAGTTTCCTATATAAATAGCTAGAGAATAAAAACAATTTGCCAGTAATGTGAAAAAACCTACAGCACCTGGTGTTCCCAGGTGGTCTCCCACCCAAGTACTAACCAGGCCCAACACTGCTTAGCTTCCAAGATCAGACGAGATTGGGCCTATCCAATGTGGTATGGCTGTAGGTGAGATACAGGCACTTTTTTGCCCTCTTCTACTTCTATCACCAGGTAAGCTAATAAAAAAGTTTCCTAACTGTATTGGCTTACTTAAAAAAAATCATGTGTTGGTAATGTAAAAAGACCTACAGGACATGATATTAGCAGGGGGTCTTAAATTAAACTACTAAACAGGCTTAACACTGTTTAGCTGCCAAAAGCAGTTGGAATTTGGCCTAAACAGTGTGGTAAGTCTTTAGGTGATGGCTATTGTGTCTGTTTGACCTCTTCCAAATGTCTGTGCTGGCAATAAAAAGAAAAAGTTTCCTATATAAATAGCTAGAGAATAAAAACAATTTGCCAGTAATGTGAAAAAACCTACAGCACCTGGTGTTCCCAGGTGGTCTCCCACCCAAGTACTAACCAGGCCCAACACTGCTTAGCTTCCAAGATCAGACGAGATTGGGCCTATCCAATGTGGTATGGCTGTAGGTGAGATACAGGCACTTTTTTGCCCTCTTCTACTTCTATCACCAGGTAAGCTAATAAAAAAGTTTCCTAACTGTATTGGCTTACTTAAAAAAAATCATGTGTTGGTAATGTAAAAAGACCTACAGGACATGATATTAGCAGGGGGTCTTAAATTAAACTACTAAACAGGCTTAACACTGTTTAGCTGCCAAAAGCAGTTGGAATTGAGCCTAAACAGTGTGGTAAGTCTTTAGGTGATGGCTATTGTGTCTGTTTGACCTCTTCCAAATGTCTGTGCTGGCAATAAAAAGAAAAAGTTTCCTATATAAATAGCTAGAGAATAAAAACAATTTGCCAGTAATGTGAAAAAACCTACAGCACCTGGTGTTCCCAGGTGGTCTCCCACCCAAGTACTAACCAGGCCCAACACTGCTTAGCTTCCAAGATCAGACGAGATTGGGCCTATCCAATGTGGTATGGCTGTAGGTGAGATACAGGCACTTTTTTGCCCTCTTCTACTTCTATCACCAGGTAAGCTAATAAAAAAGTTTCCTAACTGTATTGGCTTACTTAAAAAAAATCATGTGTTGGTAATGTAAAAAGACCTACAGGACATGATATTAGCAGGGGGTCTTAAATTAAACTACTAAACAGGCTTAACACTGTTTAGCTTCCAAAAGCAGTTGGAATTTGGCCTAAACAGTGTGGTAAGTCTTTAGGTGATGGCTATTGTGTCTGTTTGACCTCTTCCAAATGTCTGTACTGGCAAGAAAAAGAAAAAGTTTCCAATTTAAATAGCTAGAGAATAAAAACAATTTGCCAGTAATGTGAAAAAACCTACAGCACCTGGTGTTCCCAGGTGGTCTCCCACCCAAGTACTAACCAGGCCCAACACTGCTTAGCTTCCAAGATCAGACGAGATTGGGCCTATCCAATGTGGTATGGCTGTAGGTGAGATACAGGCACTTTTTTGCCCTCTTCTACTTCTATCACCAGGTAAGCTAATAAAAAAGTTTCCTAACTGTATTGGCTTACTGAAAAAAATCATGTGTTGGTAATGTAAAAAGACCTACAGGACATGATCTTAGCAGGGGGTCTTAAATTAAACTACTAAACAGGCTCAACACTGTTTAGCTGCCAAAAGCAGTTGGAATTGGGCCTAAACAGTGTGGTAAGTCTTTAGGTGATGGCTATTGTGTCTGTTTGACCTCTTCCAAATGTCTGTACTGGCAATAAAAAGAAAAAATTTCCAATTTAAATAGCTAGAGAATAAAAACAATTTGCCTGTAATGTGAAAAAACCTACAGCACCTGGTGTTCCCATGTGGTCTCCCACCCAAGTAGTAACCAGTCCCAACACTGCTTAGCTTCCAAGATCAGACGAGATTGGGCCTATCCAATGTGGTATGGCTGTAGGTGAGATACAGGCACTTTTTTGCCCTCTTCTACTTCTATCACCAGGTAAGCTAATAAAAAAGTTTCCTAACTGTATTGGCTTACTGAAAAAAATCATGTGTTGGTAATGTAAAAAGACCTACAGGACATGATATTAGCAGGGGGTCTTAAATTAAACTACTAAAGAGGCTCAACACTGTTTAGCTGCCAGAAGCAGTTGAAATTGGGCCTAAACAGTGTGGTAAGTCTTTAGGTGATGGCTATTGTGTCTGTTTGACCTCTTCCAAATGTCTGTACTGGCAATAAAAAGAAAAAGTTTCCAATTTAAATAGCTAGAGAATAAAAACAATTTGCCTGTAATGTGAAAAAACCTACAGCACCTGGTGTTCCCATGTGGTCTCCCACCCAAGTACTAACCAAGCCCAACACTGCATAGCTTCCAAGATCAGACGAGATTGGGACTATCCAATGTGGTATGGCTGTAGGTGAGATACAGGCACTTTTTTGCCCTCTTCTACTTCTATCACCAGGTAAGCTAATAAAAAAGTTTCCTAACTGTATTGGCTTACTGAAAAAAATCATGTGTTGGTAATGTAAAAAGACCTACAGGACATGATATTAGCAGGGGGTCTTAAATTAAACTACTAAAGAGGCTCAACACTGTTTAGCTGCCAAAAGCAGTTGGAATTGGGCCTAAACAGTGTGGTAAGTCTTTAGGTGATGGCTATTGTGTCTGTTTGACCTCTTCCAAATGTCTGTACTGGCAATAAAAAGAAAAAGTTCCCAATTTAAATAGCTAGAGAATAAAAACAATTTGCCAGTAATGTGAAAAAACCTACAGCACCTGGTGTTCCCATGTGGTCTCCCACCCAAGTACTAACCAGGCCCAAAACTGCTTAGCTTCCAAGATCAGACGAGATTGGGCCTATCCAATGTGGTATGGCTGTAGGTGAAATACAGGCACTTTTTTGCCCTCTTCTACTTCTATCACCAGGTAAGCTAATACAAAAGTTCCCTAACTGTATTGGCTTACGGAAAAAAATCATGTGTTGGTAATGTAAAAAGACCTACAGGACATGATATTAGCAGGGGGTCTTAAATTAAACTACAATAGAGGCTCAACACTGTTTAGCTGCCAAAAGCAGTTGGAATTGAGCCTAAACAGTGTGATAAGTCTTTAGCTGATGGCTATTGTGTCTGTTTGACTTCTTCCAAATCTCTGTGCTGGCAATAAAATGAAAAAGTTTCCAATATAAATAGCTATAGAATAAAAACAATTTGCCAGTGATGTGAAAAAACCTACAGCACCTGGTGTTCCCATTTGGTCTCCCACCCAAGTACTAACCAGGCCCAACACTGCTTAGCTTCCAAGATCAGACGAGATTGGGCCTATCCAATGTGGTATGGCTGTAGGTGAGTTATATTCACTTTTTTGCCCTCTTCTACTTCTATCACCAGGTAAGCTAATAAAAAAGTTTCCTAACTGTATTGGCTTACTGAAAAAAATCATGTGTTGGTAATGTAAAAAGACCTACAGGACATGATATTAGCAGGGGGTCTTAAATTAAACTACTAAAGAGGCTCAACACTGTTTAGCTGCCAAAAGTAGTTGGAATTGGGCCTAAACAGTGTGGTAAGTCTTTAGGAGATGGCTATTGTGTCTGTTTGACCTCTTCCAAATGTCTGTACTGGCAATAAAAAGAAAAAGTTTCCAATTTAAATAGCTAGAGAATAAAAACAATTTGCCTGTAATGTGAAAAAACCTACAGCACCTGGTGTTCCCATGTGGTCTCCCACCCAAGTACTAACCAGGCCCAACACTGCTTAGCTTCCAAGATCAGACAAGATTGGGCCTATCCAATGTGGTATGGCTGTAGGTGAGATACAGGCACTTTTTTGCCCTCTTCTACTTCTATCACCAGGTAAGCTAATAAAAAAGTTTCCTAACTGTATTGGCTTACTGAAAAAAATCATGTGTTGGTAATGTAAAAAGACCTACAGGACATGATATTAGCAGGGGGTCTTAAATTAAACTACAAAAGAGGCTCAACACTGTTTAACTGCCAAAAGCAGTTGGAATTGAGCCTAAACAGTGTGGTAAGTCTTTAGCTGATGGCTATTGTGTCTGTTTGACCTCTTCCAAATGTCTGTGCTGGCAATAAAATGAAAAAGTTTCCAATATAAATAGCTAGAGAATAAAAACAATTTGCCAGTAATGTGAAAAAACCTACAGCACCTGGTGTTCCCATGTGGTCTCCTACCCAAGTACTAACCAGGCCCAACACTGCTTAGCTTCCAAGATCAGACGATATTGGGCCTATCCAATGTGGTATGGCTGTAGGTGAGTTAAATTCACTTTTTTGCCCTCTTCTACTTCTATCACCAGGTAAGCTAATACAAAAGTTTCCTAACTGTATTGGCTTACTGAAAAAAATCATGTGTTGGTAATGTAAAAAGACCTACAGGACATGATATTAGCAGGGGGTCTTAAATTAAACTACTAAAGAGGCTCAACACTGTTAAGCTGCCAAAAGCAGTTGGAATTGGGCCTAAACAGTGTGGTAAGTCTTTAGGTGATGGCTATTGTGTCTGTTTGACCTCTTCCAAATGTCTGTACTGGCAATAAAAAGAAAAAGTTTCCAATTTAAATAGCTAGAAAATAAAAACAATTTTCCAGTAATGTGAAAAAACCTACAGCACCTGGTGTTCCCATGTGGTCTCCCACCCAAGTACTAACCAGGCCCAACACTGCTTAGCTTCCAAGATCAGACGAGATTGGGCCTATCCAATGTGGTATGGCTGTAGGTGAGTTAAAAGCACTTTTTTGCCCTCTTCTACTTCTATCACCAGGTAAGCTAATACAAACGTTTCCTAACTGTATTGGCTTACTGAAAAAAATCATGTGTTGGTAATGTAAAAAGACCTACAGGACATGATATTAGCAGGGGGTCTTAAATTAAACTACAAAAGAGGCTCAACACTGTTTAGCTGCCAAAAGCAGTTGGAATTGAGCCTAAACAGTGTGGTAAGTCTTTAGGTGATGGCTATTGTGTCTGTTTGACCTCTTCCAAATGTCTGTGCTGGCAATAAAAAGAAAAAGTTTCCAATTTAAATAGCTAGAGAATAAAAACAATTTGCCAGTAATGTGAAAAAACCTACAGCACCTGGTGTTCCCAGGTGGTCTCCCACCCAAGTACTAACCAGGCCCAACACTGATTAGCTTCCAAGATCAGACGAAATTAGGCCTATCCAATGTGGTATGGCTGTAGGTGAGATACAGGCACTTTTTTGCCCTCTTCTACTTTTATCACCAGGTAAGCTAATAAAAAAGTTTCCTAACTGTATTGGCTTACTTAAAAAAAATCATGTGTTGGTAATGTAAAAAGACCTACAGGACATGATATTAGCAGGGGGTCTTAAATTAAACTACTAAACAGGCTCAACACTGTTTAGCTGCCAAAAGCAGTTGGAATTGGGCCTAAACAGTGTGGTAAGTCTTTAGGTGAAGTCTATTGTGTCTTTTTGACCTCTTCCAAATGTCTGTACTGGCAATAAAAAGAAAAAGTTTCCAATTTAAATAGCTAGAGAATAAAAACAATTTGCCTGTGATGTGAAAAAACCTACAGCACCTGGTGTTCTCATGTGGTCTCCCACCCAAGTACTAACCAGGCTCAACAAAGCTTAGCTTCCAAGATCAGACGAGATTGGGCCTATCCAATGTGGTATGGCTGTAGATGATATACAGGCACTTTTTTGCCCTCTTCTACTTCTTTCACCAGGTAAGCTAATAAAAAGGTTTCCTAACTGTATTGGCTTACTGAAAAAAATCATGTGTTGGTAATGTAAAAAGACCTACAGGACATGATATTAGCAGGGGGTCTTAAATTAAACTACTAAAGAGGCTCAACACTGTTTAGCTGCCAAAAGCAGTTGGAATTGGGCCTAAAAAGTGTGGTAAGTCTTTAGGTGATGGCTATTGTGTCTGTTTGACCTCTTCCAAATGTCTGTACTGGCAATAAAAAGAAAAAGTTCCCAATTTAAATAGCTAGAGAATAAAAACAATTTGCCAGTAATGTGAAAAAACCTACAGCACTTGGTGTTCCCATGTGGTCTCCCACCCAAGTACTAACCAGGCCCAAAACTGCTTAGCTTCCAAGATAAGACGAGATTGGGCTTATCCAATGTGGTATGGCTGTAGGTGAGTTAAAAGCACTTTTTTGCCCTCTTCTACTTCTATCACCAGGTAAGCTAATACAAACGTTTCCTAACTGTATTGGCTTACTGAAAAAAATCATGTGTTGGTAATGTAAAAAGACCTACAGGACATGATATTAGCAGGGGGTCTTAAATTAAACTACAAAAGAGGCTCAACACTGTTAAGCTGCCAAAAGCAGTTGGAATTGGGCCTAAACATTGTGGTAAGTCTTTAGGTGATGGCTATTGTGTCTTTTTGACCTCTTCCAAATGTCTGTACTGGCAATAAAAAGAAAAAGTTTCCAATTTAAATAGCTAGAGAAAAAAACAATTTGCCTGTAATGTGAAAAAACCTACAGCACCTGGTGTTCCCATGTGGTCTCCCACCCAAGTACTAACCAGGCCCAACACTGCTTAGCTTCCAAGATCAGACGAGATTGGGCCTATCCAATGTGGTATGGCTGTAGGTGAGATACAGGCACTTTTTTGCCCTCTTCTACTTCTATCACCAGGTAAGCTAATAAAAAAGTTTCCTAACTGTATTGGCTTACTGAAAAAAAATCATGTGTTGGTAATGTAAAAAGACCTACAGGACATGATATTAGCAGGGGGTCTTAAATTAAACTACTAAAGAGGCTCAACACTGTTTAGCTGCCAAAAGCAGTTGGAATTGGGCCTAAACAGTGTGGTAAGTCTTTAGGTGATGGCTATTGTGTCTGTTTGACCTCTTCCAAATGTCTGTACTGGCAATAAAAAGAAAAAGTTTCCAATTTAAATAGCTAGAGAATAAAAACAATTTTCCAGTAATGTGAAAAAACCTACAGCACCTGGTGTTCCCATGTGGTCTCCCACCCAAGTACTAACCAGGCCCAACACTGCTTAGCCTCCAAGATCAGACGAGATTGGGCCTATCCAATGTGGTATGGCTGTAGGTGAGTTAAAAGCACTTTTTTGCCCTCTTCTACTTCTATCACCAGGTAAGCTAATACAAACGTTTCCTAACTGTATTGGCTTACTGAAAAAAATCATGTGTTGGTAATGTAAAAAGACCTACAGGACATGATATTAGCAGGGGGTCTTAAATTAAACTACAAAAGAGGCTCAACACTGTTTAGCTGCCAAAAGCAGTTGGAATTGAGCCTAAACAGTGTGGTAAGTCTTTAGGTGATGGCTATTGTGTCTGTTTGACCTCTTCCAAATGTCTGTGCTGGCAATAAAAAGAAAAAGTTTCCAATTTAAATAGCTAGAGAATAAAAACAATTTGACAGTAATGTGAAAAAACCTACAGCACCTGGTGTTCCCAGGTGGTCTCCCACCCAAGTACTAACCAGGCCCAACACTGCTTAGCTTCCAAGATCAGACGAAATTAGGCCTATCCAATGTAGTATGGCTAGAGGTGAGATACAGGCACTTTTTTGCCCTCTTCTACTTTTATCACCAGGTAAGCTAATAAAAAAGTTTCCTAACTGTATTGGCTTACTTAAAAAAAATCATGTGTTGGTAATGTAAAAAGACCTACAGGACATGATATTAGCAGGGGGTCTTAAATTAAACTACTAAAGAGGCTCAACACTGTTTAGCTGCCAAAAGCAGTTGGAATTGGGCCTAAACAGTGTGGTAAGTCTTTAGGTGAAGTCTATTGTGTCTGTTTGACCTCTTCCAAATGTCTGTACTGGCAATAAAAAGAAAAAGTTTCCAATTTAAATAGCTAGAGAATAAAAACAATTTGCCTGTGATGTGAAAAAACCTACAGCACCTGGTGTTCTCATGTGGTCTCCCACCCAAGTACTAACCAGGCCCAACACTGCTTAGCTTCCAAGATCAGACGAGATTGGGCCTATCCAATGTGGTATGGCTGTAGATGATATACAGGCACTTTTTTGCCCTCTTCTACTTCTATCACCAGGTAAGCTAATAAAAAGGTTTCCTAACTGTATTGGCTTACTGAAAAAAATCATGTGTTGGTAATGTAAAAAGACCTACAGGACATGATATTAGCAGGGGGTCTTAAATTAAACTACTAAAGAGGCTCAACACTGTTTAGCTGCCAAAAGCAGTTGGAATTGGGCCTAAACAGTGTGGTAAGTCTTTAGGTGATGGCTATTGTGTCTGTTTGACCTCTTCCAAATGTCTGTACTGGCAATAAAAAGAAAAAGTTCCCAATTTAAATAGCTAGAGAATAAAAACAATTTGCCAGTACTGTGAAAAAACCTACAGCACCTGGTGTTCCCATGTGGTCTCCCACCCAAGTACTAACCAGGCCCAAAACTGCTTAGCTTCCAAGATAAGACGAGATTGGGCCTATCCAATGTGGTATGGCTGTAGGTGAGATACAGGCACTTTTTTGCCCTCTTCTACTTCTATCACCAGGTAAGCTAATACAAAAGTTTCCTAACTGTATTGGCTTATGGAAAAAAATCATTTGTTGGTCATGTAAAAAGACCTACAGGACATGATATTAGCAGGGGGTCTTAAATTAAACTACAAAAGAGGCTCAACACTGTTTAGCTGCCAAAAGCAGTTGGAATTGAGCCTAAACAGTGTGGTAAGTCTTTAGCTGATGGCTATTGTGTCTGTTTGACCTCTTCCAAATGTCTGTGCTGGCAATAAAATGAAAAAGTTTCCAATATAAATAGCTAGAGAATAAAAACAATTTGCCAGTAATGTGAAAAAACCTACAGCACCTGGTGTTCCCATGTGGTCTCCCACCCAAGTACTAACCAGGCCCAACACTGCTTAGCTTCCAAGATCAGACGAGATTGGGCCTATCCAATGTGGTATGGCTGTAGGTGAGTTAAATTCACTTTTTTGCCCTCTTCTACTACTATCACCAGGTAAGCTAATACAAAAGTTTCCTAACTGTATTGGCTTACTGAAAAAAATCATGTGTTGGTAATGTAAAAAGACCTACAAGACATGATATTAGCAGGGGGTCTTAAATTAAACTACTAAAGAGGCTCAACACTGTTAAGCTGCCAAAAGCAGTTGGAATTGGGCCTAAACATTGTGGTAAGTCTTTAGGTGATGGCTATTGTGTCTGTTTGACCTCTTCCAAATGTCTGTACTGGCAATAAAAAAGAAAAAGTTTCCAATTTAAATAGCTAGAGAAAAAAACAATTTGCCTGTAATGTGAAAAAACCTACAGCACCTGGTGTTCCCATGTGATCTCCCACCCAAGTACTAACCAGACCCAACACTGCTTAGCTTCCAAGATCAGACGAGATTGGGCCTATCCAGTGTGGTATGGCTGTAGGTGAGATACAGGCACTTTTTTGCCCTCTTCTACTTCTATCACCAGGTAAGCTAATAAAAAAGTTTCCTAACTGTATTGGCTTACTGAAAAAAATCATGTGTTGGTAATGTAAAAAGACCTACAGGACATGATATTAGCAGGGGGTCTTAAATTAAACTACTAAAGAGGCTCAACACTGTTTAGCTGCCAAAAGCAGTTGGAATTGGGCCTAAACAGTGTGGTAAGTCTTTAGGTGATGGCTATTGTGTCTGTTTGACCTCTTCCAAATGTCTGTACTGGCAATAAAAAGAAAAAGTTTCCAATTTAAATAGCTAGAGAATAAAAACAATTTGCCTGTGATGTGAAAAAACCTACAGCACCTGGTGTTCTCATGTGGTCTCCCACCCAAGTACTAACCAGGCCCAACACTGCTTAGCTTCCAAGATCAGGCCTATCCAATGTGGTATGGCTGTAGATGATATACAGGCACTTTTTTGCCCTCTTCTACTTCTATCACCAGGTAAGCTAATAAAAAGGTTTCCTAACTGTATTGGCTTACTGAAAAAAATCATGTGTTGGTAATGTAAAAAGACCTACAGGACATGATATTAGCAGGGGGTCTTAAATTAAACTACTAAAGAGGCTCAACACTGTTTAGCTGCCAAAAGCAGTTGGAATTGGGCCTAAACAGTGTGGTAAGTCTTTAGGTGATGGCTATTGTGTCTGTTTGACCTCTTCCAAATGTCTGTACTGGCAATAAAAAGAAAAAGTTCCCAATTTAAATAGCTAGAGAATAAAAACAATTTGCCAGTAATGTGAAAAAACCTACAGCACCTGGTGTTCCCATGTGGTCTCCCACCCAAGTACTAACCAGGCCCAAAACTGCTTAGCTTCCAAGATAAGACGAGATTGGGCCTATCCAATGTGGTATGGCTGTAGGTGAGATACAGGCACTTTTTTGCCCTCTTCTACTTCTATCACCAGGTAAGCTAATACAAAAGTTTCCTAACTGTATTGGCTTACGGAAAAAAATCATTTGTTGGTCATGTAAAAAGACCTACAGGACATGATATTAGCAGGGGGTCTTAAATTAAACTACAAAAGAGGCTCAACACTGTTTAGCTGCCAAAAGCAGTTGGAATTGAGCCTAAACAGTGTGGTAAGTCTTTAGCTGATGGCTATTGTGTCTGTTTGACCTCTTCCAAATGTCTGTGCTGGCAATAAAATGAAAAAGTTTCCAATATAAATAGCTAGAGAATAAAAACAATTTGCCAGTAATGTGAAAAAACCTACAGCACCTGGTGTTCCCATGTGGTCTCCCACCCAAGTACTAACCAGGCCCAACACTGCTTAGCTTCCAAGATCAGACGAGATTGGGCCTATCCAATGTGGTATGGCTGTAGGTGAATTAAATTCACTTTTTTGCCCTCTTCTACTACTATCACCAGGTAAGCTAATACAAAAGTTTCCTAACTGTATTGGCTTACTGAAAAAAATCATGTGTTGGTAATGTAAAAAGACCTACAAGACATGATATTAGCAGGGGGTCTTAAATTAAACTACTAAAGAGGCTCAACACTGTTAAGCTGCCAAAAGCAGTTGGAATTGGGCCTAAACATTGTGGTAAGTCTTTAGGTGATGGCTATTGTGTCTGTTTGACCTCTTCCAAATGTCTGTACTGGCAATAAAAAGAAAAAGTTTCCAATTTAAATAGCTAGAGAAAAAAACAATTTGCCTGTAATGTGAAAAAACCTACAGCACCTGGTGTTCCCATGTGATCTCCCACCCAAGTACTAACCAGGCCCAACACTGCTTAGCTTCCAAGATCAGACGAGATTGGGCCTATCCAGTGTGGTATGGCTGTAGGTGAGATACAGGCACTTTTTTGCCCTCTTCTACTTCTATCACCAGGTAAGCTAATAAAAAAGTTTCCTAACTGTATTGGCTTACTGAAAAAAATCATGTGTTGGTAATGTAAAAAGACCTACAGGACATGATATTAGCAGGGGGTCTTAAATTAAACTACTAAAGAGGCTCAACACTGTTTAGCTGCCAAAAGCAGTTGGAATTGGGCCTAAACAGTGTGGTAAGTCTTTAGGTGATGGCTATTGTGTCTGTTTGACCTCTTCCAAATGTCTGTACTGGCAATAAAAAGAAAAAGTTTCCAATTTAAATAGCTAGAGAAAAAAACAATTTGCCTGTAATGTGAAAAAACCTACAGCACCTGGTGTTCCCATGTGGTCTCCCACCCAAGTACTAACCAGGCCCAACACTGCTTAGCTTCCAAGATCAGACGAGATTGGGCCTATCCAGTGTGGTATGGCTGTAGGTGAGATACAGGCACTTTTTTGCCCTCTTCTACTTCTATCACCAGGTAAGCTAATACAAACGTTTCCTAACTGTATTGGCTTACTGAAAAAAATCATGTGTTGGTAATGTAAAAAGACCTACAGGACATGATATTAGCAGGGGGTCTTAAATTAAACTACTAAAGAGGCTCAACACTGTTTAGCTGCCAAAAGCAGTTGGAATTGGGCCTAAACAGTGTGGTAAGTCTTTAGGTGATGGCTATTGTGTCTGTTTGACCTCTTCCAAATGTCTGTACTGGCAATAAAAAGAAAAAGTTTCCAATTTAAATAGCTAGAGAATAAAAACAATTTTCCAGTAATGTGAAAAAACCTACAGCACCTGGTGTTCCCATGTGGTCTCCCACCCAAGTACTAACCAGGCCCAACACTGCTTAGCTTCCAAGATCAGACGAGATTGGGCCTATCCAATGTGGTATGGCTGTAGGTGAGTTAAATTCACTTTTTTGCCCTCTTCTACTACTATCACCAGGTAAGCTAATACAAAAGTTTCCTAACTGTATTGGCTTACTGAAAAAAATCATGTGTTGGTAATGTAAAAAGACCTACAAGACATGATATTAGCAGGGGGTCTTAAATTAAACTACTAAAGAGGCTCAACACTGTTAAGCTGCCAAAAGCAGTTGGAATTGGGCCTAAACATTGTGGTAAGTCTTTAGGTGATGGCTATTGTGTCTGTTTGACCTCTTCCAAATGTCTGTACTGGCAATAAAAAAGAAAAAGTTTCCAATTTAAATAGCTAGAGAAAAAAACAATTTGCCTGTAATGTGAAAAAACCTACAGCACCTGGTGTTCCCATGTGATCTCCCACCCAAGTACTAACCAGACCCAACACTGCTTAGCTTCCAAGATCAGACGAGATTGGGCCTATCCAGTGTGGTATGGCTGTAGGTGAGATACAGGCACTTTTTTGCCCTCTTCTACTTCTATCACCAGGTAAGCTAATAAAAAAGTTTCCTAACTGTATTGGCTTACTGAAAAAAATCATGTGTTGGTAATGTAAAAAGACCTACAGGACATGATATTAGCAGGGGGTCTTAAATTAAACTACTAAAGAGGCTCAACACTGTTTAGCTGCCAAAAGCAGTTGGAATTGGGCCTAAACAGTGTGGTAAGTCTTTAGGTGATGGCTATTGTGTCTGTTTGACCTCTTCCAAATGTCTGTACTGGCAATAAAAAGAAAAAGTTTCCAATTTAAATAGCTAGAGAATAAAAACAATTTGCCTGTGATGTGAAAAAACCTACAGCACCTGGTGTTCTCATGTGGTCTCCCACCCAAGTACTAACCAGGCCCAACACTGCTTAGCTTCCAAGATCAGGCCTATCCAATGTGGTATGGCTGTAGATGATATACAGGCACTTTTTTGCCCTCTTCTACTTCTATCACCAGGTAAGCTAATAAAAAGGTTTCCTAACTGTATTGGCTTACTGAAAAAAATCATGTGTTGGTAATGTAAAAAGACCTACAGGACATGATATTAGCAGGGGGTCTTAAATTAAACTACTAAAGAGGCTCAACACTGTTTAGCTGCCAAAAGCAGTTGGAATTGGGCCTAAACAGTGTGGTAAGTCTTTAGGTGATGGCTATTGTGTCTGTTTGACCTCTTCCAAATGTCTGTACTGGCAATAAAAAGAAAAAGTTCCCAATTTAAATAGCTAGAGAATAAAAACAATTTGCCAGTAATGTGAAAAAACCTACAGCACCTGGTGTTCCCATGTGGTCTCCCACCCAAGTACTAACCAGGCCCAAAACTGCTTAGCTTCCAAGATAAGACGAGATTGGGCCTATCCAATGTGGTATGGCTGTAGGTGAGATACAGGCACTTTTTTGCCCTCTTCTACTTCTATCACCAGGTAAGCTAATACAAAAGTTTCCTAACTGTATTGGCTTACGGAAAAAAATCATTTGTTGGTCATGTAAAAAGACCTACAGGACATGATATTAGCAGGGGGTCTTAAATTAAACTACAAAAGAGGCTCAACACTGTTTAGCTGCCAAAAGCAGTTGGAATTGAGCCTAAACAGTGTGGTAAGTCTTTAGCTGATGGCTATTGTGTCTGTTTGACCTCTTCCAAATGTCTGTGCTGGCAATAAAATGAAAAAGTTTCCAATATAAATAGCTAGAGAATAAAAACAATTTGCCAGTAATGTGAAAAAACCTACAGCACCTGGTGTTCCCATGTGGTCTCCCACCCAAGTACTAACCAGGCCCAACACTGCTTAGCTTCCAAGATCAGACGAGATTGGGCCTATCCAATGTGGTATGGCTGTAGGTGAGTTAAATTCACTTTTTTGCCCTCTTCTACTACTATCACCAGGTAAGCTAATACAAAAGTTTCCTAACTGTATTGGCTTACTGAAAAAAATCATGTGTTGGTAATGTAAAAAGACCTACAAGACATGATATTAGCAGGGGGTCTTAAATTAAACTACTAAAGAGGCTCAACACTGTTAAGCTGCCAAAAGCAGTTGGAATTGGGCCTAAACATTGTGGTAAGTCTTTAGGTGATGGCTATTGTGTCTGTTTGACCTCTTCCAAATGTCTGTACTGGCAATAAAAAGAAAAAGTTTCCAATTTAAATAGCTAGAGAAAAAAACAATTTGCCTGTAATGTGAAAAAACCTACAGCACCTGGTGTTCCCATGTGATCTCCCACCCAAGTACTAACCAGGCCCAACACTGCTTAGCTTCCAAGATCAGACGAGATTGGGCCTATCCAGTGTGGTATGGCTGTAGGTGAGATACAGGCACTTTTTTGCCCTCTTCTACTTCTATCACCAGGTAAGCTAATAAAAAAGTTTCCTAACTGTATTGGCTTACTGAAAAAAATCATGTGTTGGTAATGTAAAAAGACCTACAGGACATGATATTAGCAGGGGGTCTTAAATTAAACTACTAAAGAGGCTCAACACTGTTTAGCTGCCAAAAGCAGTTGGAATTGGGCCTAAACAGTGTGGTAAGTCTTTAGGTGATGGCTATTGTGTCTGTTTGACCTCTTCCAAATGTCTGTACTGGCAATAAAAAGAAAAAGTTTCCAATTTAAATAGCTAGAGAAAAAAACAATTTGCCTGTAATGTGAAAAAACCTACAGCACCTGGTGTTCCCATGTGGTCTCCCACCCAAGTACTAACCAGGCCCAACACTGCTTAGCTTCCAAGATCAGGCCTATCCAATGTGGTATGGCTGTAGATGATATACAGGCACTTTTTTGCCCTCTTCTACTTCTATCACCAGGTAAGCTAATAAAAAGGTTTCCTAACTGTATTGGCTTACTGAAAAAAATCATGTGTTGGTAATGTAAAAAGACCTACAGGACATGATATTAGCAGGGGGTCTTAAATTAAACTACTAAAGAGGCTCAACACTGTTTAGCTGCCAAAAGCAGTTGGAATTGGGCCTAAACAGTGTGGTAAGTCTTTAGGTGATGGCTATTGTGTCTGTTTGACCTCTTCCAAATGTCTGTACTGGCAATAAAAAGAAAAAGTTCCCAATTTAAATAGCTAGAGAATAAAAACAATTTGCCAGTAATGTGAAAAAACCTACAGCACCTGGTGTTCCCATGTGGTCTCCCACCCAAGTACTAACCAGGCCCAAAACTGCTTAGCTTCCAAGATAAGACGAGATTGGGCCTATCCAATGTGGTATGGCTGTAGGTGAGATACAGGCACTTTTTTGCCCTCTTCTACTTCTATCACCAGGTAAGCTAATACAAAAGTTTCCTAACTGTATTGGCTTACGGAAAAAAATCATTTGTTGGTCATGTAAAAAGACCTACAGGACATGATATTAGCAGGGGGTCTTAAATTAAACTACAAAAGAGGCTCAACACTGTTTAGCTGCCAAAAGCAGTTGGAATTGAGCCTAAACAGTGTGGTAAGTCTTTAGCTGATGGCTATTGTGTCTGTTTGACCTCTTCCAAATGTCTGTGCTGGCAATAAAATGAAAAAGTTTCCAATATAAATAGCTAGAGAATAAAAACAATTTGCCAGTAATGTGAAAAAACCTACAGCCCCTGGTGTTCCCATGTGGTCTCCCACCCAAGTACTAACCAGGCCCAACACTGCTTAGCTTCCAAGATCAGACGAGATTGGGCCTATCCAATGTGGTATGGCTGTAGGTGAGTTAAATTCACTTTTTTGCCCTCTTCTACTACTATCACCAGGTAAGCTAATACAAAAGTTTCCTAACTGTATTGGCTTACTGAAAAAAATCATGTGTTGGTAATGTAAAAAGACCTACAAGACATGATATTAGCAGGGGGTCTTAAATTAAACTACTAAAGAGGCTCAACACTGTTAAGCTGCCAAAAGCAGTTGGAATTGGGCCTAAACATTGTGGTAAGTCTTTAGGTGATGGCTATTGTGTCTGTTTGACCTCTTCCAAATGTCTGTACTGGCAATAAAAAGAAAAAGTTTCCAATTTAAATAGCTAGAGAAAAAAACAATTTGCCTGTAATGTGAAAAAACCTACAGCACCTGGTGTTCCCATGTGATCTCCCACCCAAGTACTAACCAGGCCCAACACTGCTTAGCTTCCAAGATCAGACGAGATTGGGCCTATCCAGTGTGGTATGGCTGTAGGTGAGATACAGGCACTTTTTTGCCCTCTTCTACTTCTATCACCAGGTAAGCTAATAAAAAAGTTTCCTAACTGTATTGGCTTACTGAAAAAAATCATGTGTTGGTAATGTAAAAAGACCTACAGGACATGATATTAGCAGGGGGTCTTAAATTAAACTACTAAAGAGGCTCAACACTGTTTAGCTGCCAAAAGCAGTTGGAATTGGGCCTAAACAGTGTGGTAAGTCTTTAGGTGATGGCTATTGTGTCTGTTTGACCTCTTCCAAATGTCTGTACTGGCAATAAAAAGAAAAAGTTTCCAATTTAAATAGCTAGAGAAAAAAACAATTTGCCTGTAATGTGAAAAAACCTACAGCACCTGGTGTTCCCATGTGGTCTCCCACCCAAGTACTAACCAGGCCCAACACTGCTTAGCTTCCAAGATCAGACGAGATTGGGCCTATCCAGTGTGGTATGGCTGTAGGTGAGATACAGGCACTTTTTTGCCCTCTTCTACTTCTATCACCAGGTAAGCTAATACAAACGTTTCCTAACTGTATTGGCTTACTGAAAAAAATCATGTGTTGGTAATGTAAAAAGACCTACAGGACATGATATTAGCAGGGGGTCTTAAATTAAACTACTAAAGAGGCTCAACACTGTTTAGCTGCCAAAAGCAGTTGGAATTGGGCCTAAACAGTGTGGTAAGTCTTTAGGTGATGGCTATTGTGTCTGTTTGACCTCTTCCAAATGTCTGTACTGGCAATAAAAAGAAAAAGTTTCCAATTTAAATAGCTAGAGAATAAAAACAATTTTCCAGTAATGTGAAAAAACCTACAGCACCTGGTGTTCCCATGTGGTCTCCCACCCAAGTACTAACCAGGCCCAACACTGCTTAGCTTCCAAGATCAGACGAGATTGGGCCTATCCAATGTGGTATGGCTGTAGGTGAGTTAAAAGCACTTTTTTGCCCTCTTCTACTTCTATCACCAGGTAAGCTAATACAAACGTTTCCTAACTGTATTGGCTTACTGAAAAAAATCATGTGTTGGTAATGTAAAAAGACCTACAGGACATGATATTAGCAGGGGGTCTTAAATTAAACTACAAAAGAGGCTCAACACTGTTTAGCTGCCAAAAGCAGTTGGAATTGAGCCTAAACAGTGTGGTAAGTCTTTAGGTGATGGCTATTGTGTCTGTTTGACCTCTTCCAAATGTCTGTGCTGGCAATAAAAAGAAAAAGTTTCCAATTTAAATAGCTAGAGAATAAAAACAATTTGCCAGTAATGTGAAAAAACCTACAGCACCTGGTGTTCCCAGGTGGTCTCCCACCCAAGTACTAACCAGGCCCAACACTGCTTAGCTTCCAAGATCAGACGAAATTAGGCCTATCCAATGTGGTATGGCTGTAGGTGAGATACAGGCACTTTTTTGCCCTCTTCTACTTTTATCACCAGGTAAGCTAATAAAAAAGTTTCCTAACTGTATTGGCTTACTTAAAAAAAATCATGTGTTGGTAATGTAAAAAGACCTACAGGACATGATATTAGCAGGGGGTCTTAAATTAAACTACTAAACAGGCTCAACACTGTTTAGCTGCCAAAAGCAGTTGGAATTGGGCCTAAACAGTGTGGTAAGTCTTTAGGTGAAGTCTATTGTGTCTTTTTGACCTCTTCCAAATGTCTGTACTGGCAATAAAAAGAAAAAGTTTCCAATTTAAATAGCTAGAGAATAAAAACAATTTGCCTGTGATGTGAAAAAACCTACAGCACCTGGTGTTCTCATGTGGTCTCCCACCCAAGTACTAACCAGGCCCAACACTGCTTAGCTTCCAAGATCAGACGAGATTGGGCCTATCCAATGTGGTATGGCTGTAGATGATATACAGGCACTTTTTTGCCCTCTTCTACTTCTATCACCAGGTAAGCTAATAAAAAGGTTTCCTAACTGTATTGGCTTACTGAAAAAAATCATGTGTTGGTAATGTAAAAAGACCTACAGGACATGATATTAGCAGGGGGTCTTAAATTAAACTACTAAAGAGGCTCAACACTGTTTAGCTGCCAAAAGCAGTTGGAATTGGGCCTAAACAGTGTGGTAAGTCTTTAGGTGATGGCTATTGTGTCTGTTTGACCTCTTCCAAATGTCTGTACTGGCAATAAAAAGAAAAAGTTCCCAATTTAAATAGCTAGAGAATAAAAACAATTTGCCAGTAATGTGAAAAAACCTACAGCACCTGGTGTTCCCATGTGGTCTCCCACCCAAGTACTAACCAGGCCCAAAACTGCTTAGCTTCCAAGATAAGACGAGATTGGGCCTATCCAATGTGGTATGGCTGTAGGTGAGATACAGGCACTTTTTTGCCCTCTTCTACTTCTATCACCAGGTAAGCTAATACAAAAGTTTCCTAACTGTATTGGCTTACGGAAAAAAATCATTTGTTGGTCATGTAAAAAGACCTACAGGACATGATATTAGCAGGGGGTATTAAATTAAACTACAAAAGAGGCTCAATACTGTTTAGCTGCCAAAAGCAGTTGGAATTGAGCCTAAACAGTGTGGTAAGTCTTTAGCTGATGGCTATTGTGTCTGTTTGACCTCTTCCAAATGTCTGTGCTGGCAATAAAATGAAAAAGTTTCCAATATAAATAGCTAGAGAATAAAAACAATTTGCCAGTAATGTGAAAAAACCTACAGCACCTGGTGTTCCCATGTGGTCTCCCACCCAAGTACTAACCAGGCCCAACACTGCTTAGCTTCCAAGATCAGACGAGATTGGGCCTATCCAATGTGGTATGGCTGTAGGTGAGTTAAATTCACTTTTTTGCCCTCTTCTACTTCTATCACCAGGTAAGCTAATACAAAAGTTTCCTAACTGTATTGGCTTACTGAAAAAAATCATGTGTTGGTAATGTAAAAAGACCTACAGGACATGATATTAGCAGGGGGTCTTAAATTAAACTACTAAAGAGGCTCAACACTGTTTAGCTGCCAAAAGCAGTTGGAATTGGGCCTAAACAGTGTGGTAAGTCTTTAGGTGATGGCTATTGTGTCTGTTTGAACTCTTCCAAATGTCTGTGCTGGCAATAAAAAGAAAAAGTTTCCAATCTAAATAGCTAGAGAATAAAAACAATTTGCCAGTAATGTGAAAAAACCTACAGCACCTGGTGTTCCCATGTGGTCTCCCACCCAAGTACTAACCAGGCCCAACACTGCTTAACTTCCAAGATCAGACGAGGTTGGGCCTATCCAATGTGGTATGGCTGTAGGTGAGATACAAGCACTTTTTTGCCCTCTTCTACTTCTATCACCAGGTAAGCTAATAAAAAAATTTCCTAACTGTATTGGCTTACTTAAAAAAAATCATGTGTTGGTAATGTAAAAAGACCTACAGGACATGATATTAGCAGGGGGTCTTAAATTAAACTACTAAAGAGGCTCAACACTGTTTAGCTGCCAAAAGCAGTTGGAATTGGGCCTAAACAGTGTGGTAATTCTTTAGGTGATGGCTATTGTGTCTGTTTGACCTCTTCCAAATGTCTGTACTGGCAATAAAAAGTTAAAGTTTCCAATTTAAATAGCTAGAGAATAAAAACAATTTGCCAGTAATGTGAAAAAACCTACAGCACCTGGTGTTCCCATGTGGTCTCCCACCCAAGTACTAACCAGGCCCAAAACTGCTTAGCTTCCAAGATAAGACGAGATTGGGCCTATCCAATGTGGTATGGCTGTAGGTGAGATACAGGCACTTTTTTGCCCTCTTCTACTTCTATCACCAGGTAAGCTAATACAAAAGTTTCCTAACTGTATTGGCTTACGGAAAAAAATCATTTGTTGGTCATGTAAAAAGACCTACAGGACATGATATTAGCAGGGGGTCTTAAATTAAACTACAAAAGAGGCTCAACACTGTTTAGCTGCCAAAAGCAGTTGGAATTGAGCCTAAACAGTGTGGTAAGTCTTTAGCTGATGGCTATTGTGTCTGTTTGACCTCTTCCAAATGTCTGTGCTGGCAATAAAATGAAAAAGTTTCCAATATAAATAGCTAGAGAATAAAAACAATTTGCCAGTAATGTGAAAAAACCTACAGCCCCTGGTGTTCCCATGTGGTCTCCCACCCAAGTACTAACCAGGCCCAACACTGCTTAGCTTCCAAGATCAGACGAGATTGGGCCTATCCAATGTGGTATGGCTGTAGGTGAGTTAAATTCACTTTTTTGCCCTCTTCTACTACTATCACCAGGTAAGCTAATACAAAAGTTTCCTAACTGTATTGGCTTACTGAAAAAAATCATGTGTTGGTAATGTAAAAAGACCTACAAGACATGATATTAGCAGGGGGTCTTAAATTAAACTACTAAAGAGGCTCAACACTGTTAAGCTGCCAAAAGCAGTTGGAATTGGGCCTAAACATTGTGGTAAGTCTTTAGGTGATGGCTATTGTGTCTGTTTGACCTCTTCCAAATGTCTGTACTGGCAATAAAAAGAAAAAGTTTCCAATTTAAATAGCTAGAGAAAAAAACAATTTGCCTGTAATGTGAAAAAACCTACAGCACCTGGTGTTCCCATGTGATCTCCCACCCAAGTACTAACCAGGCCCAACACTGCTTAGCTTCCAAGATCAGACGAGATTGGGCCTATCCAGTGTGGTATGGCTGTAGGTGAGATACAGGCACTTTTTTGCCCTCTTCTACTTCTATCACCAGGTAAGCTAATAAAAAAGTTTCCTAACTGTATTGGCTTACTGAAAAAAATCATGTGTTGGTAATGTAAAAAGACCTACAGGACATGATATTAGCAGGGGGTCTTAAATTAAACTACTAAAGAGGCTCAACACTGTTTAGCTGCCAAAAGCAGTTGGAATTGGGCCTAAACAGTGTGGTAAGTCTTTAGGTGATGGCTATTGTGTCTGTTTGACCTCTTCCAAATGTCTGTACTGGCAATAAAAAGAAAAAGTTTCCAATTTAAATAGCTAGAGAAAAAAACAATTTGCCTGTAATGTGAAAAAACCTACAGCACCTGGTGTTCCCATGTGGTCTCCCACCCAAGTACTAACCAGGCCCAACACTGCTTAGCTTCCAAGATCAGACGAGATTGGGCCTATCCAGTGTGGTATGGCTGTAGGTGAGATACAGGCACTTTTTTGCCCTCTTCTACTTCTATCACCAGGTAAGCTAATACAAACGTTTCCTAACTGTATTGGCTTACTGAAAAAAATCATGTGTTGGTAATGTAAAAAGACCTACAGGACATGATATTAGCAGGGGGTCTTAAATTAAACTACTAAAGAGGCTCAACACTGTTTAGCTGCCAAAAGCAGTTGGAATTGGGCCTAAACAGTGTGGTAAGTCTTTAGGTGATGGCTATTGTGTCTGTTTGACCTCTTCCAAATGTCTGTACTGGCAATAAAAAGAAAAAGTTTCCAATTTAAATAGCTAGAGAATAAAAACAATTTTCCAGTAATGTGAAAAAACCTACAGCACCTGGTGTTCCCATGTGGTCTCCCACCCAAGTACTAACCAGGCCCAACACTGCTTAGCTTCCAAGATCAGACGAGATTGGGCCTATCCAATGTGGTATGGCTGTAGGTGAGTTAAAAGCACTTTTTTGCCCTCTTCTACTTCTATCACCAGGTAAGCTAATACAAACGTTTCCTAACTGTATTGGCTTACTGAAAAAAATCATGTGTTGGTAATGTAAAAAGACCTACAGGACATGATATTAGCAGGGGGTCTTAAATTAAACTACAAAAGAGGCTCAACACTGTTTAGCTGCCAAAAGCAGTTGGAATTGAGCCTAAACAGTGTGGTAAGTCTTTAGGTGATGGCTATTGTGTCTGTTTGACCTCTTCCAAATGTCTGTGCTGGCAATAAAAAGAAAAAGTTTCCAATTTAAATAGCTAGAGAATAAAAACAATTTGCCAGTAATGTGAAAAAACCTACAGCACCTGGTGTTCCCAGGTGGTCTCCCACCCAAGTACTAACCAGGCCCAACACTGCTTAGCTTCCAAGATCAGACGAAATTAGGCCTATCCAATGTGGTATGGCTGTAGGTGAGATACAGGCACTTTTTTGCCCTCTTCTACTTTTATCACCAGGTAAGCTAATAAAAAAGTTTCCTAACTGTATTGGCTTACTTAAAAAAAATCATGTGTTGGTAATGTAAAAAGACCTACAGGACATGATATTAGCAGGGGGTCTTAAATTAAACTACTAAACAGGCTCAACACTGTTTAGCTGCCAAAAGCAGTTGGAATTGGGCCTAAACAGTGTGGTAAGTCTTTAGGTGAAGTCTATTGTGTCTTTTTGACCTCTTCCAAATGTCTGTACTGGCAATAAAAAGAAAAAGTTTCCAATTTAAATAGCTAGAGAATAAAAACAATTTGCCTGTGATGTGAAAAAACCTACAGCACCTGGTGTTCTCATGTGGTCTCCCACCCAAGTACTAACCAGGCCCAACACTGCTTAGCTTCCAAGATCAGACGAGATTGGGCCTATCCAATGTGGTATGGCTGTAGATGATATACAGGCACTTTTTTGCCCTCTTCTACTTCTATCACCAGGTAAGCTAATAAAAAGGTTTCCTAACTGTATTGGCTTACTGAAAAAAATCATGTGTTGGTAATGTAAAAAGACCTACAGGACATGATATTAGCAGGGGGTCTTAAATTAAACTACTAAAGAGGCTCAACACTGTTTAGCTGCCAAAAGCAGTTGGAATTGGGCCTAAACAGTGTGGTAAGTCTTTAGGTGATGGCTATTGTGTCTGTTTGACCTCTTCCAAATGTCTGTACTGGCAATAAAAAGAAAAAGTTCCCAATTTAAATAGCTAGAGAATAAAAACAATTTGCCAGTAATGTGAAAAAACCTACAGCACCTGGTGTTCCCATGTGGTCTCCCACCCAAGTACTAACCAGGCCCAAAACTGCTTAGCTTCCAAGATAAGACGAGATTGGGCCTATCCAATGTGGTATGGCTGTAGGTGAGATACAGGCACTTTTTTGCCCTCTTCTACTTCTATCACCAGGTAAGCTAATACAAAAGTTTCCTAACTGTATTGGCTTACGGAAAAAAATCATTTGTTGGTCATGTAAAAAGACCTACAGGACATGATATTAGCAGGGGGTATTAAATTAAACTACAAAAGAGGCTCAATACTGTTTAGCTGCCAAAAGCAGTTGGAATTGAGCCTAAACAGTGTGGTAAGTCTTTAGCTGATGGCTATTGTGTCTGTTTGACCTCTTCCAAATGTCTGTGCTGGCAATAAAATGAAAAAGTTTCCAATATAAATAGCTAGAGAATAAAAACAATTTGCCAGTAATGTGAAAAAACCTACAGCACCTGGTGTTCCCATGTGGTCTCCCACCCAAGTACTAACCAGGCCCAACACTGCTTAGCTTCCAAGATCAGACGAGATTGGGCCTATCCAATGTGGTATGGCTGTAGGTGAGTTAAATTCACTTTTTTGCCCTCTTCTACTTCTATCACCAGGTAAGCTAATACAAAAGTTTCCTAACTGTATTGGCTTACTGAAAAAAATCATGTGTTGGTAATGTAAAAAGACCTACAGGACATGATATTAGCAGGGGGTCTTAAATTAAACTACTAAAGAGGCTCAACACTGTTTAGCTGCCAAAAGCAGTTGGAATTGGGCCTAAACAGTGTGGTAAGTCTTTAGGTGATGGCTATTGTGTCTGTTTGAACTCTTCCAAATGTCTGTGCTGGCAATAAAAAGAAAAAGTTTCCAATCTAAATAGCTAGAGAATAAAAACAATTTGCCAGTAATGTGAAAAAACCTACAGCACCTGGTGTTCCCATGTGGTCTCCCACCCAAGTACTAACCAGGCCCAACACTGCTTAACTTCCAAGATCAGACGAGGTTGGGCCTATCCAATGTGGTAAGGCTGTAGGTGAGATACAAGCACTTTTTTGCCCTCTTCTACTTCTATCACCAGGTAAGCTAATAAAAAAATTTCCTAACTGTATTGGCTTACTTAAAAAAAATCATGTGTTGGTAATGTAAAAAGACCTACAGGACATGATATTAGCAGGGGGTCTTAAATTAAACTACTAAAGAGGCTCAACACTGTTTAGCTGCCAAAAGCAGTTGGAATTGGGCCTAAACAGTGTGGTAATTCTTTAGGTGATGGCTATTGTGTCTGTTTGACCTCTTCCAAATGTCTGTACTGGCAATAAAAAGTTAAAGTTTCCAATTTAAATAGCTAGAGAATAAAAACAATTTGCCTGTAATGTGAAAAAACCTACAGCACCTGGTGTTCCCATGTGGTCTCCCACCCAAGTACTAACCAGGCCCAACACTGCTTAGCTTCCAAGATCAGACGAGATTGGGCCTATCCAATGTGGTATGGCTGTAGGTGAGATACAGGCACTTTTTTGCCCTCTTCTACTTCTATCACCAGGTAAGCTGATAAAAAAGTTTCCTAACTGTATTGGCTTACTGAAAAAAATCATGTGTTGGTAATGTAAAAAGACCTACAGGACATGATATTAGCAGGGGGTCTTAAATTAAACTACTAAACAGGCTCAACACTGTTTAGCTGCCAAAAGCAGTTGGAATTGGGCCTAAACAGTGTGGTAAGTCTTTAGGTGATGGCTATTGTGTCTGTTTGACCTCTTCCAAATGTCTGTACTGGCAATAAAAAGAAAAAGTTTCCAATTTAAATAGCTAGAGAATAAAAACAATTTGCCTGTAATGTGAAAAAACCTACAGCACCTGGTGTTCCCATGTGGTCTCCCACCCAAGTACTAACCAGGCCCAACACTGCTTAGCTTCCAAGATCAGACGAGATTGGGCCTATCCAATGTGGTATGGCTGTAGGTGAGATACAGGCACTTTTTTGCCCTCTTCTACTTCTATCACCAGGTAAGCTAATAAAAAAGTTTCCTAACTGTATTGGCTTACTGAAAAAAATCATGTGTTGGTAATGTAAAAAGACCTACAGGACATGATATTAGCAGGGGGTCTTAAATTAAACTACTAAAGAGGCCCAACACTGTTTAGCTGCCAAAAGCAGTTGGAATTGGGCCTAAACAGTGTGGTAAGTCTTTAGGTGATGGCTATTGTGTCTGTTTGACCTCTTCCAAATGTCTGTGCTGGCAATAAAAAGAAAAAGTTTCCAATTTAAATAGCTAGAGAATAAAAACAATTTGCCAGTAATGTGAAAAAACCTACTGCACCTGGTGTTCCCATGTGGTCTCCCACCCAAGTACTAACCAGGCCCAACACTGCTTAGCTTCCAAGTTCAGACGAGATTGGGTCTATCCAATGTGGTATGGCTGTAGTTGAGATACAGGCACTTTTTTGCCCTCTTCTACTTCTATCACCAGGTAAGCTAATAAAAAAGTTTCCTAACTGTATTGGCTTACTGAAAAAAATCATGTGTTGGTAATGTAAAAAGACCTACAGGACATGATATTAGCAGGGGGTCTTAAATTAAACTACTAAAGAGGCTCAACACTGTTTAGCTGCCAAAAGCAGTTGGAATTGGGCCTAAACAGTTTGGTAAGTCTTTAGGTGATGGCTATTGTGTCTGTTTGACCTCTTCCAAATGTCTTTGCTGGCAATAAAAAGATAAAGTTTCCTATTTAAATAGCTAGAGAATAAAAACAATTTGCCAGTAATGTGAAAAAACCTACAGCACCTGGTGTTCCCATGTGGTCTCCCACCCAAGTACTAACCAGGCCCAACACTGCTTAGCTTCCAAGATCAGACGAGATTGGGCCTATCCAATGTGGTATGGCTGTAGGTGAGTTAAAGGCACTTTTTTGCCCTCTTCTACTTCTATCACCAGGTAAGCTAATACAAAAGTTTCCTAACTGTATTGGCTTACTGAAAAAAATCATGTGTTGGTAATGTAAAAAGACCTACAGGACATGATATTAGCAGGGGGTCTTAAATTAAACTACTAAAGAGGCTCAACACTGTTTAGCTGCCAAAAGCAGTTGGAATTGGGCCTAAACAGTGTGGTAAGTCTTTAGGTGATGGCTATTGTGTCTGTTTGACCTCTTCCAAATGTCTGTACTGGCAATAAAAAGAAAAAGTTTCCAATTTAAATAGCTAGAGAATAAAAACAATTTGCCTGTAATGTGAAAAAACCTACAGCACCTGGTGTTCCCATGTGGTCTCCCACCCAAGTACTAACCAGGCCCAACACTGCTTAGCTTCCAAGATCAGACGAGATTGGGCCTATCCAATGTGGTATGGCTGTAGGTGAGATACAGGCACTTTTTTGCCCTCTTCTACTTCTATCACCAGGTAAGCTAATAAAAAAGTTTCCTAACTGTATTGGCTTACTGAAAAAAATCATGTGTTGGTAATGTAAAAAGACCTACAGGACATGATATTAGCAGGGAGTCTTAAATTAAACTACTAAAGGGGACCAACACTGTTTAGCTGCCAAAAGCAGTTGGAATTGGGCCTAAACAGTGTGGTAAGTCTTTAGGTGATGGCTATTGTGTCTGTTTGACCTCTTCCAAATGTCTGTACTGGCAATAAAAATAAAAAGTTTCCAATTTAAATAGCTAGAGAATAAAAAAAAAATTGCCTGTAATGTGAAAAAACCGACAGCACCTGGTGTTCCCATGTGGTCTCCCACCAAAGTACTAACCAGGCCCAACACTGCTTAGCTTCCAAGTTCAGACGAGATTGGGCCTATCCAATGTGGTATGGCTGTAGTTGAGATACAGGCACTTTTTTGCCCTCTTCTACTTCTATCACCAGGTAAGCTAATAAAAAAGTTTCCTATCTGTATTGGCTTACTGAAAAAAATCATGTGTTGGTAATGTAAAAAGACCTACAGGACATGATATTAGCAGGGGGTCTTAAATTAAACTACTAAAGAGGCTCAACACTGTTTAGCTGCCACAAGTAGTTGGAATTGGGCCTAAACAGTGTGGTAAGTCTTTAGGAGATGGCTATTGTGTCTGTTTGACCTCTTCCAAATGTCTGTACTGGCAATAAAAAGAAAAAGTTTCCAATTTAAATAGCTAGAGAATAAAAACAATTTGCCTGTAATGTCAAAAAACCTACAGCACCTGGTGTTCCCATGTGGTCTCCCACCCAAGTACTAACCAGGCCCAACACTGCTTAGCTTCCAAGATCAGACAAGATTGGGCCTATCCAATGTGGTATGGCTGTAGGTGAGATACAGGCACTTTTTTGCCCTCTTCTACTTCTATCACCAGGTAAGCTAATAAAAAAGTTTCCTAACTGTATTGGCTTACTGAAAAAAATCATGTGTTGGTAATGTAAAACGACCTACAGGACATGATATTAGCAGGGGGTCTTAAATTAAACTACTAAAGAGGATCAACACTGTTTAGCTGCCAAAAGCAGATGGAATTGGGCCTAAACAGTGTGGTAAGTCTTTAGGTGATGGCTATTGTGTCTGTTTGACCTCTTCCAAATGCCTGTACTGGCAATAAAAAGAAAAAGTTTCCAATTTAAATAGCTAGAGAATAAAAACAATTTGCCTGTAATGTGAAAAAACCTACAGCACCTGGTGTTCCCATGTGGTCTCCCACCCAAGTACTAACCAGGCCCAACACTGCTTAGCTTCCAAGAACAGACGAGATTGGGCCTATCCAATGTGGTATGGCTGTAGGTGAAATACAGGCACTTTTTAGCCCTCTTCTACTTCTATCACCAGGTAAGCTAATAAAAAAGTTTCCTAACTGTATTGGCTTACTGAAAAAAATCATGTGTTGGTAATGTAAAAAGACCTACAGGACATGATATTAGCAGGGGGTCTTAAATTAAACTACTAAAGAGGCTCAACACTGTTTAGCTGCCAAAAGCAGTTGGAATTGGGCCTAAACAGTGTGGTAAGTCTTTATGTGATGGCTATTGTGTCTGTTTGACCTCTTCCAAATGTCTGTACTGGCAATAAAAAGAAAAAGTTTCCAATTTAAATAGCTAGAGAATAAAAACAGTTTGCCTGTAATGTGAAAAACCCTACAGCACCTGGTGTTCCCATGTGGTCTCCCACCAAAGTACTAACCAGGCCCAACACTGCTTAGCTTCCAAGATCAGACGAGATTGGGCCTATCCAATGTGGTATGGCTGTAGGTGAGATACAGGCACTTTTTTGCCCTCTTCTACTTCTATCACCAGGTAAGCTAATACAAAAGTTCCCTAACTGTATTGGCTTACGGAAAAAAATCATGTGTTGGTAATGTAAAAAGACCTACAGGACATGATATTAGCAGGGGGTCTTAAATTAAACTACAAAAGAGGCTCAACACTGTTTAGCTGCCAAAAGCAGTTGGAATTGAGCCTAAACAGTGTGGTAAGTCTTTAGCTGATGGCTATTGTGTCTGTTTGACCTCTTCCAAATGTCTGTGCTGGCAATAAAATGAAAAAGTTTCCAATATAAATAGCTAGAGAATAAAAACAATTTGCCAGTGATGTGAAAAAACCTACAGCACCTGGTGTTCCCATGTGGTCTCCCACCCAAGTACTAACCAGGCCCAACACTGCTTAGCTTCCAAGATCAGACGAGATTGGGCCTATCCAATGTGGTATGGCTGTAGGTGAGTTAAATTCACTTTTTTGCCCTCTTCTACTTCTATCACCAGGTAAGCTAATAAAAAAGTTTCCTAACTGTATTGGCTTACTGAAAAAAATCATGTGTTGGTAATGTAAAAAGACCTACAGGACATGATATTAGCAGGGGGTCTTAAATTAAACTACTAAAGAGGCTCAACACTGTTTAGCTGCCAAAAGTAGTTGGAATTGGGCCTAAACAGTGTGGTAAGTCTTTAGGAGATGGCTATTGTGTCTGTTTGACCTCTTCCAAATGTCTGTACTGGCAATAAAAAGAAAAAGTTTCCAATTTAAATAGCTAGAGAATAAAAACAATTTGCCTGTAATGTGAAAAAACCTACAGCACCTGGTGTTCCCATGTGGTCTCCCACCCAAGTACTAACCAGGCCCAACACTGCTTAGCTTCCAAGATCAGACAAGATTGGGCCTATCCAATGTGGTATGGCTGTAGGTGAGATATAGGCACTTTTTTGCCCTCTTCTACTTCTATCACCAGGTAAGCTAATAAAAAAGTTTCCTAACTGTATTGGCTTACTGAAAAAAATCATGTGTTGGTAATGTAAAAAGACCTACAGGACATGATATTAGCAGGGGGTCTTAAATTAAACTACTAAAGAGGCTCAACACTGTTTAGCTGCCAAAAGCAGTTGGAATTGGGCCTAAACAGTGTGGTAAGTCTTTAGGTGATGGCTATTGTGTCTGTTTGACCTCTTCCAAATGTCTGTACTGGCAATAAAAAGAAAAAGTTTCCAATTTAAATAGCTAGAGAATAAAAACAATTTGCCTGTAATGTGAAAAAACCTACAGCACCTGGTGTTCCCATGTGGTCTCCCACCCAAGTACTAACCAGGCCCAACACTGCTTAGCTTCCAAGATCAGACGAGATTGGGCCTATCCAATGTGGTATGGCTGTAGGTGAGATACAGGCACTTTTTTGCCCTCTTCTACTTCTATCACCAGGTAAGCTAATAAAAAAGTTTCCTAACTGTATTGGCTTACTGAAAAAAATCATGTGTTGGTAATGTAAAAAGACCTACAGGACATGATATTAGCAGGGAGTCTTAAATTAAACTACTAAAGGGGACCAACACTGTTTAGCTGCCAAAAGCAGTTGGAATTGGGCCTAAACAGTGTGTTAAGTCTTTAGGTGATGGCTATTGTGTCTGTTTGACCTCTTCCAAATGTCTGTACTGGCAATAAAAATAAAAAGTTTCCAATTTAAATAGCTAGAGAATAAAAAAAAAATTGCCTGTAATGTGAAAAAACCGACAGCACCTGGTGTTCCCATGTGGTCTCCCACCAAAGTACTAACCAGGCCCAACACTGCTTAGCTTCCAAGTTCAGACGAGATTGGGCCTATCCAATGTGGTATGGCTGTAGTTGAGATGCAGGCACTTTTTTGCCCTCTTCTACTTCTATCACCAGGTAAGCTAATAAAAAAGTTTCCTAACTGTATTGGCTTACTGAAAAAAATCATGTGTTGGTAATGTAAAAAGACCTACAGGACATGATATTAGCAGGGGGTCTTAAATTAAACTACTAAAGAGGCTCAACACTGTTTAGCTGCCACAAGTAGTTGGAATTGGGCCTAAACAGTGTGGTAAGTCTTTAGGAGATGGCTATTGTGTCTGTTTGACCTCTTCCAAATGTCTGTACTGGCAATAAATAGAAAAAGTTTCCAATTTAAATAGCTAGAGAATAAAAACAATTTGCCTGTAATGTGAAAAAACCTACAGCACCTGGTGTTCCCATGTGGTCTCCCACCCAAGTACTAACCAAGCCCAACACTGCTTAGCTTCCAAGATCAGACGAGATTGGGACTATCCAATGTGGTATGGCTGTAGATGAGATACAGGCACTTTTTTGCCCTCTTCTACTTCTATCACCAGGTAAGCTAATAAAAAAGTTTCCTAACTGTATTGGCTTACTTAAAAAAAATCATGTGTTGATAATGTAAAAAGAACTACAGGACATGATATTAGCAGGGGGTCTTAAATTAAACTACTAAAGAGGCTCAACACTGTTTAGCTGCCAAAAGCAGTTGGAATTGGGCCTAAACAGTGTGGTAAGTCTTTAGGTGATGGCTATTGTGTCTGTTTGACCTCTTCCAAATGTCTGTACTGGCAATAAAAAGAAAAAGCTTCCAATTTAAATAGCTAGAGAATAAAAACAATTTGCCAGTAATGTGAAAAAACCTACAGCACCTTGTGATCCCATGTGGTCTCCCACCCAAGTACTAACCAGGCCCAACACTGCTTAGCTTCCAAGATCAGACGAGATTGGGCCTATCCAATGTGGTATGGATGTAGGTGAGTTAAAGGCACTTTTTTGCCCTCTTCTACTTCTATCACCAGGTAAGCTAATACAAAAGTTTCCTAACTGTATTGGCTTACTGAAAAAAATCATGTGTTGGTAATGTAAAAAGACCTACAGTACATGATATTAGCAGGGGGTCTTAAATTAAACTACAAAAGAGGCTCAACACTGTTTAGCTGCCAAAAGCAGTTGGAATTGAGCCTAAACAGTGTGGTAAGTCTTTAGGTGATGGCTATTGTGTCTGTTTGACCTCTTCCAAATGTCTGTGCTGGCAATAAAAAGAAAAAGTTTCCTATATAAATAGCTAGAGAATAAAAACAATTTGCCAGTAATGTGAAAAAACCTACAGCACCTGGTGTTCCCAGGTGGTCTCCCACCCAAGTACTAACCAGGCCCAACACTGCTTAGCTTCCAAGATCAGACGAGATTGGGCCTATCCAATGTGGTATGGCTGTAGGTGAGATACAGGCACTTTTTTGCCCTCTTCTACTTCTATCACCAGGTAAGCTAATAAAAAAGTTTCCTAACTGTATTGGCTTACTTAAAAAAAAATCATGTGTTGGTAATGTAAAAAGACCTACAGGACATGATATTAGCAGGGGGTCTTAAATTAAACTACTAAACAGGCTTAACACTGTTTAGCTGCCAAAAGCAGTTGGAATTTGGCCTAAACAGTGTGGTAAGTCTTTAGGTGATGGCTATTGTGTCTGTTTGACCTCTTCCAAATGTCTGTACTGGCAAGAAAAAGAAAAAGTTTCCAATTTAAATAGCTAGAGAATAAAAACAATTTGCCTGTAATGTGAAAAAAATTACAGCACCTGGTGTTCCCATGTGGTCTCCCACCCAAGTATTAACCAGGCCCAACACTGCTTAGCTTCCAAGATCAGAAGAGATTGGGCCTGTCCAATGTGGTATGGCTGTAGGTGAGATACAGGCACTTTTTTGCCCTCTTCTACTTCTATCACCAGGTAAGCTAATAAAAAAGTTTCCTAACTGTATTGGCTTACTGAAAAAAATCATGTGTTGGTAATGTAAAAAGACCTACAGGACATGATATTAGCAGGGGGTCTTAAATTAAACTACTAAAGAGGCTCAACACTGTTTAGCTGCCAAAAGCAGTTGGAATTGGGCCTAAACAGTGTGGTAAGTCTTTAGGTGATGGCTATTGTGTCTGTTTGACCTCTTCCATATGTCTGTACTGGCAATAAAAAGAAAATTTTTCCAATTTAAATAGCTAGAGAATAAAAACAATTTGCCTGTAATGTGAAAAAACCTACAGCACCTGGTGTTCCCATGTGGTCTCCCACCCAAGTACTAACCAGGCCCAACACTGCTTAGCTTCCAAGATCAGACGAGATTGGGCCTATCCAATGTGGTATGGCTGTAGGTGAGTTAAAGGCACTTTTTTGCCCTCTTCTACTTCTATCACCAGGTAAGCTAATACAAAAGTTTCCTAACTGTATTGGCTTACTGAAAAAAATCATGTGTTGGTAATGTAAAAAGACCTACAGGACATGATATTAGCAGGGGGTCTTAAATTAAACTACTAAAGAGGCTCAACACTGTTTAGCTGCCAAAAGCAGTTGGAATTGGGCCTAAACAGTGTGGTAAATCTTTAGGAGATGGCTATTGTGTCTGTTTGACCTCTTCCAAATGTCTGTACTGGCAATAAAAAGAAAAAGTTTCCAATTTAAATAGCTAGAGAATAAAAACAATTTGCCTGTAATGTGAAAAAACCTACAGCACCTGGTGTTCCCATGTGGTCTCCCACCCAAGTACTAACCAGGCCCAACACTGCTTAGCTTCCAAGATCAGACGAGATTGGGCCTATCCAATGTGGTATGGCTGTAGGTGAGATACATGCACTTTTTTGCCCTCTTCTACTTCTATCACCAGGTAAGCTAATAAAAAAGTTTCCTAACTGTATTGGCTTACTGAAAAAAATCATGTGTTGGTAATGTAAAAAGACCTACAGGACATGATATTAGCAGGGGGTCTTAAATTAAACTACTAAAGAGGCTCAACACTGTTTAGCTGCCAAAAGCAGTTGGAATTGAGCCTAAACAGTGTGGTAAGTCTTTAGGTGATGGCTATTGTGTCTGTTTGACCTCTTCCAAATGTCTGTGCTGGCAATAAAAAGAAAAAGTTTCCAATATAAATAGCTAGAGAATAAAAACAATTTGCCAGTAATGTGAAAAAACCTACAGCACCTGGTGTTCCCAGGTGGTCTCCCACCCAAGTACTAACCAGGCCCAACACTGCTTAGCTTCCAAGATCAGACGAGATTGGGCCTATCCAATGTGGTATGGCTGTAGGTGAGATACAGGCACTTTTTTGCCCTCTTCTACTTCTATCACCAGGTAAGCTAATACAAAAGTTTCCTAACTGTATTGGCTTACTAAAAAAAATCATGTGTTGGTAATGTAAAAAGACCTACAGGACATGATATTAGCAGGGGGGCTTAAATTAAACTACAAAAGAGGCTCAACACTGTTTAGCTGCCAAAAGCAGTTGGAATTGAGCCTAAACAGTGTGGTAAGTCTTTAGGTGATGGCTATTGTGTCTGTTTGACCTCTTCCAAATGTCTGTGCTGGCAATAAAAAGAAAAAGTTTCCAATTTAAATAGCTAGAGAATAAAAACAATTTGCCAGTAATGTGAAAAAACCTACAGCACCTGGTGTTCCCAGGTGGTCTCCCACCCAAGTACTAACCAGGCCCAACACTGCTTAGCTTCCAAGATCAGACGAGATTGGGCCTATCCAATGTGGTATGGCTGTAGGTGAGATACAGGCACTTTTTTGCCCTCTTCTACTTCTATCACCAGGTAAGCTAATAAAAAAGTTTCCTAACTGTATTGGCTTACTTAAAAAAAATCATGTGTTGGTAATGTAAAAAGACCTACAGGACATGATCTTAGCAGGGGGTCTTAAATTAAACTACTAAACAGGCTCAACACTGTTTAGCTGCCAAAAGCAGTTGGAATTGGGCCTAAACAGTGTGGTAAGTCTTTAGGTGATGGCTATTGTGTCTGTTTGACCTCTTCCAAATGTCTGTACTGGCAATAAAAAGAAAAAATTTCCAATTTAAATAGCTAGAGAATAAAAACAATTTGCCTGTAATGTGAAAAAACCTACAGCACCTGGTGTTCCCATGTGGTCTCCCACCCAAGTACTAACCAGTCCCAACACTGCTTAGCTTCCAAGATCAGACGAGATTGGGCCTATCCAATGTGGTATGGCTGTAGGTGAGATACAGGCACTTTTTTGCCCTCTTCTACTTCTATCACCAGGTAAGCTAATAAAAAAGTTTCCTAACTGTATTGGCTTACTGAAAAAAATCATGTGTTGGTAATGTAAAAAGACCTACAGGACATGATATTAGCAGGGGGTCTTAAATTAAACTACTAAAGAGGCTCAACACTGTTTAGCTGCCAGAAGCAGTTGGAATTGGGCCTAAACAGTGTGGTAAGTCTTTAGGTGATGGCTATTGTGTCTGTTTGACCTCTTCCAAATGTCTGTACTGGCAATAAAAAGAAAAAGTTTCCAATTTAAATAGCTAGAGAATAAAAACAATTTGCCTGTAATGTGAAAAAACCTACAGCACCTGGTGTTCCCATGTGGTCTCCCACCCAAGTACTAACCAAGCCCAACACTGCTTAGCTTCCAAGATCAGACGAGATTGGGACTATCCAATGTGGTATGGCTGTAGGTGAGATACAGGCACTTTTTTGCCCTCTTCTACTTCTATCACCAGGTAAGCTAATAAAAAAGTTTCCTAACTGTATTGGCTTACTGAAAAAAATCATGTGTTGGTAATGTAAAAAGACCTACAGGACATGATATTAGCAGGGGGTCTTAAATTAAACTACTAAAGAGGCTCAACACTGTTTAGCTGCCAAAAGCAGTTGGAATTGGGCCTAAACAGTGTGGTAAGTCTTTAGGTGATTGCTATTGTGTCTGTTTGACCTCTTCCAAATGTCTGTACTGGCAATAAAAAGAAAAAGTTTCCAATTTAAATAGCTAGAGAATAAAAACAATTTGCCTGTAATGTGAAAAAACCTACAGCACCTGGTGTTCCCATGTGGTCTCCCACCCAAGTACTAACCAGGCCCAACACTGCTTAGCTTCCAAGATCAGACGAGATTGGGCCTATCCAATGTGGTATGGCTGTAGGTGAGACACAGGCACTTTTTTGCCCTCTTCTACTTCTATCACCAGGTAAGCTAATAAAAAAGTTTCCTAACTGTATTGGCTTACTGAAAAAAATCATGTGTTGGTAATGTAAAAAGACCTACAGGACATGATATTAGCAGGGGGTCTTAAATTAAACTACTAAAGAGGCTCAACACTGTTTAGCTGCCAAAAGCAGTTGGAATTGGGCCTAAACAGTGTGGTAAGTCTTTAGGTGATGGCTATTGTGTCTGTTTGACCTCTTCCAAATGTCTGTACTGGCAATAAAAAGAAAAAGTTTCCAATTTAAATAGCTAGAGAATAAAAACAATTTGCCTGTAATGTCAAAAAACCTACAGCACCTGGTGTTCCCATGTGGTCTCCCACCCAAGTACTAACCAGGCCCAACACTGCTTAGCTTCCAAGATCAGACGAGATTGGGCCTATCCAATGTGGTATGGCTGTAGGTGAGACACAGGCACTTTTTTGCCCTCTTCTACTTCTATCACCAGGTAAGCTAATAAAAAAGTTTCCTAACTGTATTGGCTTACTGAAAAAAATCATGTGTTGGTAATGTAAAAAGACCTACAGGACATGATATTAGCAGGGGGTCTTAAATTAAACTACTAAAGAGGCTCAACACTGTTTAGCTGCCAAAAGCAGTTGGAATTGGGCCTAAACAGTGTGGTAAGTCTTTAGGTGATGGCTATTGTGTCTGTTTGACCTCTTCCAAATGTCTGTACTGGCAATAAAAAGAAAAATTTTCCAATTTAAATAGCTAGAGAATAAAAACAATTTGCCAGTAATGTGAAAAAACCTACAGCACCTGGTGTTCCCATGTGGTCTCCCACCCAAGTACTAACCAGGCCCAACACTGCTTAGCTTCCAAGATCAGACGAGATTGGGCCTATCCAATGTGGTATGGCTGTAGGTGAGATACAGGCACTTTTTTGCCCTCTTCTACTTCTATCACCAGGTAAGCTAATACAAAAGTTTCCTAACTGTATTGGCTTACTGAAAAAAATCATGTGTTGGTAATGTAAAAAGACCTACAGGACATGATATTAGCAGGGGGTCTTAAATTAAACTACAAAAGAGGCTCAACACTGTTTAGCTGCCAAAAGCAGTTGGAATTGAGCCTAAACAGTGTGGTAAGTCTTTAGGTGATGGCTATTGTGTCTGTTTGACCTCTTCCAAATGTCTGTGCTGGCAATAAAAAGAAAAAGTTTCCTATATAAATAGCTAGAGAATAAAAACAATTTGCCAGTAATGTGAAAAAACCTACAGCACCTGGTGTTCCCAGGTGGTCTCCCACCCAAGTACTAACCAGGCCCAACACTGCTTAGCTTCCAAGATCAGACGAGATTGGGCCTATCCAATGTGGTATGGCTGTAGGTGAGATACAGGCACTTTTTTGCCCTCTTCTACTTCTATCACCAGGTAAGCTAATAAAAAAGTTTCCTAACTGTATTGGCTTACTTAAAAAAAATCATGTGTTGGTAATGTAAAAAGACCTACAGGACATGATATTAGCAGGGGGTCTTAAATTAAACTACTAAACAGGCTTAACACTGTTTAGCTGCCAAAAGCAGTTGGAATTTGGCCTAAACAGTGTGGTAAGTCTTTAGGTGATGGCTATTGTGTCTGTTTGACCTCTTCCAAATGTCTGTACTGGCAAGAAAAAGAAAAAGTTTCCAATTTAAATAGCTAGAGAATAAAAACAATTTGCCTGTAATGTGAAAAAAATTACAGCACCTGGTGTTCCCATGTGGTCTCCCACCCAAGTATTAACCAGGCCCAACACTGCTTAGCTTCCAAGATCAGAAGAGATTGGGCCTATCCAATGTGGTATGGCTATAGGTGAGATACAGGCACTTTTTTGCCCTCTTCTACTTCTATCACCAGGTAAGCTAATAAAAAAGTTTAATAACTGTATTGGCTTACTGAAAAAAATCATGTGTTGGTAATGTAAAAAGACCTACAGGACATGATATTAGCAGGGGGTCTTAAATTAAACTACTAAAGAGGCTCAACACTGTTTAGCTGCCAAAAGCAGTTGGAATTGGGCCTAAACAGTGTGGTAAGTCTTTAGGTGATGGCTATTGTGTCTGTTTGACCTCTTCCAAATGTCTGTACGGGCAATAAAAAGAAAATTTTTCCAATTTAAATAGCTAGAGAATAAAAACAATTTGCCTGTAATGTGAAAAAACCTACAGCACCTGGTGTTCCCATGTGGTCTCCCACCCAAGTACTAACCAGGCCCAACACTGCTTAGCTTCCAAGATCAGACGAGATTGGGCCTATCCAATGTGGTATGGCTGTAGGTGAGTTAAAGGCACTTTTTTGCCCTCTTCTACTTCTATCACCAGGTAAGCTAATACAAAAGTTTCCTAACTGTATTGGCTTACTGAAAAAAATCATGTGTTGGTAATGTAAAAAGACCTACAGGACATGATATTAGCAGGGGGTCTTAAATTAAACTACTAAAGAGGCTCAACACTGTTTAGCTGCCAAAAGCAGTTGGAATTGGGCCTAAACAGTGTGGTAAGTCTTTAGGTGATGGCTATTGTGTCTGTTTGACCTCTTCCAAATGTCTGTACTGGCAATAAAAAGAAAAAGTTTCCAATTTAAATAGCTAGAGAATAAAAACAATTTGCCTGTAATGTGAAAAAACCTACAGCACCTGGTGTTCCCATGTGGTCTCCCACCCAAGTACTAACCAGGCCCAACACTGCTTAGCTTCCAAGATCAGACGAGATTGGGCCTATCCAATGTGGTATGGCTGTAGGTGAGATACATGCACTTTTTTGCCCTCTTCTACTTCTATCACCAGGTAAGCTAATAAAAAAGTTTCCTAACTGTATTGGCTTACTGAAAAAAATCATGTGTTGGTAATGTAAAAAGACCTACAGGACATGATATTAGCAGGGGGTCTTAAATTAAACTACTAAAGAGGCTCAACACTGTTTAGCTGCCAAAAGCAGTTGGAATTGGGCCTAAACAGTGTGGTAAGTCTTTAGGTGATGGCTATTGTGTCTGTTTGACCTCTTCCAAATGTCTGTACTGGCAAGAAAAAGAAAAAGTTTCCAATTTAAATAGCTAGAGAATAAAAACAATTTGCCTGTAATGTGAAAAAAATTACAGCACCTGGTGTTCCCATGTGGTCTCCCACCCAAGTATTAACCAGGCCCAACACTGCTTAGCTTCCAAGATCAGAAGAGATTGGGCCTATCCAATGTGGTATGGCTGTAGGTGAGATACAGGCACTTTTTTGCCCTCTTCTACTTCTATCACCAGGTAAGCTAATAAAAAAGTTTCCTAACTGTATTGGCTTACTGAAAAAAATCATGTGTTGGTAATGTAAAAAGACCTACAGGACATGATATTAGCAGGGGGTCTTAAATTAAACTACTAAAGAGGCTCAACACTGTTTAGCTGCCAAAAGCAGTTGGAATTGGGCCTAAACAGTGTGGTAAGTCTTTAGGTGATGGCTATTGTGTCTGTTTGACCTCTTCCAAATGTCTGTACTGGCAATAAAAAGAAAATTTTTCCAATTTAAATAGCTAGAGAATAAAAACAATTTGCCTGTAATGTGAAAAAACCTACAGCACCTGGTGTTCCCATGTGGTCTCCCACCCAAGTACTAACCAGGCCCAACACTGCTTAGCTTCCAAGATCAGACGAAATTGGGCCTATCCAATGTGGTATGGCTGTAGGTGAGTTAAAGGCACTTTTTTGCCCTCTTCTACTTCTATCACCAGGTAAGCTAATACAAAAGTTTCCTAACTGTATTGGCTTACTGAAAAAAATCATGTGTTGGTAATGTAAAAAGACCTACAGGACATGATATTAGCAGGGGGTCTTAAATTAAACTACTAAAGAGGCTCAACACTGTTTAGCTGCCAGAAGCAGTTGGAATTGGGCCTAAACAGTGTGGTAAGTCTTTAGGTGATGGCTATTGTGTCTGTTTGACCTCTTCCAAATGTCTGTACTGGCAATAAAAAGAAAAAGTTTCCAATTTAAATAGCTAGAGAATAAAAACAATTTGCCTGTAATGTGAAAAAACCTACAGCACCTGGTGTTCCCATGTGGTCTCCCACCCAAGTACTAACCAAGCCCAACACTACTTAGCTTCCAAGATCAGACGAGATTGGGACTATCCAATGTGGTATGGCTGTAGGTGAGATACAGGCACTTTTTTGCCCTCTTCTACTTCTATCACCAGGTAAGCTAATAAAAAAGTTTCCTAACTGTATTGGCTTACTGAAAAAAATCATGTGTTGGTAATGTAAAAAGACCTACAGGACATGATATTAGCAGGGGGTCTTAAATTAAACTACTAAAGAGGCTCAACACTGTTTAGCTGCCAAAAGCAGTTGGAATTGGGCCTAAACAGTGTGGTAAGTCTTTAGGTGATTGCTATTGTGTCTGTTTGACCTCTTCCAAATGTCTGTACTGGCAATAAAAAGAAAAAGTTTCCAATTTAAATAGCTAGAGAATAAAAACAATTTGCCTGTAATGTGAAAAAACCTACAGCACCTGGTGTTCCCATGTGGTCTCCCACCCAAGTACTAACCAGGCCCAACACTGCTTAGCTTCCAAGATCAGACGAGATTGGGCCTATCCAATGTGGTATGGCTGTAGGTGAGACACAGGCACTTTTTTGCCCTCTTCTACTTCTATCACCAGGTAAGCTAATAAAAAAGTTTCCTAACTGTATTGGCTTACTGAAAAAAATCATGTGTTGGTAATGTAAAAAGACCTACAGGACATGATATTAGCAGGGGGTCTTAAATTAAACTACTAAAGAGGCTCAACACTGTTTAGCTGCCAAAAGCAGTTGGAATTGGGCCTAAACAGTGTGGTAAGTCTTTAGGTGATGGCTATTGTGTCTGTTTGACCTCTTCCAAATGTCTGTACTGGCAATAAAAAGAAAAAGTTTCCAATTTAAATAGCTAGAGAATAAAAACAATTTGCCTGTAATGTCAAAAAACCTACAGCACCTGGTGTTCCCATGTGGTCTCCCACCCAAGTACTAACCAGGCCCAACACTGCTTAGCTTCCAAGATCAGACGAGATTGGGCCTATCCAATGTGGTATGGCTGTAGGTGAGATACAGGCACTTTTTTGCCCTCTTCTACTTCTATCACCAGGTAAGCTAATAAAAAAGTTTCCTAACTGTATTGGCTTACTGAAAAAAATCATGTGTTGGTAATGTAAAACGACCTACAGGACATGATATTAGCAGGGGGTCTTAAATTAAACTACTAAAGAGGATCAACACTGTTTAGCTGCCAAAAGCAGATGGAATTGGGCCTAAACAGTGTGGTAAGTCTTTAGGTGATGGCTATTGTGTCTGTTTGACCTCTTCCAAATGCCTGTACTGGCAATAAAAAGAAAAAGTTTCCAATTTAAATAGCTAGAGAATAAAAACAATTTGCCTGTAATGTGAAAAAACCTACAGCACCTGGTGTTCCCATGTGGTCTCCCACCCAAGTACTAACCAGGCCCAACACTGCTTAGCTTCCAAGAACAGACGAGATTGGGCCTATCCAATGTGGTATGGCTGTAGGTGAAATACAGGCACTTTTTAGCCCTCTTCTACTTCTATCACCAGGTAAGCTAATAAAAAAGTTTCCTAACTGTATTGGCTTACTGAAAAAAATCATGTGTTGGTAATGTAAAAAGACCTACAGGACATGATATTAGCAGGGGGTCTTAAATTAAACTACTAAAGAGGCTCAACACTGTTTAGCTGCCAAAAGCAGTTGGAATTGGGCCTAAACAGTGTGGTAAGTCTTTATGTGATGGCTATTGTGTCTGTTTGACCTCTTCCAAATGTCTGTACTGGCAATAAAAAGAAAAAGTTTCCAATTTAAATAGCTAGAGAATAAAAACAGTTTGCCTGTAATGTGAAAAACCCTACAGCACCTGGTGTTCCCATGTGGTCTCCCACCAAAGTACTAACCAGGCCCAACACTGCTTAGCTTCCAAGATCAGACGAGATTGGGCCTATCCAATGTGGTATGGCTGTAGGTGAGATACAGGCACTTTTTTGCCCTCTTCTACTTCTATCACCAGGTAAGCTAATACAAAAGTTCCCTAACTGTATTGGCTTACGGAAAAAAATCATGTGTTGGTAATGTAAAAAGACCTACAGGACATGATATTAGCAGGGGGTCTTAAATTAAACTACAAAAGAGGCTCAACACTGTTTAGCTGCCAAAAGCAGTTGGAATTGAGCCTAAACAGTGTGGTAAGTCTTTAGCTGATGGCTATTGTGTCTGTTTGACCTCTTCCAAATGTCTGTGCTGGCAATAAAATGAAAAAGTTTCCAATATAAATAGCTAGAGAATAAAAACAATTTGCCAGTGATGTGAAAAAACCTACAGCACCTGGTGTTCCCATGTGGTCTCCCACCCAAGTACTAACCAGGCCCAACACTGCTTAGCTTCCAAGATCAGACGAGATTGGGCCTATCCAATGTGGTATGGCTGTAGGTGAGTTAAATTCACTTTTTTGCCCTCTTCTACTTCTATCACCAGGTAAGCTAATAAAAAAGTTTCCTAACTGTATTGGCTTACTGAAAAAAATCATGTGTTGGTAATGTAAAAAGACCTACAGGACATGATATTAGCAGGGGGTCTTAAATTAAACTACTAAAGAGGCTCAACACTGTTTAGCTGCCAAAAGTAGTTGGAATTGGGCCTAAACAGTGTGGTAAGTCTTTAGGAGATGGCTATTGTGTCTGTTTGACCTCTTCCAAATGTCTGTACTGGCAATAAAAAGAAAAAGTTTCCAATTTAAATAGCTAGAGAATAAAAACAATTTGCCTGTAATGTGAAAAAACCTACAGCACCTGGTGTTCCCATGTGGTCTCCCACCCAAGTACTAACCAGGCCCAACACTGCTTAGCTTCCAAGATCAGACAAGATTGGGCCTATCCAATGTGGTATGGCTGTAGGTGAGATATAGGCACTTTTTTGCCCTCTTCTACTTCTATCACCAGGTAAGCTAATAAAAAAGTTTCCTAACTGTATTGGCTTACTGAAAAAAATCATGTGTTGGTAATGTAAAAAGACCTACAGGACATGATATTAGCAGGGGGTCTTAAATTAAACTACTAAAGAGGCTCAACACTGTTTAGCTGCCAAAAGCAGTTGGAATTGGGCCTAAACAGTGTGGTAAGTCTTTAGGTGATGGCTATTGTGTCTGTTTGACCTCTTCCAAATGTCTGTACTGGCAATAAAAAGAAAAAGTTTCCAATTTAAATAGCTAGAGAATAAAAACAATTTGCCTGTAATGTGAAAAAACCTACAGCACCTGGTGTTCCCATGTGGTCTCCCACCCAAGTACTAACCAGGCCCAACACTGCTTAGCTTCCAAGATCAGACGAGATTGGGCCTATCCAATGTGGTATGGCTGTAGGTGAGATACAGGCACTTTTTTGCCCTCTTCTACTTCTATCACCAGGTAAGCTAATAAAAAAGTTTCCTAACTGTATTGGCTTACTGAAAAAAATCATGTGTTGGTAATGTAAAAAGACCTACAGGACATGATATTAGCAGGGAGTCTTAAATTAAACTACTAAAGGGGACCAACACTGTTTAGCTGCCAAAAGCAGTTGGAATTGGGCCTAAACAGTGTGTTAAGTCTTTAGGTGATGGCTATTGTGTCTGTTTGACCTCTTCCAAATGTCTGTACTGGCAATAAAAATAAAAAGTTTCCAATTTAAATAGCTAGAGAATAAAAAAAAAATTGCCTGTAATGTGAAAAAACCGACAGCACCTGGTGTTCCCATGTGGTCTCCCACCAAAGTACTAACCAGGCCCAACACTGCTTAGCTTCCAAGTTCAGACGAGATTGGGCCTATCCAATGTGGTATGGCTGTAGTTGAGATGCAGGCACTTTTTTGCCCTCTTCTACTTCTATCACCAGGTAAGCTAATAAAAAAGTTTCCTAACTGTATTGGCTTACTGAAAAAAATCATGTGTTGGTAATGTAAAAAGACCTACAGGACATGATATTAGCAGGGGGTCTTAAATTAAACTACTAAAGAGGCTCAACACTGTTTAGCTGCCACAAGTAGTTGGAATTGGGCCTAAACAGTGTGGTAAGTCTTTAGGAGATGGCTATTGTGTCTGTTTGACCTCTTCCAAATGTCTGTACTGGCAATAAATAGAAAAAGTTTCCAATTTAAATAGCTAGAGAATAAAAACAATTTGCCTGTAATGTGAAAAAACCTACAGCACCTGGTGTTCCCATGTGGTCTCCCACCCAAGTACTAACCAAGCCCAACACTGCTTAGCTTCCAAGATCAGACGAGATTGGGACTATCCAATGTGGTATGGCTGTAGATGAGATACAGGCACTTTTTTGCCCTCTTCTACTTCTATCACCAGGTAAGCTAATAAAAAAGTTTCCTAACTGTATTGGCTTACTTAAAAAAAATCATGTGTTGATAATGTAAAAAGAACTACAGGACATGATATTAGCAGGGGGTCTTAAATTAAACTACTAAAGAGGCTCAACACTGTTTAGCTGCCAAAAGCAGTTGGAATTGGGCCTAAACAGTGTGGTAAGTCTTTAGGTGATGGCTATTGTGTCTGTTTGACCTCTTCCAAATGTCTGTACTGGCAATAAAAAGAAAAAGCTTCCAATTTAAATAGCTAGAGAATAAAAACAATTTGCCAGTAATGTGAAAAAACCTACAGCACCTTGTGATCCCATGTGGTCTCCCACCCAAGTACTAACCAGGCCCAACACTGCTTAGCTTCCAAGATCAGACGAGATTGGGCCTATCCAATGTGGTATGGATGTAGGTGAGTTAAAGGCACTTTTTTGCCCTCTTCTACTTCTATCACCAGGTAAGCTAATACAAAAGTTTCCTAACTGTATTGGCTTACTGAAAAAAATCATGTGTTGGTAATGTAAAAAGACCTACAGTACATGATATTAGCAGGGGGTCTTAAATTAAACTACAAAAGAGGCTCAACACTGTTTAGCTGCCAAAAGCAGTTGGAATTGAGCCTAAACAGTGTGGTAAGTCTTTAGGTGATGGCTATTGTGTCTGTTTGACCTCTTCCAAATGTCTGTGCTGGCAATAAAAAGAAAAAGTTTCCTATATAAATAGCTAGAGAATAAAAACAATTTGCCAGTAATGTGAAAAAACCTACAGCACCTGGTGTTCCCAGGTGGTCTCCCACCCAAGTACTAACCAGGCCCAACACTGCTTAGCTTCCAAGATCAGACGAGATTGGGCCTATCCAATGTGGTATGGCTGTAGGTGAGATACAGGCACTTTTTTGCCCTCTTCTACTTCTATCACCAGGTAAGCTAATAAAAAAGTTTCCTAACTGTATTGGCTTACTTAAAAAAAAATCATGTGTTGGTAATGTAAAAAGACCTACAGGACATGATATTAGCAGGGGGTCTTAAATTAAACTACTAAACAGGCTTAACACTGTTTAGCTGCCAAAAGCAGTTGGAATTTGGCCTAAACAGTGTGGTAAGTCTTTAGGTGATGGCTATTGTGTCTGTTTGACCTCTTCCAAATGTCTGTACTGGCAAGAAAAAGAAAAAGTTTCCAATTTAAATAGCTAGAGAATAAAAACAATTTGCCTGTAATGTGAAAAAAATTACAGCACCTGGTGTTCCCATGTGGTCTCCCACCCAAGTATTAACCAGGCCCAACACTGCTTAGCTTCCAAGATCAGAAGAGATTGGGCCTGTCCAATGTGGTATGGCTGTAGGTGAGATACAGGCACTTTTTTGCCCTCTTCTACTTCTATCACCAGGTAAGCTAATAAAAAAGTTTCCTAACTGTATTGGCTTACTGAAAAAAATCATGTGTTGGTAATGTAAAAAGACCTACAGGACATGATATTAGCAGGGGGTCTTAAATTAAACTACTAAAGAGGCTCAACACTGTTTAGCTGCCAAAAGCAGTTGGAATTGGGCCTAAACAGTGTGGTAAGTCTTTAGGTGATGGCTATTGTGTCTGTTTGACCTCTTCCATATGTCTGTACTGGCAATAAAAAGAAAATTTTTCCAATTTAAATAGCTAGAGAATAAAAACAATTTGCCTGTAATGTGAAAAAACCTACAGCACCTGGTGTTCCCATGTGGTCTCCCACCCAAGTACTAACCAGGCCCAACACTGCTTAGCTTCCAAGATCAGACGAGATTGGGCCTATCCAATGTGGTATGGCTGTAGGTGAGTTAAAGGCACTTTTTTGCCCTCTTCTACTTCTATCACCAGGTAAGCTAATACAAAAGTTTCCTAACTGTATTGGCTTACTGAAAAAAATCATGTGTTGGTAATGTAAAAAGACCTACAGGACATGATATTAGCAGGGGGTCTTAAATTAAACTACTAAAGAGGCTCAACACTGTTTAGCTGCCAAAAGCAGTTGGAATTGGGCCTAAACAGTGTGGTAAATCTTTAGGAGATGGCTATTGTGTCTGTTTGACCTCTTCCAAATGTCTGTACTGGCAATAAAAAGAAAAAGTTTCCAATTTAAATAGCTAGAGAATAAAAACAATTTGCCTGTAATGTGAAAAAACCTACAGCACCTGGTGTTCCCATGTGGTCTCCCACCCAAGTACTAACCAGGCCCAACACTGCTTAGCTTCCAAGATCAGACGAGATTGGGCCTATCCAATGTGGTATGGCTGTAGGTGAGATACATGCACTTTTTTGCCCTCTTCTACTTCTATCACCAGGTAAGCTAATAAAAAAGTTTCCTAACTGTATTGGCTTACTGAAAAAAATCATGTGTTGGTAATGTAAAAAGACCTACAGGACATGATATTAGCAGGGGGTCTTAAATTAAACTACTAAAGAGGCTCAACACTGTTTAGCTGCCAAAAGCAGTTGGAATTGAGCCTAAACAGTGTGGTAAGTCTTTAGGTGATGGCTATTGTGTCTGTTTGACCTCTTCCAAATGTCTGTGCTGGCAATAAAAAGAAAAAGTTTCCAATATAAATAGCTAGAGAATAAAAACAATTTGCCAGTAATGTGAAAAAACCTACAGCACCTGGTGTTCCCAGGTGGTCTCCCACCCAAGTACTAACCAGGCCCAACACTGCTTAGCTTCCAAGATCAGACGAGATTGGGCCTATCCAATGTGGTATGGCTGTAGGTGAGATACAGGCACTTTTTTGCCCTCTTCTACTTCTATCACCAGGTAAGCTAATACAAAAGTTTCCTAACTGTATTGGCTTACTAAAAAAAATCATGTGTTGGTAATGTAAAAAGACCTACAGGACATGATATTAGCAGGGGGGCTTAAATTAAACTACAAAAGAGGCTCAACACTGTTTAGCTGCCAAAAGCAGTTGGAATTGAGCCTAAACAGTGTGGTAAGTCTTTAGGTGATGGCTATTGTGTCTGTTTGACCTCTTCCAAATGTCTGTGCTGGCAATAAAAAGAAAAAGTTTCCAATTTAAATAGCTAGAGAATAAAAACAATTTGCCAGTAATGTGAAAAAACCTACAGCACCTGGTGTTCCCAGGTGGTCTCCCACCCAAGTACTAACCAGGCCCAACACTGCTTAGCTTCCAAGATCAGACGAGATTGGGCCTATCCAATGTGGTATGGCTGTAGGTGAGATACAGGCACTTTTTTGCCCTCTTCTACTTCTATCACCAGGTAAGCTAATAAAAAAGTTTCCTAACTGTATTGGCTTACTTAAAAAAAATCATGTGTTGGTAATGTAAAAAGACCTACAGGACATGATCTTAGCAGGGGGTCTTAAATTAAACTACTAAACAGGCTCAACACTGTTTAGCTGCCAAAAGCAGTTGGAATTGGGCCTAAACAGTGTGGTAAGTCTTTAGGTGATGGCTATTGTGTCTGTTTGACCTCTTCCAAATGTCTGTACTGGCAATAAAAAGAAAAAATTTCCAATTTAAATAGCTAGAGAATAAAAACAATTTGCCTGTAATGTGAAAAAACCTACAGCACCTGGTGTTCCCATGTGGTCTCCCACCCAAGTACTAACCAGTCCCAACACTGCTTAGCTTCCAAGATCAGACGAGATTGGGCCTATCCAATGTGGTATGGCTGTAGGTGAGATACAGGCACTTTTTTGCCCTCTTCTACTTCTATCACCAGGTAAGCTAATAAAAAAGTTTCCTAACTGTATTGGCTTACTGAAAAAAATCATGTGTTGGTAATGTAAAAAGACCTACAGGACATGATATTAGCAGGGGGTCTTAAATTAAACTACTAAAGAGGCTCAACACTGTTTAGCTGCCAGAAGCAGTTGGAATTGGGCCTAAACAGTGTGGTAAGTCTTTAGGTGATGGCTATTGTGTCTGTTTGACCTCTTCCAAATGTCTGTACTGGCAATAAAAAGAAAAAGTTTCCAATTTAAATAGCTAGAGAATAAAAACAATTTGCCTGTAATGTGAAAAAACCTACAGCACCTGGTGTTCCCATGTGGTCTCCCACCCAAGTACTAACCAAGCCCAACACTGCTTAGCTTCCAAGATCAGACGAGATTGGGACTATCCAATGTGGTATGGCTGTAGGTGAGATACAGGCACTTTTTTGCCCTCTTCTACTTCTATCACCAGGTAAGCTAATAAAAAAGTTTCCTAACTGTATTGGCTTACTGAAAAAAATCATGTGTTGGTAATGTAAAAAGACCTACAGGACATGATATTAGCAGGGGGTCTTAAATTAAACTACTAAAGAGGCTCAACACTGTTTAGCTGCCAAAAGCAGTTGGAATTGGGCCTAAACAGTGTGGTAAGTCTTTAGGTGATTGCTATTGTGTCTGTTTGACCTCTTCCAAATGTCTGTACTGGCAATAAAAAGAAAAAGTTTCCAATTTAAATAGCTAGAGAATAAAAACAATTTGCCTGTAATGTGAAAAAACCTACAGCACCTGGTGTTCCCATGTGGTCTCCCACCCAAGTACTAACCAGGCCCAACACTGCTTAGCTTCCAAGATCAGACGAGATTGGGCCTATCCAATGTGGTATGGCTGTAGGTGAGACACAGGCACTTTTTTGCCCTCTTCTACTTCTATCACCAGGTAAGCTAATAAAAAAGTTTCCTAACTGTATTGGCTTACTGAAAAAAATCATGTGTTGGTAATGTAAAAAGACCTACAGGACATGATATTAGCAGGGGGTCTTAAATTAAACTACTAAAGAGGCTCAACACTGTTTAGCTGCCAAAAGCAGTTGGAATTGGGCCTAAACAGTGTGGTAAGTCTTTAGGTGATGGCTATTGTGTCTGTTTGACCTCTTCCAAATGTCTGTACTGGCAATAAAAAGAAAAAGTTTCCAATTTAAATAGCTAGAGAATAAAAACAATTTGCCTGTAATGTCAAAAAACCTACAGCACCTGGTGTTCCCATGTGGTCTCCCACCCAAGTACTAACCAGGCCCAACACTGCTTAGCTTCCAAGATCAGACGAGATTGGGCCTATCCAATGTGGTATGGCTGTAGGTGAGACACAGGCACTTTTTTGCCCTCTTCTACTTCTATCACCAGGTAAGCTAATAAAAAAGTTTCCTAACTGTATTGGCTTACTGAAAAAAATCATGTGTTGGTAATGTAAAAAGACCTACAGGACATGATATTAGCAGGGGGTCTTAAATTAAACTACTAAAGAGGCTCAACACTGTTTAGCTGCCAAAAGCAGTTGGAATTGGGCCTAAACAGTGTGGTAAGTCTTTAGGTGATGGCTATTGTGTCTGTTTGACCTCTTCCAAATGTCTGTACTGGCAATAAAAAGAAAAATTTTCCAATTTAAATAGCTAGAGAATAAAAACAATTTGCCAGTAATGTGAAAAAACCTACAGCACCTGGTGTTCCCATGTGGTCTCCCACCCAAGTACTAACCAGGCCCAACACTGCTTAGCTTCCAAGATCAGACGAGATTGGGCCTATCCAATGTGGTATGGCTGTAGGTGAGATACAGGCACTTTTTTGCCCTCTTCTACTTCTATCACCAGGTAAGCTAATACAAAAGTTTCCTAACTGTATTGGCTTACTGAAAAAAATCATGTGTTGGTAATGTAAAAAGACCTACAGGACATGATATTAGCAGGGGGTCTTAAATTAAACTACAAAAGAGGCTCAACACTGTTTAGCTGCCAAAAGCAGTTGGAATTGAGCCTAAACAGTGTGGTAAGTCTTTAGGTGATGGCTATTGTGTCTGTTTGACCTCTTCCAAATGTCTGTGCTGGCAATAAAAAGAAAAAGTTTCCTATATAAATAGCTAGAGAATAAAAACAATTTGCCAGTAATGTGAAAAAACCTACAGCACCTGGTGTTCCCAGGTGGTCTCCCACCCAAGTACTAACCAGGCCCAACACTGCTTAGCTTCCAAGATCAGACGAGATTGGGCCTATCCAATGTGGTATGGCTGTAGGTGAGATACAGGCACTTTTTTGCCCTCTTCTACTTCTATCACCAGGTAAGCTAATAAAAAAGTTTCCTAACTGTATTGGCTTACTTAAAAAAAATCATGTGTTGGTAATGTAAAAAGACCTACAGGACATGATATTAGCAGGGGGTCTTAAATTAAACTACTAAACAGGCTTAACACTGTTTAGCTGCCAAAAGCAGTTGGAATTTGGCCTAAACAGTGTGGTAAGTCTTTAGGTGATGGCTATTGTGTCTGTTTGACCTCTTCCAAATGTCTGTACTGGCAAGAAAAAGAAAAAGTTTCCAATTTAAATAGCTAGAGAATAAAAACAATTTGCCTGTAATGTGAAAAAAATTACAGCACCTGGTGTTCCCATGTGGTCTCCCACCCAAGTATTAACCAGGCCCAACACTGCTTAGCTTCCAAGATCAGAAGAGATTGGGCCTATCCAATGTGGTATGGCTATAGGTGAGATACAGGCACTTTTTTGCCCTCTTCTACTTCTATCACCAGGTAAGCTAATAAAAAAGTTTAATAACTGTATTGGCTTACTGAAAAAAATCATGTGTTGGTAATGTAAAAAGACCTACAGGACATGATATTAGCAGGGGGTCTTAAATTAAACTACTAAAGAGGCTCAACACTGTTTAGCTGCCAAAAGCAGTTGGAATTGGGCCTAAACAGTGTGGTAAGTCTTTAGGTGATGGCTATTGTGTCTGTTTGACCTCTTCCAAATGTCTGTACGGGCAATAAAAAGAAAATTTTTCCAATTTAAATAGCTAGAGAATAAAAACAATTTGCCTGTAATGTGAAAAAACCTACAGCACCTGGTGTTCCCATGTGGTCTCCCACCCAAGTACTAACCAGGCCCAACACTGCTTAGCTTCCAAGATCAGACGAGATTGGGCCTATCCAATGTGGTATGGCTGTAGGTGAGTTAAAGGCACTTTTTTGCCCTCTTCTACTTCTATCACCAGGTAAGCTAATACAAAAGTTTCCTAACTGTATTGGCTTACTGAAAAAAATCATGTGTTGGTAATGTAAAAAGACCTACAGGACATGATATTAGCAGGGGGTCTTAAATTAAACTACTAAAGAGGCTCAACACTGTTTAGCTGCCAAAAGCAGTTGGAATTGGGCCTAAACAGTGTGGTAAGTCTTTAGGTGATGGCTATTGTGTCTGTTTGACCTCTTCCAAATGTCTGTACTGGCAATAAAAAGAAAAAGTTTCCAATTTAAATAGCTAGAGAATAAAAACAATTTGCCTGTAATGTGAAAAAACCTACAGCACCTGGTGTTCCCATGTGGTCTCCCACCCAAGTACTAACCAGGCCCAACACTGCTTAGCTTCCAAGATCAGACGAGATTGGGCCTATCCAATGTGGTATGGCTGTAGGTGAGATACATGCACTTTTTTGCCCTCTTCTACTTCTATCACCAGGTAAGCTAATAAAAAAGTTTCCTAACTGTATTGGCTTACTGAAAAAAATCATGTGTTGGTAATGTAAAAAGACCTACAGGACATGATATTAGCAGGGGGTCTTAAATTAAACTACTAAAGAGGCTCAACACTGTTTAGCTGCCAAAAGCAGTTGGAATTGGGCCTAAACAGTGTGGTAAGTCTTTAGGTGATGGCTATTGTGTCTGTTTGACCTCTTCCAAATGTCTGTACTGGCAAGAAAAAGAAAAAGTTTCCAATTTAAATAGCTAGAGAATAAAAACAATTTGCCTGTAATGTGAAAAAAATTACAGCACCTGGTGTTCCCATGTGGTCTCCCACCCAAGTATTAACCAGGCCCAACACTGCTTAGCTTCCAAGATCAGAAGAGATTGGGCCTATCCAATGTGGTATGGCTGTAGGTGAGATACAGGCACTTTTTTGCCCTCTTCTACTTCTATCACCAGGTAAGCTAATAAAAAAGTTTCCTAACTGTATTGGCTTACTGAAAAAAATCATGTGTTGGTAATGTAAAAAGACCTACAGGACATGATATTAGCAGGGGGTCTTAAATTAAACTACTAAAGAGGCTCAACACTGTTTAGCTGCCAAAAGCAGTTGGAATTGGGCCTAAACAGTGTGGTAAGTCTTTAGGTGATGGCTATTGTGTCTGTTTGACCTCTTCCAAATGTCTGTACTGGCAATAAAAAGAAAATTTTTCCAATTTAAATAGCTAGAGAATAAAAACAATTTGCCTGTAATGTGAAAAAACCTACAGCACCTGGTGTTCCCATGTGGTCTCCCACCCAAGTACTAACCAGGCCCAACACTGCTTAGCTTCCAAGATCAGACGAAATTGGGCCTATCCAATGTGGTATGGCTGTAGGTGAGTTAAAGGCACTTTTTTGCCCTCTTCTACTTCTATCACCAGGTAAGCTAATACAAAAGTTTCCTAACTGTATTGGCTTACTGAAAAAAATCATGTGTTGGTAATGTAAAAAGACCTACAGGACATGATATTAGCAGGGGGTCTTAAATTAAACTACTAAAGAGGCTCAACACTGTTTAGCTGCCAGAAGCAGTTGGAATTGGGCCTAAACAGTGTGGTAAGTCTTTAGGTGATGGCTATTGTGTCTGTTTGACCTCTTCCAAATGTCTGTACTGGCAATAAAAAGAAAAAGTTTCCAATTTAAATAGCTAGAGAATAAAAACAATTTGCCTGTAATGTGAAAAAACCTACAGCACCTGGTGTTCCCATGTGGTCTCCCACCCAAGTACTAACCAAGCCCAACACTACTTAGCTTCCAAGATCAGACGAGATTGGGACTATCCAATGTGGTATGGCTGTAGGTGAGATACAGGCACTTTTTTGCCCTCTTCTACTTCTATCACCAGGTAAGCTAATAAAAAAGTTTCCTAACTGTATTGGCTTACTGAAAAAAATCATGTGTTGGTAATGTAAAAAGACCTACAGGACATGATATTAGCAGGGGGTCTTAAATTAAACTACTAAAGAGGCTCAACACTGTTTAGCTGCCAAAAGCAGTTGGAATTGGGCCTAAACAGTGTGGTAAGTCTTTAGGTGATTGCTATTGTGTCTGTTTGACCTCTTCCAAATGTCTGTACTGGCAATAAAAAGAAAAAGTTTCCAATTTAAATAGCTAGAGAATAAAAACAATTTGCCTGTAATGTGAAAAAACCTACAGCACCTGGTGTTCCCATGTGGTCTCCCACCCAAGTACTAACCAGGCCCAACACTGCTTAGCTTCCAAGATCAGACGAGATTGGGCCTATCCAATGTGGTATGGCTGTAGGTGAGACACAGGCACTTTTTTGCCCTCTTCTACTTCTATCACCAGGTAAGCTAATAAAAAAGTTTCCTAACTGTATTGGCTTACTGAAAAAAATCATGTGTTGGTAATGTAAAAAGACCTACAGGACATGATATTAGCAGGGGGTCTTAAATTAAACTACTAAAGAGGCTCAACACTGTTTAGCTGCCAAAAGCAGTTGGAATTGGGCCTAAACAGTGTGGTAAGTCTTTAGGTGATGGCTATTGTGTCTGTTTGACCTCTTCCAAATGTCTGTACTGGCAATAAAAAGAAAAAGTTTCCAATTTAAATAGCTAGAGAATAAAAACAATTTGCCTGTAATGTCAAAAAACCTACAGCACCTGGTGTTCCCATGTGGTCTCCCACCCAAGTACTAACCAGGCCCAACACTGCTTAGCTTCCAAGATCAGACGAGATTGGGCCTATCCAATGTGGTATGGCTGTAGGTGAGACACAGGCACTTTTTTGCCCTCTTCTACTTCTATCACCAGGTAAGCTAATAAAAAAGTTTCCTAACTGTATTGGCTTACTGAAAAAAATCATGTGTTGGTAATGTAAAAAGACCTACAGGACATGATATTAGCAGGGGGTCTTAAATTAAACTACTAAAGAGGCTCAACACTGTTTAGCTGCCAAAAGCAGTTGGAATTGGGCCTAAACAGTGTGGTAAGTCTTTAGGTGATGGCTATTGTGTCTGTTTGACCTCTTCCAAATGTCTGTACTGGCAATAAAAAGAAAAAGTTTCCAATTTAAATAGCTAGAGAATAAAAACAATTTGCCAGTAATGTGAAAAAACCTACAGCACCTGGTGTTCCCATGTGGTCTCCCACCCAAGTACTAACCAGGCCCAACACTGCTTAGCTTCCAAGATCAGACGAGATTGGGACTATCCAATGTGGTATGGCTGTAGGTGAGATACAGGCACTTTTTTGCCCTCTTCTACTTCTATCACCAGGTAAGCTAATAAAAAAGTTTCCTAACTGTATTGGCTTACTTAAAAAAAATCATGTGTTGGTAATGTAAAAAGACCTACAGGACATGATATTAGCAGGGGGTCTTAAATTAAACTACTAAAGAGGCTCAACACTGTTTAGCTGCCAGAAGCAGTTGGAATTGGGCCTAAACAGTGTGGTAAGTCTTTAGGTGATGGCTATTGTGTCTGTTTGACCTCTTCCAAATGTCTGTACTGGCAATAAAAAGAAAAAGTTTCCAATTTAAATAGCTAGAGAATAAAAACAATTTGCCTGTAATGTGAAAAAACCTACAGCACCTGGTGTTCCCATGTGGTCTCCCACCCAAGTACTAACCAAGCCCAACACTGCTTAGCTTCCAAGATCAGACGAGATTGGGACTATCCAATGTGGTATGGCTGTAGGTGAGATACAGGCACTTTTTTGCCCTCTTCTACTTCTATCACCAGGTAAGCTAATAAAAAAGTTTCCTAACTGTATTGGCTTACTTAAAAAAAATCATGTGTTGGTAATGTAAAAAGACCTACAGGACATGATATTAGCAGGGGGTCTTAAATTAAACTACTAAAGAGGCTCAACACTGTTTAGCTGCCAAAAGCAGTTGGAATTGGGCCTAAACAGTGTGGTAAGTCTTTAGGTGATGGCTATTGTGTCTGTTTGACCTCTTCCAAATGTCTGTACTGGCAATAAAAAGAAAAAGCTTCCAATTTTAATAGCTAGAGAATAAAAACAATTTGCCAGTAATGTGAAAAAACCTACAGCACCTGGTGATCCCATGTGGTCTCCCACCCAAGTACTAACCAGGCCCAACACTGCTTAGCTTCCAAGATCAGACGAGATTGGGCCTATCCAATGTGGTATGGATCTAGGTGAGTTAAAGGCACTTTTTTGCCCTCTTCTACTTCTATCACCAGGTAAGCTAATACAAAAGTTTCCTAACTGTATTGGCTTACTGAAAAAAATCATGTGTTGGTAATGTAAAAAGACCTACAGTACATGATATTAGCAGGGGGTCTTAAATTAAACTACAAAAGAGGCTCAACACTGTTTAGCTGCCAAAAGCAGTTGGAATTGAGCCTAAACAGTGTGGTAAGTCTTTAGGTGATGGCTATTGTGTCTGTTTGACCTCTTCCAAATGTCTGTGCTGGCAATAAAAAGAAAAAGTTTCCAATATAAATAGCTAGAGAATAAAAACAATTTGCCAGTAATGTGAAAAAACCTACAGCACCTGGTGTTCCCAGGTGGTCTCCCACCCAAGTACTAACCAGGCCCAACACTGCTTTGCTTCCAAGATCAGACGAGATTGGGCCTATCCAATGTGGTATGGCTGTAGGTGAGATACAGGCACTTTTTTGCCCTCTTCTACTTCTATCACCAGGTAAGCTAATACAAAAGTTTCCTAACTGTATTGGCTTACTTAAAAAAAATCATGTGTTGGTAATGTAAAAAGACCTACAGGACATGATATTAGCAGGGGGTCTTAAATTAAACTACTAAACAGGCTTAACACTGTTTAGCTGCCAAAAGCAGTTGGAATTTGGCCTAAACAGTGTGGTAAGTCTTTAGGTGATGGCTATTGTGTCTGTTTGACCTCTTCCAAATGTTTGTACTGGCAAGAAAAAGAAAAAGTTTCCAATTTAAATAGCTAGAGAATAAAAACAATTTGCCTGTAATGTGAAAAAAATTACAGCACCTGGTGTTCCCATGTGGTCTCCCACCCAAGTATTAACCAGGCCCAACACTGCTTAGCTTCCAAGATCAGACGAGATTGGGCCTATCCAATGTGGTATGGCTGTAGGTGAGTTAAAGGCACTTTTTTGCCCTCTTCTACTTCTATCACCAGGTAAGCTAATACAAAAGTTTCCTAACTGTATTGGCTTACTGAAAAAAATCATGTGTTGGTAATGTAAAAAGACCTACAGGACATGATATTAGCAGGGGGTCTTAAATTAAACTACAAAAGAGGCTCAACACTATTTAGCTGCCAAAAGCAGTTGGAATTGAGCCTAAACAGTGTGGTAAGTCTTTAGGTGATGGCTATTGTGTCTGTTTGACCTCTTCCAAATGTCTGTGCTGGCAATAAAAAGAAAAAGTTTCCAATTTAAATAGCTAGAGAATAAAAACAATTTGCCAGTAATGTGAAAAAACCTACAGCACCTGGTGTTCCCAGGTGGTCTCCCACCCAAGTACTAACCAGGCCCAACACTGCTTAGCTTCCAAGATCAGACGAGATTGGGCCTATCCAATGTGGTATGGCTGTAGGTGAGATACAGGCACTTTTTTGCCCTCTTCTACTTCTATCACAAGGTAAGCTAAAAAAAAAGTTTCCTAACTGTATTGGCTTACTTAAAAAAAATCATGTGTTGGTAATGTAAAAAGACCTACAGGACATTATATTAGCAGGGGGTCTTAAATTAAACTACTAAACAGGCTCAACACTGTTTAGCTGCCAAAAGCAGTTGGAATTGGGCCTAAACAGTGTGGTAAGTCTTTAGGTGATGGCTATTGTGTCTGTTTGACCTCTTCCAAATGTCTGTACTGGCAATAAAAAGAAAAAGTTTCCAATTTAAATAGCTAGAGAATAAAAACAATTTGCCTGTAATGTGAAAAAACCTACAGCACCTGGTGTTTCCATGTGGTCTCCCACCCAAGTACTAACCAGGCCCAACACTGCTTAGCTTCCAAGATCAGAAGAGATTGGGCCTATCCAATGTGGTAGAGCTGTAGGTGAGACACAGGCACTTTTTTGCCCTCTTCTACTTCTATCACCAGGTAAGCTAATAAAAACGTTTCCTAACTGTATTGGCTTACTGAAAAAAATCATGTGTTGGTAATGTAAAAAGACCTACAGGACATGATATTAGCAGGGGGTCTTAAATTAAACTACTAAAGAGGCTCAACACTGTTTAGCTGCCAAAAGCAGTTGGAATTGGGCCTAAACAGTGTGGTAAGTCTTTAGGTGATGGCTATTGTGTCTGTTTGACCTCTTCCAAATGTCTGTACTGGCAATAAAAAGAAAATTTTTCCAATTTAAATAGCTAGAGAATAAAAACAATTTGCCTGTAATGTGAAAAAACCTACAGCACCTGGTGTTCCCATGTGGTCTCCCACCCAAGTACTAACCAGGCCCAACACTGCTTAGCTTCCAAGATCAGCCGAGATTGGGCCTATCCAATGTGGTATGGCTGTAGGTGAGTTAAAGGCACTTTTTTGCCCTCTTCTACTTCTATCACCAGGTAAGCTAATACAAAAGTTTCCTAACTGTATTGGCTTACTGAAAAAAATCATGTGTTGGTAATGTAAAAAGACCTACAGTACATGATATTAGCAGGGGGTCTTAAATTAAACTACAAAAGAGGCTCAACACTGTTTAGCTGCCAAAAGCAGTTGGAATTGAGCCTAAACAGTGTGGTAAGTCTTTAGGTGATGGCTATTGTGTCTGTTTGACCTCTTCCAAATGTCTGTGCTGGCAATAAAAAGAAAAAGTTTCCAATTTAAATAGCTAGAGAATAAAAACAATTTGCCAGTAATGTGAAAAAACCTACAGCACCTGGTGTTCCCAGGTGGTCTCCCACCCAAGTACTAACCAGGCCCAACACTGCTTAGCTTCCAAGATCAGACGAGATTGGGCCTATCCAATGTGGTATGGCTGTAGGTGAGATACAGGCACTTTTTTTGCCCTCTTCTACTTCTATCACAAGGTAAGCTAAAAAATAAGTTTCCTAACTGTATTGGCTTACTTAAAAAAAATCATGTGTTGGTAATGTAAAAAGACCTACAGGACATGATATTAGCAGGGGGTCTTAAATTAAACTACTAAACAGGCTCAACACTGTTTAGCTGCCAAAAGCAGTTGGAATTGGGCCTAAACAGTGTGGTAAGTCTTTAGGTGATGGCTATTGTGTCTGTTTGACCTCTTCCAAATGTCTGTACTGGCAAGAAAAAGAAAAAGTTTCCAATTTAAATAGCTAGAGAATAAAAACAATTTGCCTGTAATGTGAAAAAACCTACAGCACCTGGTGTTTCCATGTGGTCTCCCACCCAAGTACTAACCAGGCCCAACACTGCTTAGCTTCCAAGATCAGAAGAGATTGGGCCTATCCAATGTGGTAGGGCTGTAGGTGAGACACAGGCACTTTTTTGCCCTCTTCTACTTCTATCACCAGGTAAGCTAATAAAAACGTTTCCTAACTGTATTGGCTTACTGAAAAAAATCATGTGTTGGTAATGTAAAAAGACCTACAGGACATGATATTAGCAGGGGGTCTTAAATTAAACTACTAAAGAGGCTCAACACTGTTTAGCTGCCAAAAGCAGTTGGAATTGGGCCTAAACAGTGTGGTAAGTCTTTAGGTGATGGCTATTGTGTCTGTTTGACCTCTTCCAAATGTCTGTACTGGCAATAAAAAGAAAAAGTTTCCAATTTAAATAGCTAGAGAATAAAAACAATTTGCCAGTAATGTGAAAAAACCTACAGCACCTGGTGTTCCCATGTGGTCTTCCACCCAAGTACTAACCAGGCCCAACACTGCTTAGCTTCCAAGATCAGACGAGATTGGGCCTATCCAATGTGGTATGGCTGTAGGTGAGATACAGGCACTTTTTTGCCCTCTTCTACTTCTATCACCAGGTAAGCTAATACAAAAGTTTCCTAACTATATTGGCTTACTGAAAAAAATCATGTGTTGGTAATGTAAAAAGACCTACATGACATGATATTAGCAGGGGGTCTTAAATTAAACTACAAAAGAGGCTCAACACTGTTTAGCTGCCAAAAGCAGTTGGAATTGAGCCTAAACAGTGTGGTAAGTCTTTAGGTGATGGCTATTGTGTCTGTTTGACCTCTTCCAAATGTCTGTGCTGGCAATAAAAAGAAAAAGTTTCCAATATAAATAGCTAGAGAATAAAAACAATTTGCCAGTAATGTGAAAAAACCTACAGCACCTGGTGTTCCCAGTTGGTCTCCCACCCAAGTGCTAACCAGGCCCAACACTGCTTAGCTTCCAAGATCAGACGAGATTGGGCCTATCCAATGTGGTATGGCTGTAGGTGAGATACAGGCACTTTTTTGCCCTCTTCTACTTCTATCACCAGGTAAGCTAATATAAAAGTTTCCTAACTGTATTGGCTTACTAAAAAAAATCATGTGTTGGTAATGTAAAAAGACCTACAGGACATGATATTAGCAGGGGGTCTTAAATTAAACTACTAAACAGGCTCAACACTGTTTAGCTGCCAAAAGCAGTTGGAATTGGGCCTAAACAGTGTGGTAAGTCTTTAGGTGATGGCTATTGTGTCTGTTTGACCTCTTCCAAATGTCTGTACTGGCAATAAAAAGAAAAAGTTTCCAATTTAAATAGCTAGAGAATAAAAACAATTTGCCAGTAATGTGAAAAAACCTACAGCACCTGGTGTTCCCATGTGGTCTTCCACCCAAGTACTAACCAGGCCCAACACTGCTTAGCTTCCAAGATCAGACGAGATTGGGCCTATCCAATGTGGTATGGCTGTAGGTGAGATACAGGCACTTTTTTGCCCTCTTCTACTTCTATCACCAGGTAAGCTAATACAAAAGTTTCCTAACTATATTGGCTTACTGAAAAAAATCATGTGTTGGTAATGTAAAAAGACCTACATGACATGATATTAGCAGGGGGTCTTAAATTAAACTACAAAAGAGGCTCAACACTGTTTAGCTGCCAAAAGCAGTTGGAATTGAGCCTAAACAGTGTGGTAAGTCTTTAGGTGATGGCTATTGTGTCTGTTTGACCTCTTCCAAATGTCTGTGCTGGCAATAAAAAGAAAAAGTTTCCAATATAAATAGCTAGAGAATAAAAACAATTTGCCAGTAATGTGAAAAAACCTACAGCACCTGGTGTTCCCAGTTGGTCTCCCACCCAAGTGCTAACCAGGCCCAACACTGCTTAGCTTCCAAGATCAGACGAGATTGGGCCTATCCAATGTGGTATGGCTGTAGGTGAGATACAGGCACTTTTTTGCCCTCTTCTACTTCTATCACCAGGTAAGCTAATATAAAAGTTTCCTAACTGTATTGGCTTACTAAAAAAAATCATGTGTTGGTAATGTAAAAAGACCTACAGGACATGATATTAGCAGGGGGTCTTAAATTAAACTACTAAACAGGCTCAACACTGTTTAGCTGCCAAAAGCAGTTGGAATTGGGCCTAAACAGTGTGGTAAGTCTTTAGGTGATGGCTATTGTGTCTGTTTGACCTCTTCCAAATGTCTGTACTGGCAATAAAAAGAAAAAGTTTCCAATTTAAATAGCTAGAGAATAAAAACAATTTGCCTGTAATGTGAAAAAACCTACAGCACCTGGTGTTCCCATGTGGTCTCCCACCCAAGTACTAACCAGGCCCAACACTGCTTAGCTTCCAAGATCAGACGAGATTGGGCCTATCCAATGTGGTAGGGCTGTAGGTGAGATATAGGCACTTTTTTGCCCTCTTCTACTTCTATCACCAGGTAAGCTAATAAAAAAGTTTCCTAACTGTATTGGCTTACTGAAAAAAATCATGTGTTGGTAATGTAAAAAGACCTACAGGACATGATATTAGCAGGGGGTCTTAAATTAAACTACTAAAGAGGCTCAACACTGTTTAGCTGCCAAAAGCAGTTGGAATTGGGCCTAAACAGTGTGGTAAGTCTTAAGGTGATGGCTATTGTGTCTGTTTGACCTCTTCCAAATGTCTGTACTGGCAATAAAAAGAAAACGTTTCCAATTTAAATAGCTAGAGAATAAAAACAATTTGCCAGTAATGTGAAAAAACCTACAGCACCTGGTGTTCCCATGTGTTCTCCCACCCAAGTACTAACCAGGCCCAACACTGCTTAGCTTCCAAGATCAGACGAGATTGGGCCTATCCAATGTGGTATGGCTGTAGGTGAGTTAAAAGCTTTTTTTTGCCCTCTTCTACTTCTATCACCAGCTAAGCTAATACAAAAGTTTCCTAACTGTATTGGCTTACTGAAAAAAATCATGTGTTGGTAATGTAAAAAGACCTACAGGACATGATATTAGCAGGGGGTCTTAAATGAAACTACAAAAGAGGCTCAACACTGTTTAGCTGCCAAAAGCAGTTGGAATTGAGCCTAAACAGTGTGGTAAGTCTTTAGGTGATGGCTATTGTGTCTGTTTGACCTCTTCCAAATGTCTGTGCTGGCAATAAAAAGAAAAAGTTTCCAATTTAAATAGCTAGAGAATAAAAACAATTTGCCAGTAATGTGAAAAAACCTACAGCACCTGGTGTTCCCAGGTGGTCTCCCACCCAAGTACTAACCAGGCCCAACACTGCTTAGCTTCCAAGATCAGACGAGATTGGGCCTATCCAATGTGGTATGGCTGTAGGTGAGATACAGGCACTTTTTTGCCCTCTTCTACTTCTATCACCAGGTAAGCTAATAAAAAAGTTTCCTAACTGTATTGGCTTACTTAAAAAAAATCATGTGTTGGTAATGTAAAAAGACCTACAGGACATGATCTTAGCAGGGGGTCTTAAATTAAACTACTAAACAGGCTCAACACTGTTTAGCTGCCAAAAGCAGTTGGAATTGGGCCTAAACAGTGTGGTAAGTCTTTAGGTGATGGCTATTGTGTCTGTTTGACCTCTTCCAAATGTCTGTACTGGCAATAAAAAGAAAAAATTTCCAATTTAAATAGCTAGAGAATAAAAACACTTTGCCTGTAATGTGAAAAAACCTACAGCACCTGGTGTTCCCATGTGGTCTCCCACCCAAGTACTAACCAGTCCCAACACTGCTTAGCTTCCAAGATCAGACGAGATTGGGCCTATCCAATGTGGTATGGCTGTAGGTGAGATACAGGCACTTTTTTGCCCTCGTCTACTTCTATCACCAGGTAAGCTAATAAAAAAGTTTCCTAACTGTATTGGCTTACTGAAAAAAATCATGTGTTGGTAATGTAAAAAGACCTACAGGACATGATATTAGCAGGGGGTCTTAAATTAAACTACTAAAGAGGCTCAACACTGTTTAGCTGCCAGAAGCAGTTGGAATTGGGCCTAAACAGTGTGGTAAGTCTTTAGGTGATGGCTATTGTGTCTGTTTGACCTCTTCCAAATGTCTGTACTGGCAATAAAAAGAAAAAGTTTCCAATTTAAATAGCTAGAGAATAAAAACAATTTGCCTGTAATGTGAAAAAACCTACAGCACCTGGTGTTCCCATGTGGTCTCCCACCCAAGTACTAACCAAGCCCAACACTGCTTAGCTTCCAAGATCAGACGAGATTGGGACTATCCAATGTGGTATGGCTGTAGGTGAGATACAGGCACTTTTTTGCCCTCTTCTACTTCTATCACCAGGTAAGCTAATAAAAAAGTTTCCTAACTGTATTGGCTTACTGAAAAAAATCATGTGTTGGTAATGTAAAAAGACCTACAGGACATGATATTAGCAGGGGGTCTTAAATTAAACTACTAAAGAGGCTCAACACTGTTTAGCTGCCAAAAGCAGTTGGAATTGGGCCTAAACAGTGTGGTAAGTCTTTAGGTGATTGCTATTGTGTCTGTTTGACCTCTTCCAAATGTCTGTACTGGCAATAAAAAGAAAAAGTTTCCAATTTAAATAGCTAGAGAATAAAAACAATTTGCCTGTAATGTGAAAAAACCTACAGCACCTGGTGTTCCCATGTGGTCTCCCACCCAAGTACTAACCAGGCCCAACACTGCTTAGCTTCCAAGATCAGACGAGATTGGGCCTATCCAATGTGGTATGGCTGTAGGTGAGACACAGGCACTTTTTTGCCCTCTTCTACTTCTATCACCAGGTAAGCTAATAAAAAAGTTTCCTAACTGTATTGGCTTACTGAAAAAAATCATGTGTTGGTAATGTAAAAAGACCTACAGGACATGATATTAGCAGGGGGTCTTAAATTAAACTACTAAAGAGGCTCAACACTGTTTAGCTGCCAAAAGCAGTTGGAATTGGGCCTAAACAGTGTGGTAAGTCTTTAGGTGATGGCTATTGTGTCTGTTTGACCTCTTCCAAATGTCTGTACTGGCAATAAAAAGAAAAAGTTTCCAATTTAAATAGCTAGAGAATAAAAACAATTTGCCAGTAATGTGAAAAAACCTACAGCACCTGGTGTTCCCATGTGGTCTCCCACCCAAGTACTAACCAGGCCCAACACTGCTTAGCTTCCAAGATCAGACGAGATTGGGCCTATCCAATGTGGTATGGCTGTAGGTGAGATACAGGCACTTTTTTGCCCTCTTCTACTTCTATCACCAGGTAAGCTAATACAAAAGTTTCCTAACTGTATTGGCTTACTGAAAAAAATCATGTGTTGGTAATGTAAAAAGACCTACAGGACATGATATTAGCAGGGGGTCTTAAATTAAACTACAAAAGAGGCTCAACACTGTTTAGCTGCCAAAAGCAGTTGGAATTGAGCCTAAACAGTGTGGTAAGTCTTTAGGTGATGGCTATTGTGTCTGTTTGACCTCTTCCAAATGTCTGTGCTGGCAATAAAAAGAAAAAGTTTCCAATATAAATAGCTAGAGAAAAAAAACAATTTTTCCAGTAATGTGAAAAAACCTACAGCACCTGGTGTTCCCAGGTGGTCTCCCACCCAAGTACTAACCAGGCCCAACACTGCTTAGCTTCCAAGATCAGACGAGATTGGGCCTATCCAATGTGGTATGGCTGTAGGTGAGATACAGGCACTTTTTTGCCCTCTTCTACTTCTATCACCAGGTAAGCTAATACAAAAGTTTCCTAACTGTATTGGCTTACTAAAAAAAATCATGTGTTGGTAATGTAAAAAGACCTACAGGACATGATATTAGCAGGGGGGCTTAAATTAAACTACAAAAGAGGCTCAACACTGTTAAGCTGCCAAAAGCAGTTGGAATTGAGCCTAAACAGTGTGGTAAGTCTTTAGGTGATGGCTATTGTGTCTGTTTGACCTCTTCCAAATGTCTGTGCTGGCAATAAAAAGAAAAAGTTTCCAATTTAAATAGCTAGAGAATAAAAACAATTTGCCAGTAATGTGAAAAAACCTACAGCACCTGGTGTTCCCAGGTGGTCTTCCACCCAAGTACTAACCAGGCCCAACACTGCTTAGCTTCCAAGATCAGACGAGATTGGGCCTATCCAATGTGGTATGGCTGTAGGTGAGATACAGGCACTTTTTTGCCCTCTTCTACTTCTATCACCAGGTAAGCTAATACAAAAGTTTCCTAACTGTATTGGCTTACTGAAAAAAATCATGTGTTGGTAATGTAAAAAGACCTACAGGACATGATATTAGCAGGGGGTCTTAAATTAAACTACAAAAGAGGCTCAACACTGTTTAGCTGCCAAAAGCAGTTGGAATTGAGCCTAAACAGTGTGGTAAGTCTTTAGGTGATGGCTATTGTGTCTGTTTGACCTCTTCCAAATGTCTGTGCTGGCAATAAAAAGAAAAAGTTTCCAATATAAATAGCTAGAGAAAAAAAACAATTTTTCCAGTAATGTGAAAAAACCTACAGCACCTGGTGTTCCCAGGTGGTCTCCCACCCAAGTACTAACCAGGCCCAACACTGCTTAGCTTCCAAGATCAGACGAGATTGGGCCTATCCAATGTGGTATGGCTGTAGGTGAGATACAGGCACTTTTTTGCCCTCTTCTACTTCTATCACCAGGTAAGCTAATACAAAAGTTTCCTAACTGTATTGGCTTACTAAAAAAAATCATGTGTTGGTAATGTAAAAAGACCTACAGGACATGATATTAGCAGGGGGGCTTAAATTAAACTACAAAAGAGGCTCAACACTGTTAAGCTGCCAAAAGCAGTTGGAATTGGGCCTAAACAGTGTGGTAAGTCTTTAGGTGATGGCTATTGTGTCTGTTTGACCTCTTCCAAATGTCTGTACTGGCAATAAAAAGAAAAAGTTTCCAATTTAAATAGCTAGAGAATAAAAACAATTTGCCTGTAATGTGAAAAAACCTACAGCACCTGGTGTTCCCATGTGGTCTCCCACCCAAGTACTAACCAGTCCCAACACTGCTTAGCTTCCAAGATCAGACGAGATTGGGCCTATCCAATGTGGTATGGCTGTAGGTGAGATACAGGCACTTTTTTGCCCTCTTCTACTTCTATCACCAGGTAAGCTAATAAAAAAGTTTCCTAACTGTATTGGCTTACTGAAAAAAATCATGTGTTGGTAATGTAAAAAGACCTACAGGACATGATATTAGCAGGGGGTCTTAAATTAAACTACTAAAGAGGCTCAACACTGTTTAGCTGCCAGAAGCAGTTGGAATTGGGCCTAAACAGTGTGGTAAGTCTTTAGGTGATGGCTATTGTGTCTGTTTGACCTCTTCCAAATGTCTGTACTGGCAATAAAAAGAAAAAGTTTCCAATTTAAATAGCTAGAGAATAAAAACAATTTACCTGTAATGTGAAAAAACCTACAGCACCTGGTGTTCCCATGTGGTCTCCCACCCAAGTACTAACCAAGCCCAACACTGCTTAGCTTCCAAGATCAGACGAGATTGGGACTATCCAATGTGGTATGGCTGTAGGTGAGATACAGGCACTTTTTTGCCCTCTTCTACTTCTATCACCAGGTAAGCTAATAAAAAAGTTTCCTAACTGTATTGGCTTACTTAAAAAAAATCATGTGTTGGTAATGTAAAAAGACCTACAGGACATGATATTAGCAGGGGGTCTTAAATTAAACTACTAAAGAGGCTCAACACTGTTTAGCTGCCAAAAGCAGTTGGAATTGGGCCTAAACAGTGTGGTAAGTCTTTAGGTGATGGCTATTGTGTCTGTTTGACCTCTTCCAAATGTCTGTACTGGCAATAAAAAGAAAAAGCTTCCAATTTAAATAGCTAGAGAATAAAAACAATTTGCCAGTAATGTGAAAAAACCTACAGCACCTGGTGATCCCATGTGGTCTCCCACCCAAGTACTAACCAGGCCCAACACTGCTTAGCTTCCAAGATCAGACGAGATTGGGCCTATCCAATGTGGTATGGATGTAGGTGAGTTAAAGGCACTTTTTTGCCCTCTTCTACTTCTATCACCAGGTAAGCTAATACAAAAGTTTCCTAACTGTATTGGCTTACTGAAAAAAATCATGTGTTGGTAATGTAAAAAGACCTACAGTACATGATATTAGCAGGGGGTCTTAAATTAAACTACAAAAGAGGCTCAACACTGTTTAGCTGCCAAAAGCAGTTGGAATTGAGCCTAAACAGTGTGGTAAGTCTTTAGGTGATGGCTATTGTGTCTGTTTGACCTCTTCCAAATGTCTGTGCTGGCAATAAAAAGAAAAAGTTTCCAATATAAATAGCTAGAGAATAAAAACAATTTGCCAGTAATGTGAAAAAACCTACAGCACCTGGTGTTCCCAGGTGGTCTCCCACCCAAGTACTAACCAGGCCCAACACTGCTTAGCTTCCAAGATCAGACGAGATTGGGCCTATCCAATGTGGTATGGCTGTAGGTGAGATACAGGCACTTTTTTGCCCTCTTCTACTTCTATCACCAGGTAAGCTAATAAAAAAGTTTCCTAACTGTATTGGCTTACTTAAAAAAAATCATGTGTTGGTAATGTAAAAAGACCTACAGGACATGATATTAGCAGGGGGTCTTAAATTAAACTACTAAACAGGCTTAACACTGTTTAGCTGCCAAAAGCAGTTGGAATTTGGCCTAAACAGTGTGGTAAGTCTTTAGGTGATGGCTATTGTGTCTGTTTGACCTCTTCCAAATGTCTGTACTGGCAAGAAAAAGAAAAAGTTTCCAATTTAAATAGCTAGAGAATAAAAACAATTTGCCTGTAATGTGAAAAAAATTACAGCACCTGGTGTTCCCATGTGGTCTCCCACCCAAGTATTAACCAGGCCCAACACTGCTTAGCTTCCAAGATCAGACGAGATTGGGCCTATCCAATGTGGTATGGCTGTAAGTGAGATACAGGCACTTTTTTGCCCTCTTCTACTTCTATCACCAGGTAAGCTAATAAAAAAGTTTCCTAACTGTATTGGCTTACTGAAAAAAATCATGTGTTGGTAATGTAAAAAGACCTACAGGACATGATATTAGCAGGGGGTCTTAAATTAAACTACTAAAGAGGCTCAACACTGTTTACCTGCCAGAAGCAGTTGGAATTGGGCCTAAACAGTGTGGTAAGTCTTTAGGTGATGGCTATTGTGTCTGTTTGACCTCTTCCAAATGTCTGTACTGGCAAGAAAAAGAAAAAGTTTCCAATTTAAATAGCTAGAGAATAAAAACAATTTGCCTGTAATGTGAAAAAACCTACAGCACCTGGTGTTCCCATGTGGTCTCCCACCCAAGTACTAACCAAGCCCAACACTGCTTAGCTTCCAAGATCAGACGAGATTGGGACTATCCAATGTGGTATGGCTGTAGGTGAGATACAGGCACTTTTTTGCCCTCTTCTACTTCTATCACCAGGTAAGCTAATAAAAAAGTTTCCTAACTGTATTGGCTTACTTAAAAAAAATCATGTGTTGGTAATGTAAAAAGACCTACAGGACATGATATTAGCAGGGGGTCTTAAATTAAACTACTAAAGAGGCTCAACACTGTTTAGCTGCCAAAAGCAGTTGGAATTGGGCCTAAACAGTGTGGTAAGTCTTTAGGTGATGGCTATTGTGTCTGTTTGACCTCTTCCAAATGTCTGTACTGGCAATAAAAAGAAAAAGCTTCCAATTTAAATAGCTAGAGAATAAAAACAATTTGCCAGTAATGTGAAAAAACCTACAGCACCTGGTGATCCCATGTGGTCTCCCACCCAAGTACTAACCAGGCCCAACACTGCTTAGCTTCCAAGATCAGACGAGATTGGGCCTATCCAATGTGGTATGGATGTAGGTGAGTTAAAGGCACTTTTTTGCCCTCTTCTACTTCTATCACCAGGTAAGCTAATACAAAAGTTTCCTAACTGTATTGGCTTACTGAAAAAAATCATGTGTTGGTAATGTAAAAAGACCTACAGTACATGATATTAGCAGGGGGTCTTAAATTAAACTACAAAAGAGGCTCAACACTGTTTAGCTGCCAAAAGCAGTTGGAATTGAGCCTAAACAGTGTGGTAAGTCTTTAGGTGATGGCTATTGTGTCTGTTTGACCTCTTCCAAATGTCTGTGCTGGCAATAAAAAGAAAAAGTTTCCAATATAAATAGCTAGAGAATAAAAACAATTTGCCAGTAATGTGAAAAAACCTACAGCACCTGGTGTTCCCAGGTGGTCTCCCACCCAAGTACTAACCAGGCCCAACACTGCTTAGCTTCCAAGATCAGACGAGATTGGGCCTATCCAATGTGGTATGGCTGTAGGTGAGATACAGGCACTTTTTTGCCCTCTTCTACTTCTATCACCAGGTAAGCTAATAAAAAAGTTTCCTAACTGTATTGGCTTACTTAAAAAAAATCATGTGTTGGTAATGTAAAAAGACCTACAGGACATGATATTAGCAGGGGGTCTTAAATTAAACTACTAAACAGGCTTAACACTGTTTAGCTGCCAAAAGCAGTTGGAATTTGGCCTAAACAGTGTGGTAAGTCTTTAGGTGATGGCTATTGTGTCTGTTTGACCTCTTCCAAATGTCTGTACTGGCAAGAAAAAGAAAAAGTTTCCAATTTAAATAGCTAGAGAATAAAAACAATTTGCCTGTAATGTGAAAAAAATTACAGCACCTGGTGTTCCCATGTGGTCTCCCACCCAAGTATTAACCAGGCCCAACACTGCTTAGCTTCCAAGATCAGACGAGATTGGGCCTATCCAATGTGGTATGGCTGTAAGTGAGATACAGGCACTTTTTTGCCCTCTTCTACTTCTATCACCAGGTAAGCTAATAAAAAAGTTTCCTAACTGTATTGGCTTACTGAAAAAAATCATGTGTTGGTAATGTAAAAAGACCTACAGGACATGATATTAGCAGGGGGTCTTAAATTAAACTACTAAAGAGGCTCAACACTGTTTACCTGCCAGAAGCAGTTGGAATTGGGCCTAAACAGTGTGGTAAGTCTTTAGGTGATGGCTATTGTGTCTGTTTGACCTCTTCCAAATGTCTGTACTGGCAAGAAAAAGAAAAAGTTTCCAATTTAAATAGCTAGAGAATAAAAACAATTTGCCTGTAATGTGAAAAAACCTACAGCACCTGGTGTTCCCATGTGGTCTCCCACCCAAGTACTAACCAAGCCCAACACTGCTTAGCTTCCAAGATCAGACGAGATTGGGACTATCCAATGTGGTATGGCTGTAGGTGAGATACAGGCACTTTTTTGCCCTCTTCTACTTCTATCACCAGGTAAGCTAATAAAAAAGTTTCCTAACTGTATTGGCTTACTTAAAAAAAATCATGTGTTGGTAATGTAAAAAGACCTACAGGACATGATATTAGCAGGGGGTCTTAAATTAAACTACTAAAGAGGCTCAACACTGTTTAGCTGCCAAAAGCAGTTGGAATTGGGCCTAAACAGTGTGGTAAGTCTTTAGGTGATGGCTATTGTGTCTGTTTGACCTCTTCCAAATGTCTGTACTGGCAATAAAAAGAAAAAGCTTCCAATTTAAATAGCTAGAGAATAAAAACAATTTGCCAGTAATGTGAAAAAACCTACAGCACCTGGTGATCCCATGTGGTCTCCCACCCAAGTACTAACCAGGCCCAACACTGCTTAGCTTCCAAGATCAGACGAGATTGGGCCTATCCAATGTGGTATGGATGTAGGTGAGTTAAAGGCACTTTTTTGCCCTCTTCTACTTCTATCACCAGGTAAGCTAATACAAAAGTTTCCTAACTGTATTGGCTTACTGAAAAAAATCATGTGTTGGTAATGTAAAAAGACCTACAGTACATGATATTAGCAGGGGGTCTTAAATTAAACTACAAAAGAGGCTCAACACTGTTTAGCTGCCAAAAGCAGTTGGAATTGAGCCTAAACAGTGTGGTAAGTCTTTAGGTGATGGCTATTGTGTCTGTTTGACCTCTTCCAAATGTCTGTGCTGGCAATAAAAAGAAAAAGTTTCCAATATAAATAGCTAGAGAATAAAAACAATTTGCCAGTAATGTGAAAAAACCTACAGCACCTGGTGTTCCCAGGTGGTCTCCCACCCAAGTACTAACCAGGCCCAACACTGCTTAGCTTCCAAGATCAGACGAGATTGGGCCTATCCAATGTGGTATGGCTGTAGGTGAGATACAGGCACTTTTTTGCCCTCTTCTACTTCTATCACCAGGTAAGCTAATAAAAAAGTTTCCTAACTGTATTGGCTTACTTAAAAAAAATCATGTGTTGGTAATGTAAAAAGACCTACAGGACATGATATTAGCAGGGGGTCTTAAATTAAACTACTAAACAGGCTTAACACTGTTTAGCTGCCAAAAGCAGTTGGAATTTGGCCTAAACAGTGTGGTAAGTCTTTAGGTGATGGCTATTGTGTCTGTTTGACCTCTTCCAAATGTCTGTACTGGCAAGAAAAAGAAAAAGTTTCCAATTTAAATAGCTAGAGAATAAAAACAATTTGCCTGTAATGTGAAAAAAATTACAGCACCTGGTGTTCCCATGTGGTCTCCCACCCAAGTATTAACCAGGCCCAACACTGCTTAGCTTCCAAGATCAGACGAGATTGGGCCTATCCAATGTGGTATGGCTGTAAGTGAGATACAGGCACTTTTTTGCCCTCTTCTACTTCTATCACCAGGTAAGCTAATAAAAAAGTTTCCTAACTGTATTGGCTTACTGAAAAAAATCATGTGTTGGTAATGTAAAAAGACCTACAGGACATGATATTAGCAGGGGGTCTTAAATTAAACTACTAAAGAGGCTCAACACTGTTTAGCTGCCAAAAGCAGTTGGAATTGGGCCTAAACAGTGTGGTAAGTCTTTAGGTGATGGCTATTGTGTCTGTTTGACCTCTTCCAAATGTCTGTACTGGCAATAAAAAGAACATTTTTCCAATTTAAATAGCTAGAGAATAAAAACAATTTGCCTGTAATGTGAAAAAACCTACAGCACCTGGTGTTCCCATGTGGTCTCCCACCCAAGTACTAACCAGTCCCAACACTGCTTAGCTTCCAAGATCAGATGAGATTGGGCCTATCCAATGTGGTATGGCTGTAGGTGAGTTAAAGGCACTTTTTTGCCCTCTTCTACTTCTATCACCAGGTAAGCTAATACAAAAGTTTCCTAACTGTATTGGCTTACTGAAAAAAATCATGTGTTGGTAATGTAAAAAGACCTACAGGACATGATATTAGCAGGGGGTCTTAAATTAAACTACAAAAGAGGCTCAACACTGTTTAGCTGCCAAAAGCAGTTGGAATTGAGCCTAAACAGTGTGGTAAGTCTTTAGGTGATGGCTATTGTGTCTGTTTGACCTCTTCCAAATGTCTGTGCTGGCAATAAAAAGAAAAAGTTTCCAATTTAAATAGCTAGAGAATAAAAACAATTTGCCAGTAATGTGAAAAAACCTACAGCACCTGGTGTTCCCAGGTGGTCTCCCACCCAAGTACTAACCAGGCCCAACACTGCTTAGCTTTCAAGATCAGACGAGATTGGGCCTATCCAATGTGGTATGGCTGTAGGTGAGATACAGGCACTTTTTTGCCCTCTTCTACTTCTATCACAAGGTAAGCTAAAAAAAAAGTTTCCTAACTGTATTGGCTTACTTAAAAAAAATCATGTGTTGGTAATGTAAAAAGACCTACAGGACATGATATTAGCAGGGGGTCTTAAATTAAACTACTAAACAGGCTGAACACTGTTTAGCTGCCAAAAGCAGTTGGAATTGGGCCTAAACAGTGTGGTAAGTCTTTAGGTGATGGCTATTGTGTCTGTTTGACCTCTTCCAAATGTCTGTACTGGCAATAAAAAGAAAAAGTTTCCAATTTAAATAGCTAGAGAATAAAAACAATTTGCCTGTAATGTGAAAAAACCTACAGCACCTGGTGTTTCCATGTGGTCTCCCAACCAAGTACTAACCAGGCCCAACACTGCTTAGCTTCCAAGATCAGAAGAGATTGGGCCTATCCAATGTGGTAGGGCTGTAGGTGAGACACAGGCACTTTTTTGCCCTCTTCTACTTCTATCACCAGGTAAGCTAATAAAAACGTTTCCTAACTGTATTGGCTTACTGAAAAAAATCATGTGTTGGTAATGTAAAAAGACCTACAGGACATGATATTAGCAGGGGGTCTTAAATTAAACTACTAAAGAGGCTCAACACTGTTTAGATGCCAAAAGCAGTTGGAATTGGGCCTAAACAGTGTGGTAAGTCTTTAGGTGATGGCTATTGTGTCTGTTTGACCTCTTCCAAATGTCTGTACTGGCAATAAAAAGAAAAATTTTCCAATTTAAATAGCTAGAGAATAAAAACAATTTGCCTGTAATGTGAAAAAAACTACAGCACCTGGTGTTCCCATGTGGTCTCCCACCCAAGTACTAACCAGGCCCAACACTGCTTAGCTTCCAAGATCAGACGAGATTGGGCCTATCCAATGTGGTATGGCTGTAGGTGAGTTAAAGGCACTTTTTTGCCCTCTTCTACTTCTATCACCAGGTAAGCTAATACAAAAGTTTCCTAACTGTATTGGCTTACTGAAAAAAATCATGTGTTGGTAATGTAAAAAGACCTACAGGACATGATATTAGCAGGGGGTCTTAAATTAAACTACAAAAGAGGCTCAACACTGTTTAGCTGCCAAAAGCAGTTGGAATTGAGCCTAAACAGTGTGGTAAGTCTTTAGGTGATGGCTATTGTGTCTGTTTGACCTCTTCCAAATGTCTGTGCTGGCAATAAAAAGAAAAAGTTTCCAATTTAAATAGCTAGAGAATAAAAACAATTTGCCAGTAATGTGAAAAAACCTACAGCACCTGGTGTTCCCAGGTGGTCTCCCACCCAAGTACTAACCAGGCCCAACACTGCTTAGCTTCCAAGATCAGACGAGATTGGGCCTATCCAATGTGGTATGGCTGTAGGTGAGATACAGGCACTTTTTTGCCCTCTTCTACTTCTATCACAAGGTAAGCTAAAAAAAAAGTTTCCTAACTGTATTGGCTTACTTAAAAAAAATCATGTGTTGGTAATGTAAAAAGACCTACAGGACATGATATTAGCAGGGGGTCTTAAATTAAACTACTAAACAGGCTCAACACTGTTTAGCTGCCAAAAGCAGTTGGAATTGGGCCTAAACAGTGTGGTAAGTCTTTAGGTGATGGCTATTGTGTCTGTTTGACCTCTTCCAAATGTCTGTACTGGCAATAAAAAGAAAAAATTTCCAATTTAAATAGTTAAAGAATAAAAACAATTTGCCTGTAATGTGAAAAAACCTACAGCACCTGGTGTTTCCATGTGGTCTCCCACCCAAGTACTAACCAGGCCCAACACTGCTTAGCTTCCAAGATCAGAAGAGATTGGGCCTATCCAATGTGGTAGGGCTGTAGGTGAGACACAGGCACTTTTTTGCCCTCTTCTACTTCTATCACCAGGTAAGCTAATAAAAACGTTTCCTAACTGTATTGGCTTACTGAAAAAAATCATGTGTTGGTAATGTAAAAAGACCTACAGGACATGATATTAGCAGGGGGTCTTAAATTAAACTACTAAAGAGGCTCAACACTGTTTAGCTGCCAAAAGCAGTTGGAATTGGGCCTAAACAGTGTGGTAAGTCTTTAGGTGATGGCTATTGTGTCTGTTTGACCTCTTCCAAATGTCTGTACTGGCAATAAAAAGAAAAAGTTTCCAATTTAAATAGCTAGAGAATAAAAACAATTTTCCTGTAATGTGAAAAAACCTACAGCACCTGGTGTTCCCATGTGGTCTCCCACCCAAGTACTAACCAGGCCCAACACTGCTAAGCTTCAAAGATCAGACGAGATTGGGCCTATTCAATGTGGTATGGCTGTAGGTGAGATACAGGCACTTTTTTGCCCTCTTCTACTTCTATCACCAGGTAAGCTAATACAAAAGTTTCCTAACTGTATTGGCTTACTAAAAAAAATCATGTGTTGGTAATGTAAAAAGACCTACAGGACATGATATTAGCAGGGGGGCTTAAATTAAACTACAAAAGAGGCTCAACACTGTTTAGCTGCCAAAAGCAGTTGGAATTGAGCCTAAACAGTGTGGTAAGTCTTTAGGTGATGGCTATTGTGTCTGTTTGACCTCTTCCAAATGTCTGTGCTGGCAATAAAAAGAAAAAGTTTCCAATATAAATAGCTAGAGAATAAAAACAATTTGCCAGTAATGTGAAAAAACCTACAGCACCTGGTGTTCCCAGTTGGTCTCCCACCCAAGTGCTAACCAGGCCCAACACTGCTTAGCTTCCAAGATCAGACGAGATTGGGCCTATCCAATGTGGTATGGCTGTAGGTGAGATACAGGCACTTTTTTGCCCTCTTCTACTTCTATCACCAGGTAAGCTAATATAAAAGTTTCCTAACTGTATTGGCTTACTAAAAAAAATCATGTGTTGGTAATGTAAAAAGACCTACAGGACATGATATTAGCAGGGGGTCTTAAATTAAACTACTAAACAGGCTCAACACTGTTTAGCTGCCAAAAGCAGTTGGAATTGGGCCTAAACAGTGTGGTAAGTCTTTAGGTGATGGCTATTGTGTCTGTTTGACCTCTTCCAAATGTCTGTACTGGCAATAAAAAGAAAAAGTTTCCAATTTAAATAGCTAGAGAATAAAAACAATTTGCCTGTAATGTGAAAAAACCTACAGCACCTGGTGTTCCCACGTGGTCTCCCACCCAAGTACTAACCAGGCCCAACACTGCTTAGCTTCCAAGATCAGACGAGATTGGGCCTAGCCAATGTGGTAGGGCTGTAGGTGAGTTAAAAGCTTTTTTTTGCCCTCTTCTACTTCTATCACCAGCTAAGCTAATACAAAAGTTTCCTAACTGTATTGGCTTACTGAAAAAAATCATGTATTGGTAATGTAAAAAGACCTACAGGACATGATATTAGCAGGGGGTCTTAAATTAAACTACAAAAGAGGCTCAACACTGTTTAGCTGCCAAAAGCAGTTGGAATTGAGCCTAAACAGTGTGGTAAGTCTTTAGGTGATGGCTATTGTGTCTGTTTGACCTCTTCCAAATGTCTGTGCTGGCAATAAAAAGAAAAAGTTTCCAATATAAATAGCTAGAGAATAAAAACAATTTGCCAATAATGTGAAAAAACCTACAGCACCTGGTGTTCCCATGTGGTCTCCCACCCAAGTACTAACCAGGCCCAACACTGCTTAGCTTCCAAGATCAGACGAGATTGGGCCTATCCAATGTGGTATGGCTGTAGGTGAGATACAGGCACTTTTTTGCCCTCTTCTACTTCTATCACCAGGTAAGCTAATACAAAAGTTTCCTAACTGTATTGGCTTACTGAAAAAAATCATGTGTTGGTAATGTAAAAAGACCTACATGACATGATATTAGCAGGGGGTCTTAAATTAAACTACAAAAGAGGCTCAACACTGTTTAGCTGCCAAAAGCAGTTGGAAATTGAGCCTAAACAGTGTGGTAAGTCTTTAGGTGATGGCTATTGTGTCTGTTTGACCTCTTCCAAATGTCTGTGCTGGCAATAAAAAGAAAAAGTTTCCAATATAAATAGCTAGAGAATAAAAACAATTTGCCAGTAATGTGAAAAAACCTACAGCACCTGGTGTTCCCAGTTGGTCTCCCACCCAAGTGCTAACCAGGCCCAACACTGCTTAGCTTCCAAGATCAGACGAGATTGGGCCTATCCAATGTGGTATGGCTGTAGGTGAGATACAGGCACTTTTTTGCCCTCTTCTACTTCTATCACCAGGTAAGCTAATATAAAAGTTTCCTAACTGTATTGGCTTACTAAAAAAAATCATGTGTTGGTAATGTAAAAAGACCTACAGGACATGATATTAGCAGGGGGTCTTAAATTAAACTACTAAACAGGCTCAACACTGTTTAGCTGCCAAAAGCAGTTGGAATTGGGCCTAAACAGTGTGGTAAGTCTTTAGGTGATGGCTATTGTGTCTGTTTGACCTCTTCCAAATGTCTGTACTGGCAATAAAAGAAAAAGTTTCCAATTTAAATAGCTAGAGAATAAAAACAATTTGCCTGTAATGTGAAAAAACCTACAGCACCTGGTGTTCCCACGTGGTCTCCCACCCAAGTACTAACCAGGCCCAACACTGCTTAGCTTCCAAGATCAGACGAGATTGGGCCTAGCCAATGTGGTAGGGCTGTAGGTGAGTTAAAAGCTTTTTTTTGCCCTCTTCTACTTCTATCACCAGCTAAGCCAATACAAAAGTTTCCTAACTGTATTGGCTTACTGAAAAAAATCATGTGTTGGTAATGTAAAAAGACCTACAGGACATGATATTAGCAGGGGGTCTTAAATTAAACTACAAAAGAGGCTCAACACTGTTTAGCTGCCAAAAGCAGTTGGAATTGAGCCTAAACAGTGTGGTAAGTCTTTAGGTGATGGCTATTGTGTCTGTTTGACCTCTTCCAAATGTCTGTGCTGGCAATAAAAAGAAAAAGTTTCCAATATAAATAGCTAGAGAATAAAAACAATTTGCCAATAATGTGAAAAAACCTACAGCACCTGGTGTTCCCATGTGGTCTCCCACCCAAGTACTAACCAGGCCCAACACTGCTTAGCTTCCAAGATCAGACGAGATTGGGCCTATCCAATGTGGTATGGCTGTAGGTGAGATACAGGCACTTTTTTGCCCTCTTCTACTTCTATCACCAGGTAAGCTAATACAAAAGTTTCCTAACTGTATTGGCTTACTGAAAAAAATCATGTGTTGGTAATGTAAAATGACCTACAGGACATGATATTAGCAGGGGGTCTTAAATTAAACTACAAAAGAGGCTCAACACTGTTTAGCTGCCAAAAGCAGTTGGAATTGAGCCTAAACAGTGTGGTAAGTCTTTAGGTGATGGCTATTGTGTCTGTTTGACCTCTTCCAAATGTCTGTGCTGGCAATAAAAAGAAAAAGTTTCCAATATAAATAGCTAGAGAATAAAAACAATTTGCCAGTAATGTGAAAAAACCTACAGCACCTGGTGTTTCCAGTTGGTCTCCCACCCAAGTACTAACCAGGCCCAACACTGCTTAGCTTCCAAGATCAGACGAGATTGGGCCTATCCAATGTGGTAGGGCTGTAGGTGAGATACAGGCACTTTTTTGCCCTCTTCTACTTCTATCACAAGGTAAGCTAATAAAAAAGTTTCCTAACTGTATTGGCTTACTTAAAAAAAATCATGTGTTGGTAATGTAAAAAGACCTACAGGACATGATATTAGCAGGGGGTCTTAAATTAAACTACTAAACAGGCTCAACACTGTTTAGCTGCCAAAAGCAGTTGGAATTGAGCCTAAACAGTGTGGTAAGTCTTTAGGTGATGGCTATTGTGTCTGTTTGACCTCTTCCAAATGTCTGTGCTGGCAATAAAACGAAAAAGTTTCCAATATAAATAGCTAGAGAATAAAAACAATTTGCCTGTAATGTGAAAAAACCTACAGCACCTGGTGTTCCCATGTGGTCTCCCACCCAAGTACTAACCAGGCCCAACACTGCTTAGCTTCCAAGATCAGACGAGATTGGGCCTATCCAATGTGGTAGGGCTGTAGGTGAGATACAGGCACTTTTTTGCCCTCTTCTACTTCTATCACCAGGTAAGCTAATATAAAAGTTTCCTAACTGTATTGGCTTACTAAAAAAAATCATGTGTTGGTAATGTAAAAAGACCTACAGGACATGATATTAGCAGGGGGTCTTAAATGAAACTACAAAAGAGGCTCAACACTGTTTAGCTGCCAAAAGCAGTTGGAATTGAGCCTAAACAGTGTGGTAAGTCTTTAGGTGATGGCTATTGTGTCTGTTTGACCTCTTCCAAATGTCTGTGCTGGCAATAAAAAGAAAAAGTTTCCAATTTAAATAGCTAGAGAATAAAAACAATTTTCCTGTAATGTGAAAAAACCTACAGCACCTGGTGTTCCCATGTGGTCTCCCACCCAAGTACTAACCAGGCCCAACACTGCTAAGCTTCAAAGATCAGACGAGATTGGGCCTATTCAATGTGGTATGGCTGTAGGTGAGATACAGGCACTTTTTTGCCCTCTTCTACTTCTATCACCAGGTAAGCTAATACAAAAGTTTCCTAACTGTATTGGCTTACTAAAAAAAATCATGTGTTGGTAATGTAAAAAGACCTACAGGACATGATATTAGCAGGGGGGCTTAAATTAAACTACAAAAGAGGCTCAACACTGTTTAGCTGCCAAAAGCAGTTGGAATTGAGCCTAAACAGTGTGGTAAGTCTTTAGGTGATGGCTATTGTGTCTGTTTGACCTCTTCCAAATGTCTGTGCTGGCAATAAAAAGAAAAAGTTTCCAATATAAATAGCTAGAGAATAAAAACAATTTGCCAGTAATGTGAAAAAACCTACAGCACCTGGTGTTCCCAGTTGGTCTCCCACCCAAGTGCTAACCAGGCCCAACACTGCTTAGCTTCCAAGATCAGACGAGATTGGGCCTATCCAATGTGGTATGGCTGTAGGTGAGATACAGGCACTTTTTTGCCCTCTTCTACTTCTATCACCAGGTAAGCTAATATAAAAGTTTCCTAACTGTATTGGCTTACTAAAAAAAATCATGTGTTGGTAATGTAAAAAGACCTACAGGACATGATATTAGCAGGGGGTCTTAAATTAAACTACTAAACAGGCTCAACACTGTTTAGCTGCCAAAAGCAGTTGGAATTGGGCCTAAACAGTGTGGTAAGTCTTTAGGTGATGGCTATTGTGTCTGTTTGACCTCTTCCAAATGTCTGTACTGGCAATAAAAAGAAAAAGTTTCCAATTTAAATAGCTAGAGAATAAAAACAATTTGCCTGTAATGTGAAAAAACCTACAGCACCTGGTGTTCCCACGTGGTCTCCCACCCAAGTACTAACCAGGCCCAACACTGCTTAGCTTCCAAGATCAGACGAGATTGGGCCTAGCCAATGTGGTAGGGCTGTAGGTGAGTTAAAAGCTTTTTTTTGCCCTCTTCTACTTCTATCACCAGCTAAGCTAATACAAAAGTTTCCTAACTGTATTGGCTTACTGAAAAAAATCATGTATTGGTAATGTAAAAAGACCTACAGGACATGATATTAGCAGGGGGTCTTAAATTAAACTACAAAAGAGGCTCAACACTGTTTAGCTGCCAAAAGCAGTTGGAATTGAGCCTAAACAGTGTGGTAAGTCTTTAGGTGATGGCTATTGTGTCTGTTTGACCTCTTCCAAATGTCTGTGCTGGCAATAAAAAGAAAAAGTTTCCAATATAAATAGCTAGAGAATAAAAACAATTTGCCAATAATGTGAAAAAACCTACAGCACCTGGTGTTCCCATGTGGTCTCCCACCCAAGTACTAACCAGGCCCAACACTGCTTAGCTTCCAAGATCAGACGAGATTGGGCCTATCCAATGTGGTATGGCTGTAGGTGAGATACAGGCACTTTTTTGCCCTCTTCTACTTCTATCACCAGGTAAGCTAATACAAAAGTTTCCTAACTGTATTGGCTTACTGAAAAAAATCATGTGTTGGTAATGTAAAAAGACCTACAGGACATGATATTAGCAGGGGGTCTTAAATTAAACTACAAAAGAGGCTCAACACTGTTTAGCTGCCAAAAGCAGTTGGAATTGAGCCTAAACAGTGTGGTAAGTCTTTAGGTGATGGCTATTGTGTCTGTTTGACCTCTTCCAAATGTCTGTGCTGGCAATAAAAAGAAAAAGTTTCCAATATAAATAGCTAGAGAATAAAAACAATTTGCCAGTAATGTGAAAAAACCTACAGCACCTGGTGTTCCCAGTTGGTCTCCCACCCAAGTACTAACCAGGCCCAACACTGCTTAGATTCCAAGATCAGACGAGATTGGGCCTATCCAATGTGGTAGGGCTGTAGGTGAGATACAGGCACTTTTTTGCCCTCTTCTACTTCTATCACAAGGTAAGCTAATAAAAAAGTTTCCTAACTGTATTGGCTTACTTAAAAAAAATCATGTGTTGGTAATGTAAAAAGACCTACAGGACATGATATTAGCAGGGGGTCTTAAATTAAACTACTAAACAGGCTCAACACTGTTTAGCTGCCAAAAGCAGTTGGAATTGAGCCTAAACAGTGTGGTAAGTCTTTAGGTGATGGCTATTGTGTCTGTTTGACCTCTTCCAAATGTCTGTGCTGGCAATAAAACGAAAAAGTTTCCAATATAAATAGCTAGAGAATAAAAACAATTTGCCTGTAATGTGAAAAAACCTACAGCACCTGGTGTTCCCATGTGGTCTCCCACCCAAGTACTAACCAGGCCCAACACTGCTTAGCTTCCAAGATCAGACGAGATTGGGCCTATCCAATGTGGTAGGGCTGTAGGTGAGATACAGGCACTTTTTTGCCCTCTTCTACTTCTATCACCAGGTAAGCTAATATAAAAGTTTCCTAACTGTATTGGCTTACTAAAAAAAATCATGTGTTGGTAATGTAAAAAGACCTACAGGACATGATATTAGCAGGGGGTCTTAAATGAAACTACAAAAGAGGCTCAACACTGTTTAGCTGCCAAAAGCAGTTGGAATTGAGCCTAAACAGTGTGGTAAGTCTTTAGGTGATGGCTATTGTGTCTGTTTGACCTCTTCCAAATGTCTGTGCTGGCAATAAAAAGAAAAAGTTTCCAATTTAAATAGCTAGAGAATAAAAACAATTTTCCTGTAATGTGAAAAAACCTACAGCACCTGGTGTTCCCATGTGGTCTCCCACCCAAGTACTAACCAGGCCCAACACTGCTAAGCTTCAAAGATCAGACGAGATTGGGCCTATTCAATGTGGTATGGCTGTAGGTGAGATACAGGCACTTTTTTGCCCTCTTCTACTTCTATCACCAGGTAAGCTAATACAAAAGTTTCCTAACTGTATTGGCTTACTAAAAAAAATCATGTGTTGGTAATGTAAAAAGACCTACAGGACATGATATTAGCAGGGGGGCTTAAATTAAACTACAAAAGAGGCTCAACACTGTTTAGCTGCCAAAAGCAGTTGGAATTGAGCCTAAACAGTGTGGTAAGTCTTTAGGTGATGGCTATTGTGTCTGTTTGACCTCTTCCAAATGTCTGTGCTGGCAATAAAAAGAAAAAGTTTCCAATATAAATAGCTAGAGAATAAAAACAATTTGCCAGTAATGTGAAAAAACCTACAGCACCTGGTGTTCCCAGGTGGTCTCCCACCCAAGTACTAACCAGGCCCAACACTGCTTAGCTTCCAAGATCAGACGAGATTGGGCCTATCCAATGTGGTATGGCTGTAGGTGAGATACAGGCACTTTTTTGCCCTCTTCTACTTCTATCACCAGGTAAGCTAATACAAAAGTTTCCTAACTGTATTGGCTTACTAAAAAAAATCATGTGTTGGTAATGTAAAAAGACCTACAGGACATGATATTAGCAGGGGGGCTTAAATTAAACTACAAAAGAGGCTCAACACTGTTTAGCTGCCAAAAGCAGTTGGAATTGAGCCTAAACAGTGTGGTAAGTCTTTAGGTGATGGCTATTGTGTCTGTTTGACCTCTTCCAAATGTCTGTGCTGGCAATAAAAAGAAAAAGTTTCCAATTTAAATAGCTAGAGAATAAAAACAATTTGCCAGTAATGTGAAAAAACCTACAGCACCTGGTGTTCCCAGGTGGTCTCCCACCCAAGTACTAACCAGGCCCAACACTGCTTAGCTTCCAAGATCAGACGAGATTGGGCCTATCCAATGTGGTATGGCTGTAGGTGAGATACAGGCACTTTTTTGCCCTCTTCTACTTCTATCACCAGGTAAGCTAATAAAAAAGTTTCCTAACTGTATTGGCTTACTTAAAAAAAATCATGTGTTGGTAATGTAAAAAGACCTACAGGACATGATCTTAGCAGGGGGTCTTAAATTAAACTACTAAACAGGCTCAACACTGTTTAGCTGCCAAAAGCAGTTGGAATTGGGCCTAAACAGTGTGGTAAGTCTTTAGGTGATGGCTATTGTGTCTGTTTGACCTCTTCCAAATGTCTGTACTGGCAATAAAAAGAAAAAATGTCCAATTTAAATAGCTAGAGAATAAAAACAATTTGCCTGTAATGTGAAAAAACCTACAGCACCTGGTGTTCCCATGTGGTCTCCCACCCAAGTACTAACCAGTCCCAACACTGCTTAGCTTCCAAGATCAGACGAGATTGGGCCTATCCAATGTGGTATGGCTGTAGGTGAGATACAGGCACTTTTTTGCCCTCTTCTACTTCTATCACCAGGTAAGCTAATAAAAAAGTTTCCTAACTGTATTGGCTTACTGAAAAAAATCATGTGTTGGTAATGTAAAAAGACCTACAGGACATGATATTAGCAGGGGGTCTTAAATTAAACTACTAAAGAGGCTCAACACTGTTTAGCTGCCAGAAGCAGTTGGAATTGGGCCTAAACAGTGTGGTAAGTCTTTAGGTGATGGCTATTGTGTCTGTTTGACCTCTTCCAAATGTCTGTACTGGCAATAAAAAGAAAAAGTTTCCAATTTAAATAGCTAGAGAATAAAAACAATTTGCCTGTAATGTGAAAAAACCTACAGCACCTGGTGTTCCCATGTGGTCTCCCACCCAAGTACTAACCAAGCCCAACACTGCTTAGCTTCCAAGATCAGACGAGATTGGGACTATCCAATGTGGTATGGCTGTAGGTGAGATACAGGCACTTTTTTGCCCTCTTCTACTTCTATCACCAGGTAAGCTAATAAAAAAGTTTCCTAACTGTATTGGCTTACTGAAAAAAATCATGTGTTGGTAATGTAAAAAGACCTACAGGACATTATATTAGCAGGGGGTCTTAAATTAAACTACTAAAGAGGCTCAACACTGTTTAGCTGCCAAAAGCAGTTGGAATTGGGCCTAAACAGTGTGGTAAGTCTTTAGGTGATTGCTATTGTGTCTGTTTGACCTCTTCCAAATGTCTGTACTGGCAATAAAAAGAAAAAGTTTCCAATTTAAATAGCTAGAGAATAAAAACAATTTGCCTGTAATGTGAAAAAACCTACAGCACCTGGTGTTCCCATGTGGTCTCCCACCCAAGTACTAACCAGGCCCAACACTGCTTAGCTTCCAAGATCAGACGAGATTGGGCCTATCCAATGTGGTATGGCTGTAGGTGAGACACAGGCACTTTTTTGCCCTCTTCTACTTCTATCACCAGGTAAGCTAATAAAAAAGTTTCCTAACTGTATTGGCTTACTGAAAAAAATCATGTGTTGGTAATGTAAAAAGACCTACAGGACATGATATTAGCAGGGGGTCTTAAATTAAACTACAAAAGAGGCTCAACACAGTTTAGCTGCCAAAAGCAGTTGGAATTGAGCCTAAACAGTGTGGTAAGTCTTTAGGTGATGGCTATTGTGTCTGTTTGACCTCTTCCAAATGTCTGTGCTGGCAATAAAAAGAAAAAGTTTCCAATATAAATAGCTAGAGAATAAAAACAATTTGCCAATAATGTGAAAAAACCTACAGCACCTGGTGTTCCCATGTGGTCTCCCACCCAAGTACTAACCAGGCCCAACACTGCTTAGCTTCCAAGATCAGACGAGATTGGGCCTATCCAATGTGGTATGGCTGTAGGTGAGATACAGGCACTTTTTTGCCCTCTTCTACTTCTATCACCAGGTAAGCTAATACAAAAGTTTCCTAACTGTATTGGCTTACTGAAAAAAATCATGTGTTGGTAATGTAAAAAGACCTACAGGACATGATATTAGCAGGGGGTCTTAAATTAAACTACAAAAGAGGCTCAACACTGTTTAGCTGCCAAAAGCAGTTGGAATTGAGCCTAAACAGTGTGGTAAGTCTTTAGGTGATGGCTATTGTGTCTGTTTGACCTCTTCCAAATGTCTGTGCTGGCAATAAAAAGAAAAAGTTTCCAATATAAATAGCTAGAGAATAAAAACAATTTGCCAGTAATGTGAAAAAACCTACAGCACCTGGTGTTCCCAGTTGGTCTCCCACCCAAGTACTAACCAGGCCCAACACTGCTTAGCTTCCAAGATCAGACGAGATTGGGCCTATCCAATGTGGTAGGGCTGTAGGTGAGATGCAGGCACTTTTTTGCCCTCTTCTACTTCTATCACAAGGTAAGCTAATAAAAAAGTTTCCTAACTGTATTGGCTTACTTAAAAAAAATCATGTGTTGGTAATGTAAAAAGACCTACAGGACATGATATTAGCAGGGGGTCTTAAATGAAACTACAAAAGAGGCTCAACACTGTTTAGCTGCCAAAAGCAGTTGGAATTGAGCCTAAACAGTGTGGTAAGTCTTTAGGTGATGGCTATTGTGTCTGTTTGACCTCTTCCAAATGTCTGTGCTGGCAATAAAAAGAAAAAGTTTCCAATATAAATAGCTAGAGAATAAAAACAATTTGCCAGTAATGTGAAAAAACCTACAGCACCTGGTGTTCCCAGTTGGTCTCCCACCCAAGTGCTAACCAGGCCCAACACTGCTTAGCTTCCAAGATCAGACGAGATTGGGCCTATTCAATGTGGTATGGCTGTAGGTGAGATACAGGCACTTTTTTGCCCTCTTCTACTTCTATCACCAGGTAAGCTAATACAAAAGTTTCCTAACTGTATTGGCTTACTAAAAAAAATCATGTGTTGGTAATGTAAAAAGACCTACAGGACATGATATTAGCAGGGGGGCTTAAATTAAACTACAAAAGAGGCTCAACACTGTTTAGCTGCCAAAAGCAGTTGGAATTGAGCCTAAACAGTGTGGTAAGTCTTTAGGTGATGGCTATTGTGTCTGTTTGACCTCTTCCAAATGTCTGTGCTGGCAATAAAAAGAAAAAGTTTCCAATATAAATAGCTAGAGAATAAAAACAATTTGCCAGTAATGTGAAAAAACCTACAGCACCTGGTGTTCCCAGTTGGTCTCCCACCCAAGTGCTTTCCAGGCCCAACACTGCTTAGCTTCCAAGATCAGACGAGATTGGGCCTATCCAATGTGGTATGGCTGTAGGTGAGATACAAGCACTTTTTTGCCCTCTTCTACTTCTATCACCAGGTAAGCTAATATAAAAGTTTCCTAACTGTATTGGCTTACTAAAAAAAATCATGTGTTGGTAATGTAAAAAGACCTACAGGACATGATATTAGCAGGGGGTCTTAAATTAAACTACTAAACAGGCTCAACACTGTTTAGCTGCCAAAAGCAGTTGGAATTGGGCCTAAACAGTGTGGTAAGTCTTTAGGTGATGGCTATTGTGTCTGTTTGACCTCTTCCAAATGTCTGTACTGGCAATAAAAAGAAAAAGTTTCCAATTTAAATAGCTAGAGAATAAAAACAATTTGCCTGTAATGTGAAAAAACCTACAGCACCTGGTGTTCCCACGTGGTCTCCCACCCAAGTACTAACCAGGCCCAACACTGCTTAGCTTCCAAGATCAGACGAGATTGGGCCTAGCCAATGTGGTAGGGCTGTAGGTGAGTTAAAAGCTTTTTTTTGCCCTCTTCTACTTCTATCACCAGCTAAGCTAATACAAAAGTTTCCTAACTGTATTGGCTTACTGAAAAAAATCATGTATTGGTAATGTAAAAAGACCTACAGGACATGATATTAGCAGGGGGTCTTAAATTAAACTACAAAAGAGGCTCAACACTGTTTAGCTGCCAAAAGCAGTTGGAATTGAGCCTAAACAGTGTGGTAAGTCTTTAGGTGATGGCTATTGTGTCTGTTTGACCTCTTCCAAATGTCTGTGCTGGCAATAAAAAGAAAAAGTTTCCAATATAAATAGCTAGAGAATAAAAACAATTTGCCAATAATGTGAAAAAACCTACAGCACCTGGTGTTCCCATGTGGTCTCCCACCCAAGTACTAACCAGGCCCAACACTGCTTAGCTTCCAAGATCAGACGAGATTGGGCCTATCCAATGTGGTATGGCTGTAGGTGAGATACAGGCACTTTTTTGCCCTCTTCTACTTCTATCACCAGGTAAGCTAATACAAAAGTTTCCTAACTGTATTGGCTTACTGAAAAAAATCATGTGTTGGTAATGTAAAAAGACCTACAGGACATGATATTAGCAGGGGGTCTTAAATTAAACTACAAAAGAGGCTCAACACTGTTTAGCTGCCAAAAGCAGTTGGAATTGAGCCTAAACAGTGTGGTAAGTCTTTAGGTGATGGCTATTGTGTCTGTTTGACCTCTTCCAAATGTCTGTGCTGGCAATAAAAAGAAAAAGTTTCCAATATAAATAGCTAGAGAATAAAAACAATTTGCCAGTAATGTGAAAAAACCTACAGCACCTGGTGTTCCCAGTTGGTCTCCCACCCAAGTACTAACCAGGCCCAACACTGCTTAGCTTCCAAGATCAGACGAGATTGGGCCTATCCAATGTGGTAGGGCTGTAGGTGAGATACAGGCACTTTTTTGCCCTCTTCTACTTCTATCACAAGGTAAGCTAATAAAAAAGTTTCCTAACTGTATTGGCTTACTTAAAAAAAATCATGTGTTGGTAATGTAAAAAGACCTACAGGACATGATATTAGCAGGGGGTCTTAAATGAAACTACAAAAGAGGCTCAACACTGTTTAGCTGCCAAAAGCAGTTGGAATTGAGCCTAAACAGTGTGGTAAGTCTTTAGGTGATGGCTATTGTGTCTGTTTGACCTCTTCCAAATGTCTGTGCTGGCAATAAAAAGAAAAAGTTTCCAATTTAAATAGCTAGAGAATAAAAACAATTTTCCTGTAATGTGAAAAAACCTACAGCACCTGGTGTTCCCATGTGGTCTCCCACCCAAGTACTAACCAGGCCCAACACTGCTAAGCTTCAAAGATCAGACGAGATTGGGCCTATTCAATGTGGTATGGCTGTAGGTGAGATACAGGCACTTTTTTGCCCTCTTCTACTTCTATCACCAGGTAAGCTAATACAAAAGTTTCCTAACTGTATTGGCTTACTAAAAAAAATCATGTGTTGGTAATGTAAAAAGACCTACAGGACATGATATTAGCAGGGGGGCTTAAATTAAACTACAAAAGAGGCTCAACACTGTTTAGCTGCCAAAAGCAGTTGGAATTGAGCCTAAACAGTGTGGTAAGTCTTTAGGTGATGGCTATTGTGTCTGTTTGACCTCTTCCAAATGTCTGTGCTGGCAATAAAAAGAAAAAGTTTCCAATATAAATAGCTAGAGAATAAAAACAATTTGCCAGTAATGTGAAAAAACCTACAGCACCTGGTGTTCCCAGGTGGTCTCCCACCCAAGTACTAACCAGGCCCAACACTGCTTAGCTTCCAAGATCAGACGAGATTGGGCCTATCCAATGTGGTATGGCTGTAGGTGAGATACAGGCACTTTTTTGCCCTCTTCTACTTCTATCACCAGGTAAGCTAATACAAAAGTTTCCTAACTGTATTGGCTTACTAAAAAAAATCATGTGTTGGTAATGTAAAAAGACCTACAGGACATGATATTAGCAGGGGGGCTTAAATTAAACTACAAAAGAGGCTCAACACTGTTTAGCTGCCAAAAGCAGTTGGAATTGAGCCTAAATAGTGTGGTAAGTCTTTAGGTGATGGCTATTGTGTCTGTTTGACCTCTTCCAAATGTCTGTGCTGGCAATAAAAAGAAAAAGTTTCCAATTTAAATAGCTAGAGAATAAAAACAATTTGCCAGTAATGTGAAAAAACCTACAGCACCTGGTGTTCCCAGGTGGTCTCCCACCCAAGTACTAACCAGGCCCAACACTGCTTAGCTTCCAAGATCAGACGAGATTGGGCCTATCCAATGTGGTATGGCTGTAGGTGAGATACAGGCACTTTTTTGCCCTCTTCTACTTCTATCACCAGGTAAGCTAATAAAAAAGTTTCCTAACTGTATTGGCTTACTTAAAAAAAATCATGTGTTGGTAATGTAAAAAGACCTACAGGACATGATCTTAGCAGGGGGTCTTAAATTAAACTACTAAACAGGCTCAACACTGTTTAGCTGCCAAAAGCAGTTGGAATTGGGCCTAAACAGTGTGGTAAGTCTTTAGGTGATGGCTATTGTGTCTGTTTGACCTCTTCCAAATGTCTGTACTGGCAATAAAAAGAAAAAATGTCCAATTTAAATAGCTAGAGAATAAAAACAATTTGCCTGTAATGTGAAAAAACCTACAGCACCTGGTGTTCCCATGTGGTCTCCCACCCAAGTACTAACCAGTCCCAACACTGCTTAGCTTCCAAGATCAGACGAGATTGGGCCTATCCAATGTGGTATGGCTGTAGGTGAGATACAGGCACTTTTTTGCCCTCTTCTACTTCTATCACCAGGTAAGCTAATAAAAAAGTTTCCTAACTGTATTGGCTTACTGAAAAAAATCATGTGTTGGTAATGTAAAAAGACCTACAGGACATGATATTAGCAGGGGGTCTTAAATTAAACTACTAAAGAGGCTCAACACTGTTTAGCTGCCAAAAGCAGTTGGAATTGGGCCTAAACAGTGTGGTAAGTCTTTAGGTGATGGCTATTGTGTCTGTTTGACCTCTTCCAAATGTCTGTACTGGCAATAAAAAGAAAAAGTTTCCAATTTAAATAGCTAGAGAATAAAAACAATTTGCCAGTAATGTGAAAAAACCTACAGCACCTGGTGTTCCCACGTGGTCTCCCACCCAAGTACTAACCAGGCCCAACACTGCTTAGCTTCCAAGATCAGACGAGATTGGGCCTAGCCAATGTGGTAGGGCTGTAGGTGAGTTAAAAGCTTTTTTTTGCCCTCTTCTACTTCTATCACCAGCTAAGCTAATACAAAAGTTTCCTAACTGTATTGGCTTACTGAAAAAAATCATGTGTTGGTAATGTAAAAAGACCTACAGGACATGATATTAGCAGGGGGTCTTAAATTAAACTACAAAAGAGGCTCAACACTGTTTAGCTGCCAAAAGCAGTTGGAATTGAGCCTAAACAGTGTGGTAAGTCTTTAGGTGATGGCTATTGTGTCTGTTTGACCTCTTCCAAATGTCTGTGCTGGCAATAAAAAGAAAAAGTTTCCAATATAAATAGCTAGAGAAAAAAAACAATTTTTCCAGTAATGTGAAAAAACCTACAGCACCTGGTGTTCCCAGGTGGTCTCCCACCCAAGTACTAACCAGGCCCAACTCTGCTTAGCTTCCAAGATCAGACGAGATTGGGCCTATCCAATGTGGTATGGCTGTAGGTGAGATACAGGCACTTTTTTGCCCTCTTCTACTTCTATCACCAGGTAAGCTAATACAAAAGTTTCCTAACTGTATTGGCTTACTAAAAAAAATCATGTGTTGGTAATGTAAAAAGACCTACAGGACATGATATTAGCAGGGGGGCTTAAATTAAACTACAAAAGAGGCTCAACACTGTTAAGCTGCCAAAAGCAGTTGGAATTGAGCCTAAACAGTGTGGTAAGTCTTTAGGTGATGGCTATTGTGTCTGTTTGACCTCTTCCAAATGTCTGTGCTGGCAATAAAAAGAAAAAGTTTCCAATTTAAATAGCTAGAGAATAAAAACAATTTGCCAGTAATGTGAAAAAACCTACAGCACCTGGTGTTCCCAGGTGGTCTTCCACCCAAGTACTAACCAGGCCCAACACTGCTTAGCTTCCAAGATCAGACGAGATTGGGCCTATCCAATGTGGTATGGCTGTAGGTGAGATACAGGCACTTTTTTGCACTTTCTACTTCTATCACCAGGTAAGCTAATAAAAAAGTTTCCTAACTGTATTGGCTTACTTAAAAAAAATCATGTGTTGGTAATGTAAAAAGACCTACAGGACATGATCTTAGCAGGGGGTCTTAAATTAAACTACTAAACAGGCTCAACACTGTTTAGCTGCCAAAAGCAGTTGGAATTGGGCCTAAACAGTGTGGTAAGTCTTTAGGTGATGGCTATTGTGTCTGTTTGACCTCTTCCAAATGTCTGTACTGGCAATAAAAAGAAAAAGTTTCCAATTTAAATAGCTAGAGAATAAAAACAATTTGCCTGTAATGTGAAAAAACCTACAGCACCTGGTGTTTCCATGTGGTCTCCCAACCAAGTACTAACCAGGCCCAACACTGCTTAGCTTCCAAGATCAGAAGAGATTGGGCCTATCCAATGTGGTAGGGCTGTAGGTGAGACACAGGCACTTTTTTGCCCTCTTCTACTTCTATCACCAGGTAAGCTAATAAAAACGTTTCCTAACTGTATTGGCTTACTGAAAAAAATCATGTGTTGGTAATGTAAAAAGACCTACAGGACATGATATTAGCAGGGGGTCTTAAATTAAACTACTAAAGAGGCTCAACACTGTTTAGCTGCCAAAAGCAGTTGGAATTGGGCCTAAACAGTGTGGTAAGTCTTTAGGTGATGGCTATTGTGTCTGTTTGACCTCTTCCAAATGTCTGTACTGGCAATAAAAAGAAAATTTTTCCAATTTAAATAGCTAGAGAATAAAAACAATTTGCCTGTAATGTGAAAAAACCTACAGCACCTGGTGTTCCCATGTGGTCTCCCACCCAAGTACTAACCAGGCCCAACACTGCTTAGCTTCCAAGATCAGACGAGATTGGGCCTATCCAATGTGGTATGGCTGTAGGTGAGTTAAAGGCACTTTTTTGCCCTCTTCTACTTCTATCACCAGGTAAGCTAATACAAAAGTTTCCTAACTGTATTGGCTTACTGAAAAAAATCATGTGTTGGTAATGTAAAAAGACCTACAGGACATGATATTAGCAGGGGGTCTTAAATTAAACTACAAAAGAGGCTCAACACTGTTTAGCTGCCAAAAGCAGTTGGAATTGAGCCTAAACAGTGTGGTAAGTCTTTAGGTGATGGCTATTGTGTCTGTTTGACCTCTTCCAAATGTCTGTGCTGGCAATAAAAAGAAAAAGTTTCCAATTTAAATAGCTAGAGAATAAAAACAATTTGCCAGTAATGTGAAAAAACCTACAGCACCTGGTGTTCCCAGGTGGTCTCCCACCCAAGTACTAACCAGGCCCAACACTGCTTAGCTTCCAAGATCAGACGAGATTGGGCCTATCCAATGTGGTATGGCTGTAGGTGAGATACAGGCACTTTTTTGCCCTCTTCTACTTCTATCACAAGGTAAGCTAAAAAAAAAGTTTCCTAACTGTATTGGCTTACTTAAAAAAAATCATGTGTTGGTAATGTAAAAAGACCTACAGGACATGATATTAGCAGGGGGTCTTAAATTAAACTACTAAACAGGCTCAACACTGTTTAGCTGCCAAAAGCAGTTGGAATTGGGCCTAAACAGTGTGGTAAGTCTTTAGGTGATGGCTATTGTGTCTGTTTGACCTCTTCCAAATGTCTGTACTGGCAATAAAAAGAAAAAGTTTCCAATTTAAATAGCTAAAGAATAAAAACAATTTGCCTGTAATGTGAAAAAACCTACAGCACCTGGTGTTTCCATGTGGTCTCCCACCCAAGTACTAACCAGGCCCAACACTGCTTAGCTTCCAAGATCAGAAGAGATTGGGCCTATCCAATGTGGTAGGGCTGTAGGTGAGACACAGGCACTTTTTTGCCCTCTTCTACTTCTATCACCAGGTAAGCTAATAAAAACGTTTCCTAACTGTATTGGCTTACTGAAAAAAATCATGTGTTGGTAATGTAAAAAGACCTACAGGACATGATATTAGCAGGGGGTCTTAAATTAAACTACTAAAGAGGCTCAACACTGTTTAGCTGCCAAAAGCAGTTGGAATTGGGCCTAAACAGTGTGGTAAGTCTTTAGGTGATGGCTATTGTGTCTGTTTGACCTCTTCCAAATGTCTGTACTGGCAATAAAAAGAAAAAGTTTCCAATTTAAATAGCTAGAGAATAAAAACAATTTGCCTGTAATGTCAAAAAACCTACAGCACCTGGTGTTCCCATGTGGTTTCCCACCCAAGTACTAACCAGGCCCAACACTGCTTAGCTTCCAAGATCAGACGAGATTGGGCCTATCCAATGTGGTAGGGCTGTAGGTGAGATACAGGCACTTTTTTGCCCTCTTCTACTTCTATCACCAGGTAAGCTAATACAAAAGTTTCCTAACTATATTGGCTTACTGAAAAAAATCATGTGTTGGTAATGTAAAAAGACCTACATGACATGATATTAGCAGGGGGTCTTAAATTAAACTACAAAAGAGGCTCAACACTGTTTAGCTGCCAAAAGCAGTTGGAAATTGAGCCTAAACAGTGTGGTAAGTCTTTAGGTGATGGCTATTGTGTCTGTTTGACCTCTTCCAAATGTCTGTGCTGGCAATAAAAAGAAAAAGTTTCCAATATAAATAGCTAGAGAATAAAAACAATTTGCCAGTAATGTGAAAAAACCTACAGCACCTGGTGTTCCCAGTTGGTCTCCCACCCAAGTGCTAACCAGGCCCAACACTGCTTAGCTTCCAAGATCAGACGAGATTGGGCCTATCCAATGTGGTATGGCTGTAGGTGAGATACAGGCACTTTTTTGCCCTCTTCTACTTCTATCACCAGGTAAGCTAATATAAAAGTTTCCTAACTGTATTGGCTTACTAAAAAAAATCATGTGTTGGTAATGTAAAAAGACCTACAGGACATGATATTAGCAGGGGGTCTTAAATTAAACTACTAAACAGGCTCAACACTGTTTAGCTGCCAAAAGCAGTTGGAATTGGGCCTAAACAGTGTGGTAAGTCTTTAGGTGATGGCTATTGTGTCTGTTTGACCTCTTCCAAATGTCTGTACTGGCAATAAAAAGAAAAAGTTTCCAATTTAAATAGCTAGAGAATAAAAACAATTTGCCTGTAATGTGAAAAAACCTACAGCACCTGGTGTTCCCACGTGGTCTCCCACCCAAGTACTAACCAGGCCCAACACTGCTTAGCTTCCAAGATCAGACGAGATTGGGCCTAGCCAATGTGGTAGGGCTGTAGGTGAGTTAAAAGCTTTTTTTTGCCCTCTTCTACTTCTATCACCAGCTAAGCTAATACAAAAGTTTCCTAACTGTATTGGCTTACTGAAAAAAATCATGTGTTGGTAATGTAAAAAGACCTACAGGACATGATATTAGCAGGGGGTCTTAAATTAAACTACAAAAGAGGCTCAACACTGTTTAGCTGCCAAAAGCAGTTGGAATTGAGCCTAAACAGTGTGGTAAGTCTTTAGGTGATGGCTATTGTGTCTGTTTGACCTCTTCCAAATGTCTGTGCTGGCAATAAAAAGAAAAAGTTTCCAATATAAATAGCTAGAGAATAAAAACAATTTGCCAATAATGTGAAAAAACCTACAGCACCTGGTGTTCCCATGTGGTCTCCCACCCAAGCACTAACCAGGCCCAACACTGCTTAGCTTCCAAGATCAGACGAGATTGGGCCTATCCAATGTGGTATGGCTGTAGGTGAGATACAGGCACTTTTTTGCCCTCTTCTACTTCTATCACCAGGTAAGCTAATACAAAAGTTTCCTAACTGTATTGGCTTACTGAAAAAAATCATGTGTTGGTAATGTAAAAAGACCTACAGGACATGATATTAGCAGGGGGTCTTAAATTAAACTACAAAAGAGGCTCAACACTGTTTAGCTGCCAAAAGCAGTTGGAATTGAGCCTAAACAGTGTGGTAAGTCTTTAGGTGATGGCTATTGTGTCTGTTTGACCTCTTCCAAATGTCTGTGCTGGCAATAAAAAGAAAAAGTTTCCAATATAAATAGCTAGAGAATAAAAACAATTTGCCAGTAATGTGAAAAAACCTACAGCACCTGGTGTTCCCAGTTGGTCTCCCACCCAAGTACTAACCAGGCCCAACACTGCTTAGCTTCCAAGATCAGACGAGATTGGGCCTATCCAATGTGGTAGGGCTGTAGGTGAGATACAGGCACTTTTTTGCCCTCTTCTACTTCTATCACAAGGTAAGCTAATAAAAAGTTTCCTAACTGTATTGGCTTACTTAAAAAAAATCATGTGTTGGTAATGTAAAAAGACCTACAGGACATGATATTAGCAGGGGGTCTTAAATTAAACTACTAAACAGGCTCAACACTGTTTAGCTGCCAAAAGCAGTTGGAATTGAGCCTAAACAGTGTGGTAAGTCTTTAGGTGATGGCTATTGTGTCTGTTTGACCTCTTCCAAATGTCTGTGCTGGCAATAAAACGAAAAAGTTTCCAATATAAATAGCTAGAGAATAAAAACAATTTGCCTGTAATGTGAAAAAACCTACAGCACCTGGTGTTCCCATGTGGTCTCCCACCCAAGTACTAACCAGGCCCAACACTGCTTAGCTTCCAAGATCAGACGAGATTTTGCCTATCCAATGTGGTAGGGCTGTAGGTGAGATACAGGCACTTTTTTGCCCTCTTCTACTTCTATCACCAGGTAAGCTAATATAAAAGTTTCCTAACTGTATTGGCTTACTAAAAAAAATCATGTGTTGGTAATGTAAAAAGACCTACAGGACATGATATTAGCAGGGGGTCTTAAATGAAACTACAAAAGAGGCTCAACACTGTTTAGCTGCCAAAAGCAGTTGGAATTGAGCCTAAACAGTGTGGTAAGTCTTTAGGTGATGGCTATTGTGTCTGTTTGACCTCTTCCAAATGTCTGTGCTGGCAATAAAAAGAAAAAGTTTCCAATTTAAATAGCTAGAGAATAAAAACAATTTTCCTGTAATGTGAAAAAACCTACAGCACCTGGTGTTCCCATGTGGTCTCCCACCCAAGTACTAACCAGGCCCAACACTGCTAAGCTTCAAATATCAGACGAGATTGGGCCTATCCAATGTGGTATGGCTGTAGGTGAGATACAGGCACTTTTTTGCCCTCTTCTACTTCTATCACCAGGTAAGCTAATTAAAAAAGTTTCCTAACTGTATTGGCTTAATGAAAAAAATCATGTGTTGGTAATGTAAAAAGACCTACAGGACATTATATTAGCAGGGGGTCTTAAATTAAACTACTAAAGAGGCTCAACACTGTTTAGCTGCCAAAAGCAGTTGGAATTGGGCCTAAACAGTGTGGTAAGTCTTTAGGTGATGGCTATTGTGTCTGTTTGACCTCTTCCAAATGTCAGTGCTGGCAATAAAAAGAAAAAGTTTCCAATTTAAATAGCTAGAGAATAAAAACAATTTGCCAGTATTGTGAAAAAACCTACAGCACCTGGTGTTCCCATGTGGTCTCCCACCCAAGTACTAACCAGGCCCAACACTGCTTAACTTCCAAGATCAGACGAGATTGGGCCTATCCAATGTGGTATGGCTGTAGGTGAGATACAGGCACTTTTTTGCCCTCTTCTGCTTCTATCACCAGGTAAGCTAATAAAAAAGTTTCCTAACTGTATTGGATTACTGAAAAAAATCAAGTGTTGGTAATGTAAAAAGACCTACAGGACATGATATTAGCAATTTGATATTAGCATGACATTAGCATGATATTAACAATTTGCAAGTAATGTGAAAAAACCTACAGCACCTGGTGTTTCCATGTGGTCTCCCACCCAAGTACTAACCAGGCCCAACACTGCTTAGCTTCAATGAGTTAGCAGGTTATTGGGGAAGTAAGTCCTGATATTTTTGGAGGTTGCAAGGGCCACTACACCATTCAAAATAGGCAGGCTTTAGCATATGCAGTTAGGCCCTGTAGGTTGATTTTAGCTAAAAAGTGCCCCAAACACTCAAACAGGCTTGTATCTGGGAAGGGAAAATATGGCAAACATGACTTAGACACCAAATAAAGCACTGTATGCCATGTTTCCAAATTTTTATGCACAGTGGTTACAGCATGAAGCGAATGCATATGAATAAACAAAAGTACATTGCATTAAACAAGTCCAATGAGCGTCCCAAAATGGCCGGCCTGCCTGCTTTCATCCATCAATTGTTCTATATTTTTCATTACCCAATGAGCTAAGGTGGAATCTTAGCCAGTGGTACCATCAGGGAGGTGTGTAAAGCACTTTAGGCTAGACAGCCAATCAGCTGCCAGCTTCCATCTGTCAATCAAATACAGCAGCAATTTGAAAGCTGCCCATTGATCAGCAGGCCCTTTATGACATCACAGACAGACCCTCAGAACTATCTGTGCATGTCTAATGGCTGGCTGTCAGTTGGGCGGGTGGGTGGCAGAGGGAGGGGATGTCTGTCTCGTTTCTCCTGAAAATTGCGTTTTTTCTGCGTTTACGGGAAAAGTTGAGGTCTGACGCGCAAAAGTGGGGTATCGTAGAAATCACCTTTTAAAGACGCACATTTCTGGCCCCCCAAAAATGGGCATTTCAAATGAGAAATGAGTCCAATGAACAAATAGGGTGAATAAGTATGTATTTCAGGGGTGAGTTAGCAGGTTATTGGGGAAGTAAGTCCTAATATTTTTGGAGGTTGTAGGGGCCACTACACCATTCAAAATAGGCAGGCTTTAGCATATGCAGTTAGGCCCTGTAGGATGATTTTAGCTAAAAAGTGTCCCAAACACTCAAACGGGCTTGTATCTGGGAAGGGAAAATATGGGAAACATGACTTAGACACCAAATGATACGCTGTATGCCATGTTTCCAAATTTTTATGCACAGTGGTTACAGCATGAAGCGAATGCATGTGAATATACAAAGGTGCATTGCATTAAACAAGTCCACTGAGCGTCCCAAAATGGCCGGCCTGCCTGCTTTCATCCATCAATTGTTCTAAATTTTTCATTACCCAATGAGCTGAGGTGGAGTCTTAGCCAGTGGTACCATCAGGGAGGTGTGTAAAGCACTTTAGGCTAGACAGCCAATCAGCTGCCAGCTTCCATCTGTCAATCAAATACAGCAGCCAATCAGAAAGCTGCCCATTGATTAGAGGGCCCTTTATGACATCACAGACAGACCCTCAGAACTATCTGTGCATGTCTAATGGCTGGCTTTCAGTTGGGCGGGTGGGTGGCAGAGGGAGGGGATGTCTGTCTCGTTTCTCCTGTAAATTGCGTTTTTTCGGCGTTTACGGGAAAAGTTGAGGTCCGACGCGCAAAAGTGGGGTATCGTAGAAATCACCTTTTAAAGACGCACATTTCTGGCCCCCCAAAAAAGGGCATTTCAAATGAGAAATAAGTCCAATGAACAAAATAGGGTGAATAAGTATGTATTTTAGGGGTGAGTTAGCAGGTTATTGTGGAAGTAAGTCCTAATATTTTTGGAGGTTGCAGGGGCAACTACACCATTCAAAAAAAGGAAGGCTTTAGCATATGCAGTTAGGCCCCGTAGGATGATTTTAGCTAAAAAGTGCCCCAAACACTCAAACGGGCTTGTATCTGGGAAGGGAAAATATGGGAAACATGACTTAGACACCAAATGATACACTGTATGCCATGTTTCCAAATTTTTATGCACAGTGGTTACAGCATGAAGCGAATGCATGTGAAAATACAAAGGTGCATTGCATTAAACAAGTCCAATGAGCGTCCCAAAATGGCCGGCCTGCCTTCTTTCATCCATCAATTGTTCTATATTTTTCATTACCCAATGAGCTGAGGTGGAGTCTTAGCCAGTGGTATCATCAGGGAGGTGTGTAAAGCACTTTAGGCTAGACAGCCAATCAGCTGCCAGCTTCCATCTGTCAATCAAATACAGCAGCCAATTTGAAAGCTGCCCATTGATCAGCAGGCCCTTTATGACATCACAGACAGACCCTCAGAACTATCTGTGCATGTCTAATGGCTGGCTGTCAGTTGGGCGGGTGGGTGGCAGAGGGAGGGGATGTCTGTCTCGTTTCTCCTGAAAATTGCGGTTTTTCTGCGTTTACGGGAAAAGTTGAGGTCCGACGCGCAAAAGTGGGGTATCGTAGAAATCACCTTTTAAAGACGCACATTTCTGGCCCCCCAAATATGGGCATTTCAAATGAGAAATGAGTCCAATGAACAAAATAGGGTGAATAAGTATGTATTTCAGGGGTGAGTTAGCAGGTTATTGGGGAAGTAAGTCCTGATATTTTTGGAGGTTGCAGGGGCCACTACACCATTTAAAATAGGCAGGCTTTAGCATATGCAGTTAGGCCCCGTAGGATGATTTTAGCTAAAAAGTGCCCTAAACACTCAAACGGGCTAGTATCTGGGAAGGGAAAATATGGGAAACATGACTTAGACACCAAATGATACACTGTATGCCATGTTTCCAAATTTGTATGCACAGTAGTTACAGCATGAAGCGAATGCATGTGAATATACAAAGGTGCATTGCATTAAACAAGTCCAATGAGCGTCCCAAAATGGCCGGCCTGCCTGCTTTCATCCATCAATTGTTCTAAATTTTTCATTACCCAATGAGCTGAGGTGGAGTCTTAGCCAGTGGTACCATCAGGGAGGTGTGTAAAGCACTTTAGGCTAGACAGCCAATCAGCTGCCAGCTTCCATCTGTCAATCAAATACAGCAGCCAATCAGAAAGCTGCCATTGATCAGCAGGCCCTTTATGACATCACAGACAGACCCTCAGAACTATCTGTGCATGTCTATTGGCTGGCTGTCAAGTGGGCGGGTGGGTGGCAGAGGGAGGGGATGTCTGTCTCGTTTCTTCTGAAAATTGCGGCTTTTCTGCGTTTACGGGAAAAGTTGAGGTCCGACGCGCAAAAGTGGGGTATCGTAGAAATCACCTTTTAAAGACGCAGATTTCTGGCCCCCCAAAAACTGGCATTTTAAATGAGAAATGAGTCCAATTAACAAAATAGGGTGAATAAGTATGTATTTCAGGGGTGAGTTAGCAGGTTATTGGGGAAGTAAGTCCTGATATTTTTGGAGGTTGCAGGGGCCACTAGACCATTCAAAATAGGCAGGCTTTAGCATATGCAGTTAGGCCCCGTAGGAGGATTTTAGCTAAAAAGTGCTCCAAACACTCAAATGGCTAGTATCTGGGAAGGAAAAACATGGGAAACATGATTTAGACACCAAATGATACACTGTATGCCATGTTTCCAAATTTTTATGCACAGTGGTTACAGCATGAAGCGAATGCATGTGAAAATACAAAGGTGCATTGCATTAAACAAGTCCAATGAGCGTCCCAAAATGGCCGGCCTCCCTGCTTTCATCCATCAATTGTTCTAAATTTTTCATTACCCAATGAGCTGAGGTGGAGTCTTAGCCAGTGGTACCATCAGGGAGGTGTGTAAAGCACTTTAGGCTAGACAGCCAATCAGCTGCCAGCTTCCATCTGTCAATCAAATACAGCAGCCAATTTGAAAGCTGCCCATTGATCAGCAGGCCCTTTATGACATCACAGACAGACCCTCAGAACTATCTGTGCATGTCTAATGGCTGGCTGTATGTTGGGCGGGTGGGTGGCAGAGGGAGGGGATGTCTGTCTCGTTTCTCCTGAAAATTGCGTTTTTTCTGCGTTTACGGGAAAAGTTGAGGTCCGACGCGCAAAAGTGGGGTATCGTAGAAATCACCTTTTAACCCCTTCCCGACATTTGACGTACATTTACGTCATGGCCGGGATGTACTTCCCGACGCATGGCATAAATGTACGTCATGGCTTTAAACTGTCACCGCGTCTATAGACGCGGTGACAGTTTAAACATGTCTGCTGTCCCTGACAGCAGACATGTCCCTGCATGCCCAGGGGGGGTGGCGATGCCTCCCCCCCGTCGGCGATCGCTGTGATTGGCTGTTCAAATGTGAACAGCCAATTACAGCGTTTTCTGTGTACCGGCGAATAACGTTCGCCGGTGACACAGGGATCGGTGGTGATTGGTGCTGTAAAGTACAGCACCAATCACCACGGGGTGTAAGGGTGACACTGGTGTCACCCCACCTCACCCCACCCGCCCCCAAAGGCCGTGATTGGTCTGTCGGACCGACGGACCAATCACAGCCATGGAGGGTGATTTAAACTAACGGTGACTGCACTGCAGACGCCATTCCGGTCTGGAATTGCGTGCAGTGCGGTCACCGTGCCTATCTGCCGTGATATACTGACCTGATCCTTGCAAATACTTACCTGATCACCTGATCACTGCTTGTAGCGTGCTGGATGCTTCCTGGATCTGACTTCTTGTGACTTCCTGTGTTGTGCTGCTGCTGCTGCATTGTGATAGAGTTATAGATAGAGAGATAGAGAGAGATAGAGAGAGATAGAGAGAGATAGTGACAGAGAGTGCTATATTTTGTGTCTGCTGCCCCCCCTTTTGTGCTGATCAGTATAAATTAACTGATCAGCAACTTTTTGGGGGTGCAGTGCTGCTGCTGCAGTGCCATAGAGTGATAGATAGTGAGAGATAGAGAGATAGAGAGAGATAGTGACAGAGAGTGATAGAGAGTGCTATATTTTGTGTCTGCTACCCCCCTTTTGTGCTGATCAGTATATCTGTGCTGAACAGCAACTTTTTGGGGGTGCAAGGGCTTTTTTTATATATATATAACTGTCAGTGCTGCTGCTGCAGTGTCATAGAGTAATAGATAGTGATAGATAGTGAGAGATAGAGAGATAGAGAGAGATAGTGACAGAGAGTGATAGAGAATGCTATATTTTGTGTCTGCTACCCCCCCTTTTGTGCTGATCAGTATATCTGTGCTGATCAGCAACTTTTTGGGGGTGCAGGGTTTTTTTTTTTATATATACCTGTCAGTTGCTGCCAGTTGCACTGTCAGTTGCACCAAAGGTTGTGCACCTGCTGCCCCTCACTGGTAATCAGTGTCGCATCACTGATCACCTTTTTTTTTTTTTTGAGGGTGCTGTGGGGTCTTTTTTTAATTTTTTTTTTTACACACACTGTGATTTTGTGGGTGTCCTGTGGCCACTGTGCGCTGATCAGTGACGTACATCACTGATCAGCTTTTTCGGCACAGGGTTGATCTATTTTTTTTTTTTTTTTTTTTTTATCAAATTCCTGTTGCCTTTGAGCACTGTTCAGTGACGGACGTTACTGACCAACATCTGTGCTCAATTTTTGGCGCAGGACCTTTTTTTTTTTTTTTTTTTCTGCACTACATACACACTACACACTACATACCCCCCCGGGTTGAAATAAAGTTTGTACCCCCCCTACACTATACACGTGTTGAAACATTTAACTACCAGAAACACAAAAATAAAAATGGCATCCCAAATGTCATCCCAAATGTCATCCCAGTCATCCAGAAGAATGTATTCAGCGGAGGAGGCATATGCCATGCTTGCCTCTGACTCTGACACAGCCAGTGAGGCAAGCGGGGAATTTGAAGGATTCATCTTAAGCTCCTCTTCCTCCTCTAGTGATGAGGGACCCCCTCAAAGACGCCTCCGTAGAGCAGCTGAGACCCCCCCCCAATAATTGATCTCGTATGGACCCCACCACCAGACAATTTTGAGCCCCAGGTTCCTGAGTTTTTGGCCATCCCAGGAATCCAATTTGATTCCACAGGTCTCAGAGAAATTGACTTTTTCAAATTATTTTTCTCTGATGATTTTATAAATTTAATGGTGGACCAAACTAATTTATATGCACAGCAGTTTATTGCTCAAAACCCCACGTCATCATTTGCTAGGTGGACCCCTGTAGATGCAGTAGAGATGATGACGTTTTGGGGTCTGGTGTTTCATATGGGCATAGTAAAAAAGCCAGAAATTAGGCAATATTGGAGTACAGATGTTCTGTACAGCACCCCACTTTACCGTATGGCCATGACCCGGACTCGTTTTGAGTTAATCCTTAAATTTTTGCATTACAACGATAATGCACAGTGCCCACCCAGAGATGATCCCACCTTTGACCGGCTATTCAAAGTCAGGCCGGTCATTGATCATTTCAGTGCCAAATTTCCAGAGACGTACATCCCAGATAAATTCATTTGCATAGACGAGTCCCTTATACATTTTAAAGGAAGGGTTAAATTCCGCCAGTACCTTCCCAGTAAGAGGGCAAGGTATGGCATAAAAATGTATAAGCTGTGTGAAAGCACCTCAGGGTACACTCACAGGTTTAGGGTATATAAAGGGAAGGATTCAAGAATTGAACCGCCAGAATGCCCCCCCTCCCTCGTAGGTGTTAGTGGAAAAATTGTCTGGGATTTAGTGCACCCCTTCCTGGATAAAGGTTATCACCTCTATGTGGATAACTTTTACACTAGCATCCCCCTGTTTAAGGCCCTTGGTTCAAGAGGTACAGCAGCTTGCGGTACTGTGCGCAAGAACCAAAGAGGCCTCCCAAAAACGCACATTGCCCAAGTAATGAGAAGGGGTGAAAGCAGGGGAATATGCACCGAAAATATGTTGTTGGTCAAATATAAGGACAAGAGGGATGTCCTTATACTGACAACAATTCACGGAGACAGTACCACCTCCGTCCCTGTACGAGGTACCAGTACCCACACCTCAAAACCTAATTGTATCCTGGATTACAATAAGTACATGGGCGGAGTGGATCTTTCAGATCAGGTACTGAAGCCGTACAGTGCCCTGCGGAAAACAAAAATCTGGTACAAGAAGCTGGCCGTGTATATCATCCAGATGGCACTGTATAACGCTTACGTGCTATTCCGTTCTACCAGTTAGTGGGGGACATTTATGCACTTTCAAGAGGAAGTCATAAAGAGCCTAATATTTGGGAACCAGCAGGCAGAGGGCCCCAGTACTTCTAGTACTGGCCCCCGTATTGTACCAGGGCAGCATTTTCCTGATGAAATCCCCTCCACTGGAAAAAAGGGCAGGACACAAAAAAGGTGCAAAGTTTGCTATAAAAAGGGAATAAGAAAGCAAACTATTTTCCAGTGTGACACTTGCCCCGACAAACCCGGCCTATGTATAAAGGAGTGTTTTAAAATATACCACACTTCTATGGATTATTAGGTTCATCATTTCACCGTGCTTCGGGGGTCTTGCTAATGCCACATAGCACCCACCATTCATTCCACCAGAATCTGAGCCGCAAAATCCAAAAATCACTCCTTCCCTTCTGAGTCCTGCCATGCACCCAACTGGTATTTTTTGGTCACATGTGAGACATTGCCGTACTCGGGAGAAATTGGGGCACAAATTTTGGGGTGCTTTTTCTCCTTCATACCTTATGAAAATGAAAAATTTTGAGCCAGAACTGCATTTTTGTGTAAAAAAATGTAATTTTTCATTTGCACTGCCCAGTTTTATCAAAATTGGTGAAACCCCTGGGGGTTTGAAATGTACACTATACCCCTAGATGAATTCCCTGAGGGGTGTAGTTTGCAAAATGGGGTCACTTGTGGGGGGGTTCCACTGTATTGGTGCTTTGGGGGTCTTGCTAATGCGACATAGCACCCACCAAAATTCCACCAGAATCTGTGCTGCAAAATCCAAATATCACTCCTTCCCTTCTGAGTCCTGCCATTTTTTGGTCACACATGAAGCATTGCCGTACTCGGGAGAAATTGGGGCACAGATTTAGGGGAGCTTTTTCTCCTTCATACCTTATAAAAATGAAAAATTTTGAGCCAGAACTGCATTTTTGTGTAAAAAAATGTAATTTTTCATTTGCACAGCCCAGTTGTATCAAAATTGGTGAAACCCCTGGGGGTTTGAAATGTACACTATACCCCTAGATGAATTCCCTGAGGGGTGTAGTTTGCAAAATGGGGTCACTTGTGGGGGGGTTCCACTGTATTGGTGCTTTGGGGGTCTTGCTAATGCGACATAGCACCCACCAAAATTCCACCAGAATCTGAGCTGCAAAATACAAAAATCACTCCTTCCATTCTGAGTCCTGCCATGCACCCAAATGGTATTTTTTGGTCACATGTGAGGCATTGCCGTACTCGGGAGAAATTGTGGCACAGATTTTGGGGTGCTTTGTCTCCTTCATTAATTGTGAAAATGAAAAATTTTGAGCCAGAACTGCATTTTTGTGTAAAAAATTTAATTTTTCATTTTCACTGCCCAGTTGTACCACAATTGGTGAAACCCCTGGGGGTCTGAAATGTACATTATACCCCTAGATGAATTCCCAGAGGGGTGTAGTTTGCAAAATGGGGTCACTTGTGGGGGGCTTCCACTGTATTGGTGCTTTGGGGGTCTTGCTAATGCGACATAGCACCCACCAAAATTCCACCAGAATCTGAGCTGCAAAATACAAAAATCACTCCTTCCCTTCTGAGTCCTGCCATGCACCCAAATGGTATTTTTTGGTCACATGTGAGGCATTGCCGTACTCGGGAGAAATTGGGGCACAGATTTTGGGGTGCTTTGTCTCCTTCATTCCTTGTGAAAATGAAAAATTTTGAGCCAGAACTGCATTTTTGTGTAAAAAAATGTAATTTTTCATTTGCACAGCCCAGTTGTATCAAAATTGGTGAAACCCCTGGGGGTTTGAAATGTACACTATACCCCTAGATGAATTCCCTGAGGGGTGTAGTTTGCAAAATGGGGTCACTTGTGGGGGGCTTCCACTGTATTGGTGCTTTGGGGGTCTTGCTAATGCGACATAGCACCCACCAAAATTCCACCAGAATCTGAGCTGCAAAATACAAAAATCACTCCTTCCCTTCTGAGTCCTGCCATGCACCCAAATGGTATTTTTTGGTCACATGTGAGGCATTGCCGTACTCGGGAGAAATTGGGGCACAGATTTTGGGGTGCTTTGTCTCCTTCATTCCTTGTGAAAATGACAAATTTGGAGCCAGAACTGCATTTTTGTGTAAAAAATGTAATTTTTCATTTGCACAGCCCAGTTGTATCAAAATTGGTGAAACCCCTGGGGGTTTGAAATGTACACTATACCCCTAGATGAATTCCCTGAGGGGTGTAGTTTGCAAAATGGGGTCACTTGTGGGGGGCTTCCACTGTATTGGTGCTTTGGGAGTCTTGCTAATGCGACATAGCACCCACCAAAATTCCACCAGAATCTGAGCTGCAAAATACAAAAATCACTCCTTCCCTTCTGAGTCCTGCCATGCACCCAAATGGTATTTTTTGGTCACATGTGAGGCATTGCCGTTCTCGGGAGAAATTTTGGCACAGATTTTGGGGTGCTTTGTCTCCTTCATTCCTTGTGAAAATGAAAAATTTTGAGCCAGAACTGCATTTTTGTGTAAAAAATTTAATTTTTCATTTTCACTGCCCAGTTGTACCACAATTGGTGAAACCCCTGGGGATTTGAAATGTACATTATACCCCTAGATGAATTCCCTGAGGGGTGTAGTTTGCAAAATGGGGTCACTTGTGGGGGGGTTCCTAACTTTTAGCATCTTATGGTGCCTAGAAACCTACATGGTGCCTAAAAAATAATCTCATAAAAAGGAGGCTCCAAAATCAAGTAGGTGCTCCTTCTATTATGAAGCCTGTGGTTTGGTCAACGTGCACACTAGGGCCACATATAGGATATTTATGAAAACAAAAGAATTGGGGGAATCAATTTTTAGTCACATTTCTCTAGTAAAATGTATTGTGTTCCTTAGAAAAATGTATTAAAATTGCAAATCTGCAAAAAAAATGAAATTTTGAAATTTCACCTACACTTTGTTTTAATTCCTGTGAAACACCTAAAGGGTTAACAAACTTCCAAAATGCTGTTTTGAATACTGTGAGGGGTGCAGTTTTTGAAATGGCATCATTTATGGGGGTGTCTCACATACAAGTCCCTCAAAGTCTCATCAGAACTGAACTGGTCCCTAAAAAAATCAGTGTTTAAAATTTTCTTGAAAATTTGAGAATTTGCTATTCATATTTTAAGCCTACTAGTGTCCAAAAAATTTAAAAGGAAGTTGAAATAATGATGGAAACATAAAGTAGACATATGGTCTATGTTAGTTATTAACTATTTTGAGTGGTATGATTATTTGTCTCACAAGCAGAAAATTTAACATTTTGCAAATTGCAAAATTTTCCATTTTTTTGCGAAATTTTGGTATTTTTCACAAAAAAACACAGACTGTATCGACCCAAATTTACCACTAACTTGAAGTACAATGTGTCACGAGAAAATAATCTCAAAATCACTGGGATAAGTAAAAGCAAAAAAAAGTTATCCCCACTTAAGTGATACATGTCAGATTTGAAAAAAAAGGGCTCTGTCAGGAAGGCAAAAACTGGCTGTGTCAGGAAGGGGTTAAAGACGCACATTTCTGGCCCCCCAAAAACTGGCATTTTAAATGAGAAATGAGTCCAATTAACAAAATAGGGTGAATAAGTATGTATTTCAGGGGTGAGTTAGCAGGTTATTGGGGAAGTAAGTCCTGATATTTTTGGAGGTTGCAGGGGCCACTAGACCATTCAAAATAGGCAGGCTTTAGCATATGCAGTTAGGCCCCGTAGGATGATTTTAGCTAAAAAGTGCCCCAAACACTCAAATGGCTAGTACTGTATCTGGGAAGGAAAAACATGGGAAACATGACTTAGACACCAAATGATACACTGTATGCCATGTTTCCAAATTTTTATGCACAGTGGTTACAGCATGAAGCGAATGCATGTGAAAATACAAAGGTGCATTGCATGAAACAAGTCCAATGAGCGTCCCAAAATGGCCGGCTTGCCTGCTTTCATCCATCAATTGTTCTAAATTTTTCATTACCCAATGAGCTGAGGTGGAGTCTTAGCCAGTGGTACCATCAGGGAGGTGTGTAAAGCACTTTAGGCTAGACAGCCAATCAGCTGCCAGCTTCCATCTGTCAATCAAATACAGCAGCCAATCAGAAAGCTGCCCATTGATCAGCAGGCCCTTTATGACATCACAGACAGACCCTCAGAACTATCTGTGCATGTCTAATGGCTGGCTTTCAGTTGGGCGGGTGGGTGGCAGAGGGAGGGGATGTCTGTCTCGTTTCTCCTGAAAATTGCGGTTTTTCTGCGTTTACGGGAAAAGTTGAGATCCGACGGGCAAAAGTGGGGTATCGTAGAAATCACCTTTTAAAGATGCACATTTCTGGCTCCCCAAAAATGGGCATTTCAAATGAGAAATTAGTCCAATGAACAAAATAGGGTGAATAAGTATGTATTTCAGGGGTGAGTTAGCAGGTTATTGGGGAAGTAAGTCCTGATATTTTTGGAGGTTGCAGGGGCCACTACACCATTCAAAATAGGCAGGCTTTAGCATATGCAGTTAGGCCCTGTAGGATGATTTTAGCTAAAAAGTGTCCCAAACGGGCTTGTATCTGGGAAGGGAAAATATGGGAAACATGACTTAGACACCAAATGATACACTGTATGCCATGTTTCCAAATTTTTATGCACAGTGGTTACAGCATGAAGCAAATGCATGTGAATATACAAAGGTGCATTGCATTAAACAAGCCCACTGAGCGTCCCAAAATGGCCGGCCTGCCTGCTTTCATCCATCAATTGTTCTAAATTTTTCATTACTCAATGAGCTGAGGTGGAGTCTTAGCCAGTGGTACCATCAGGGAGGTGTGTAAAGCACTTTAGGCTAGACAGCCAATCAGCTGCCAGCTTCCATCTGTCAATCAAATACAGCAGCCAATCAGAAAGCTGCCCATTGATCAGCAGGCCCTTTATGACATCACAGACAGACCCTCAGAACTATCTGTGCATGTCTAATGGCTGGCTGTCAGTTGGGCGGGTGGGTGGCAGAGGGAGGGGATGTCTGTCTCGTTTCTCCTGAAAATTGCGGTTTTTCTGCGTTTACGGGAAAAGTTGAGGTCTGACGCGCAAAAGTGGGGTATCGTAGAAATCACCTTTTAAAGACGCACATTTCTGGCCCCCCAAAAATGGGCATTTCAAATGAGAAATGAGTCCAATGAACAAATAGGGTGAATAAGTATGTATTTCAGGGGTGAGTTAGCAGGTTATTGGGGATATAAGTCCTGATATTTTTGGAGGTTGCAGGGGCCACTAGACCATTCAAAATAGGCAGGCTTTAGCATATGCAGTTAGGCCCTGTAGGATGATTTTAGCTAAAAAGTGTCCCAAACACTCAAACGGGCTTGTATCTGGGAAGGGAAAATATGGGAAACATGACTTAGACACCAAATGATACGCTGTATGCCATGTTTCCAAATTTGTATGCACAGTGGTTACAGCATGAAGCGAATGCATGTGAATATACAAAGGTGCATTGCATTAAACAAGTCCACTGAGCGTCCCAAAATGGCCGGCCTTCCTGCTTTCATCCATCAATTGTTCTAAATTTTTCATTACCCAATGAGCTGAGGTGGAGTCTTAGCCAGTGGTACCATCAGGGAGGTGTGTAAAGCACTTTAGGCTAGACAGCCAATCAGCTGCCAGCTTCCATCTGTCAATCAAATACAGCAGCCAATCAGAAAGCTGCCAAATGATCAGCAGGCCCTTTATGACATCACAGACAGACCCTCAGAACTATCTGTGCATGTCTAATGGCTGGCTGTCAGTTGGGCGGGTGGGTGGCAGAGGGAGGGGATGTCTGTCTCGTTTCTCCAGAAAATTGCGGTTTTTCTGCGTTTACGGGAAAAGTTGAGATCCGACGCGCAAAAGTGGGGTATCGTAGAAATCACCTTTTACAGACGCACATTTCTGGCTCCCCAAAAATGGGCATTTCAAATGAGAAATTAGTCCAATGAACAAAATAGGGTGAATAAGTATGTATTTCAGGGGTGAGTTAGCAGGTTATTGGGGAAGTAAGTCCTGATATTTTTGGAGGTTGCAGTGGCCACTACACCATTCAAAATAGGCAGGCTTTAGCATATGCAGTTAGGCCCTGTAGGATGATTTTAGCTAAAAAGTGTCCCAAACACTCAAACGGGCTTGTATCTGGAAAGGGAAAATATGGGAAACATGACTTAGACACCAAATGATACACTGTATGCCATGTTTCCAAATTTTTATGCACAGTGGTTACAGCATTAAGCGAATGCATGTGAATATACAAAGGTGCATTGCATTAAACAAGTCCAATGAGCGTCCCAAAATGGCCGGCCTGCCTGCTTTCATCCATCAATTGTTCTAAATTTTTCATTACCCAATGAGCTGAGGTGGAGTCTTAGCCAGTGGTACCATCAGGGAGGTGTGTAAACCACTTTAGGCTAGACAGCCAATCAGCTGCCAGCTTCCATCTGTCAATCAAATACAGCAGCCAATCAGAAAGCTGCCCATTGATCAGCAGGCCCTTTATGACATCACAGACAGACCCTCAGAACTATCTGTGCATGTCTAATGGCTGGCTGTCAGTTGGGCGGGTGGGTGGCAGAGGGAGGGGATGTCTGTCTCGTTTCTCCTGAAAATTGCGTTTTTTCTGCGTTTACGGGAAAAGTTGAGGTCCGACGCGCAAAAGTGGGGTATCGTAGAAATCACCTTTTAAAGACGCACATTTCTGGCCCCCCAAAAATGGGCATTTCAAATGAGAAATGAGTCCAATTAACAAAATAGGGTGAATTAGTATGTATTTCAGGGGTGAGTTAGCAGGTTATTGGGGAAGTAAGTCCTGATATTTTTGGAGGTTGCAGGGGCCACTAGACCATTCAAAATAGGCAGGCTTTAGCATATGCAGTTAGGCCCCGTAGGATGATTTTAGCTAAAAAGTGCCCCAAACACTCAAACGGCTTGTATCTGGAAAGGGAAAATATGGGAAACATGACTTAGACACCAAATGATACACTGTATGCCATGTTTCCAAATTTTTATGCACAGTGGTTACAGCATGAAGCGAATGCATGTGAATATACAAAGGTGCATTGCATTAAACAAGTCCACTGACCATCCCAAAATGGCCGGCCTGCCTGCTTTCATCCATCAATTGTTCTAAATTTTTTATTACCCAATGAGCTGAGGTGGAGTCTTAGCCAGTGGTACCATCAGGGAGGTGTGTAAAGCACTTTAGGCTAGACAGCCAATCAGCTGCCAGCTTCCATCTGTCAATCAAATACAGCAGCCAATCAGAAAGCTGCCCATTGATCAGCAGGCCCTTTATGACATCACAGACAGACCCTCAGAACTATCTGTGCATGTCTAATGGCTGGCTGTCAGTTGGGCGGGTGGGTGGCAGAGGGAGGGGATGTCTGTCTCGTTTCTCCTGAAAATTGCGTTTTTTCTGCGTTTACGGGAAAAGTTGAGGTCTGACGCGCAAAAGTGGGGTATCGTAGAAATCACCTTTTAAAGACGCACATTTCTGGCCCCCCAAAAATGGGCATTTCAAATGAGAAATGAGTCCAATGAACAAATAGGGTGAATAAGTATGTATTTCAGGGGTGAGTTAGCAGGTTATTGGGGATATAAGTCCTGATATTTTTGGAGGTTGCAGGGGCCACTAGACCATTCAAAATAGGCAGGCTTTAGCATATGCAGTTAGGCCCTGTAGGATGATTTTAGCTAAAAAGTGTCCCAAACACTCAAACGGGCTTGTATCTGGGAAGGGAAAATATGGGAAACATGACTTAGACACCAAATGATACGCTGTATGCCATGTTTCCAAATTTGTATGCACAGTGGTTACAGCATGAAGCGAATGCATGTGAATATACAAAGGTGCATTGCATTAAACAAGTCCACTGAGCGTCCCAAAATGGCCGGCCTTCCTGCTTTCATCCATCAATTGTTCTAAATTTTTCATTACCCAATGAGCTGAGGTGGAGTCTTAGCCAGTGGTACCATCAGGGAGGTGTGTAAAGCACTTTAGGCTAGACAGCCAATCAGCTGCCAGCTTCCATCTGTCAATCAAATACAGCAGCCAATCAGAAAGCTGCCAAATGATCAGCAGGCCCTTTATGACATCACAGACAGACCCTCAGAACTATCTGTGCATGTCTAATGGCTGGCTGTCAGTTGGGCGGGTGGGTGGCAGAGGGAGGGGATGTCTGTCTCGCTTCTCCTGAAATTGCGGTTTTTCTGCGTTTACGGGAAAAGTTGAGATCCGACGCGCAAAAGTGGGGTATCGTAGAAATCATCTTTTACAGACGCACATTTCTGGCTCCCCAAAAATGGGCATTTCAAATGAGAAATTAGTCCAATGAACAAAATAGGGTGAATAAGTATGTATTTCAGGGGTGAGTTAGCAGGTTATTGGGGAAGTAAGTCCTGATATTTTTGGAGGTTGCAGTGGCCACTACACCATTCAAAATAGGCAGGCTTTAGCATATGCAGTTAGGCCCTGTAGGATGATTTTAGCTAAAAAGTGTCCCAAACACTCAAACGGGCTTGTATCTGGAAAGGGAAAATATGGGAAACATGACTTAGACACCAAATGATACACTGTATGCCATGTTTCCAAATTTTTATGCACAGTGGTTACAGCATTAAGCGAATGCATGTGAATATACAAAGGTGCATTGCATTAAACAAGTCCAATGAGCGTCCCAAAATGGCCGGCCTGCCTGCTTTCATCCATCAATTGTTCTAAATTTTTCATTACCCAATGAGCTGAGGTGGAGTCTTAGCCAGTGGTACCATCAGGGAGGTGTGTAAACCACTTTAGGCTAGACAGCCAATCAGCTGCCAGCTTCCATCTGTCAATCAAATACAGCAGCCAATCAGAAAGCTGCCCATTGATCAGCAGGCCCTTTATGACATCACAGACAGACCCTCAGAACTATCTGTGCATGTCTAATGGCTGGCTGTCAGTTGGGCGGGTGGGTGGCAGAGGGAGGGGATGTCTGTCTCGTTTCTCCTGAAAATTGCGTTTTTTCTGCGTTTACGGGAAAAGTTGAGGTCCGACGCGCAAAAGTGGGGTATCGTAGAAATCACCTTTTAAAGACGCACATTTCTGGCCCCCCAAAAATGGGCATTTCAAATGAGAAATGAGTCCAATTAACAAAATAAGGTGAATAAGTATGTATTTCAGGGGTGAGTTAGCAGGTTATTGGGGAAGTAAGTCCTGATATTTTTGGAGGTTGCAGGGGCCACTAGACCATTCAAAATAGGCAGGCTTTAGCATATGCAGTTAGGCCCCGTAGGATGATTTTAGCTAAAAAGTGCCCCAAACACTCAAACGGGCTTGTATCTGGAAAGGGAAAATATGGGAAACATGACTTAGACACCAAATGATACACTGTATGCCATGTTTCCAAATTTTTATGCACAGTGGTTACAGCATGAAGCGAATGCATGTGAATATACAAAGGTGCATTGCATTAAACAAGTCCACTGACCATCCCAAAATGGCCGGCCTGCCTGCTTTCATCCATCAATTGTTCTAAATTTTTCATTACTCAATGAGCTGAGGTGGAGTCTTAGCCAGTAGTACCATCAGGGAGGTGTGTAAAGCACTTTAGGCTAGACAGCCAATCAGCTGCCAGCTTCCATCTGTCAATCAAATACAGCAGCCAATCAGAAAGCTGCCCATTGATCAGCAGGCCCTTTATGACATCACAGACAGACCCTCAGAACTATCTGTGCATGTCTAATGGCTGGCTGTCAGTTGGGCGGGTGGGTGGCAGAGGGAGGGGATGTCTGTCTCGTTTCTCCTGAAAATTGCGGTTTTTCTGCGTTTACGGGAAAAGTTGAGATCCGACGCGCAAAAGTGGGGTATCGTAGAAATCACCTTTTACAGACGCACATTTCTGGCTCCCCAAAAATGGGCATTTCAAATGAGAAATTAGTCCAATGAACAAAATAGGGTGAATAAGTATGTATTTCAGGGGTGAGTTAGCAGGTTATTGGGGAAGTAAGTCCTGATATTTGTGGAGGTTGCAGGGGCCACTACACCATTCAAAATAGGCAGGCTTTAGCATATGCAGTTAGGCCCTGTAGGATGATTTTAGCTAAAAAGTGTCCCAAACGGGCTTGTATCTGGGAAGGGAAAATATGGGAAACATGACTTTGACACCAAATGATACACTGTATGCCATGTTTCCAAATTTTTATGCACAGTGGTTACAGCATGAAGCAAATGCATGTGAATATACAAAGGTGCATTGCATTAAACAAGCCCACTGAGCGTCCCAAAATGGCCGGCCTGCCTGCTTTCATCCATCAATTGTTCTAAATTTTTCATTACCCAATGAGCTGAGGTGGAGTCTTAGCCAGTGGTACCATCAGGGAGGTGTGTAAAGCACTTTAGGCTAGACAGCCAATCAGCTGCCAGCTTCCATCTGTCAATCAAATACAGCAGCCAATCAGAAAGCTGCCCATTGATCAGCAGGCCCTTTATGACATCACAGACAGACTCTCAGAACTATCTGTGCATGTCTAATGGCTGGCTTTCAGTTGGGCGGGTGGGTGGCAGAGGGAGGGGATGTCTGTCTCGTTTCTCCTGAAAATTGCGGTTTTTCTGCGTTTACGGGAAAAGTTGAGGTCCGACGCGCAAAAGTGGGATATCGTAGAAATCACCTTTTAAAGACGCACATTTCTGGCACCTCAAAAATGGGCATTTCAAATGAGAAATGAGTCCAATGAACAAAATAGGGTGAATAAGTATGTATTTCAGGGGTGAGTTAGCAGGTTATTGGGGAAGTAAGTCCTGATATTTTTGGAGGTTGCAGGGGCCACTACACCATTCAAAATAGGCAGGCTTTAGCATATGCAGTTAGGCCCCGTAGGATTATTTTAGCTAAAAAGTGCCCCAAACACTCCAACGGGCTTGTATCTGGGAAGGGAAAATATGGGAAACATGACTTAGACACCAAATGATACACTGTGTGCCATGTTTCCAAATTTTTATGCACAGTGGTAACAGCATGAAGCGAATGCATGTGAATATACAAAGGTGCATTGCATTAAACAAGTCCAATGAGTGTCCCAAAATGGCCGGCCTGCCTGCTTTCATCCATCAATTGTTCTAAATTTTTCATTACCCAATGAGCTGAGGTGGAGTCTTAGCCAGTGGTACCATCAGGGAGGTGTGTAAAGCACTTTAGGCTAGACAGCCAATCAGCTGCCAGCTTCCATCTGTCAATCAAATACAGCAGCCAATCAGAAAGCTGCCCATTGATCAGCAGGCCCTTTATGACATCACAGACAGACCCTCAGAACTATCTGTGCATGTCTAATGGCTGGCTGTCAGTTGGGCGGGTGGGTGGCAGAGGGAGGGGATGTCTGTCTCGTTTCTCCTGAAAATTGCGGTTTTTCTGCGTTTATGGGAAAAGTTGAGGTCCGACGCGCAAAAGTGGGGTATCGTAGAAACCACCTTTTAAAGACGCACATTTCTGGCCCCCCAAAAATGGGCATTTCAAATGAGAAATGAGTCCAATGAACAAAATAGGGTGAATAAGTATGTATTTCAGGGGTGAGTTAGCAGGTTATTGGGGAAGTAAGTCCTGATATTTTTGGAGGTTGCGGGGGCCACTAGACCATTCAAAATAGGCAGGCTTTACCATATGCAGTTAGGCCCCGTAGGATGATTTTAGCTAAAAAGTGCCCCAAACACTCAAACGGGCTAGTATCTGGGAAGGAAAAACATGGGAAACATGACTTAGACACCAAATGATACACTGTATGCCATGTTTCCAAATTTTTATGCACAGTGGTTACAGCATGAAGCGAATGCATGTGAATATACAAAGCTTCATTGCATTAAACAAGTCCACTGACCATCCCAAAATGGCCGGCCTGCCTGCTTTCATCCATCAATTGTTCTAAATTTTTCATTACTCAATGAGCTGAGGTGGAGTCTTAGCCAGTGGTACCATCAGGGAGGTGTGTAAAGCACTTTAGGCTAGACAGCCAATCAGCTGCCAGCTTCCATCTGTCAATCAAATACAGCAGCCAATCAGAAAGCTGCCCATTGATCAGCAGGCCCTTTATGACATCACAGACAGACCCTCAGAACTATCTGTGCATGTCTAATGGCTGGCTGTCAGTTGGGCGGGTGGGTGGCAGAGGGAGGGGATGTCTGTCTCGTTTCTCCTGAAAATTGCGGTTTTTCTGCGTTTACGGGAAAAGTTGAGGTCTGACGCGCAAAAGTGGGGTATCGTAGAAATCACCTTTTAAAGACGCACATTTCTGGCCCCCCAAAATGGGCATTTCAAATGAGAAATGAGTCCAATGAACAAATAGGGTGAATAAGTATGTATTTCAGGGGTGAGTTAGCAGGTTATTGGGGATATAAGTCCTGATATTTTTGGAGGTTGCAGGGGCCACTAGACCATTCAAAATAGGCAGGCTTTAGCATATGCAGTTAGGCCCTGTAGGATGATTTTAGCTAAAAAGTGTCCCAAACACTCAAACGGGCTTGTATCTGGGAAGGGAAAATATGGGAAACATGACTTAGACACCAAATGATACGCTGTATGCCATGTTTCCAAATTTGTATGCACAGTGGTTACAGCATGAAGCGAATGCATGTGAATATACAAAGGTGCATTGCATTAAACAAGTCCACTGAGCGTCCCAAAATGGCCGGCCTTCCTGCTTTCATCCATCAATTGTTCTAAATTTTTCATTACCCAATGAGCTGAGGTGGAGTCTTAGCCAGTGGTACCATCAGGGAGGTGTGTAAAGCACTTTAGGCTAGACAGCCAATCAGCTGCCAGCTTCCATCTGTCAATCAAATACAGCAGCCAATCAGAAAGCTGCCAAATGATCAGCAGGCCCTTTATGACATCACAGACAGACCCTCAGAACTATCTGTGCATGTCTAATGGCTGGCTGTCAGTTGGGCGGGTGGGTGGCAGAGGGAGGGGATGTCTGTCTCGCTTCTCCTGAAAATTGCGGTTTTTCTGCGTTTACGGGAAAAGTTGAGATCCGACGCGCAAAAGTGGGGTATCATAGAAATCACCTTTTACAGACGCATATTTCTGGCTCCCCAAAAATGGGCATTTCAAATGAGAAATTAGTCCAATGAACAAAATAGGGTGAATAAGTATGTATTTCAGGGGTGAGTTAGCAGGTTATTGGGGAAGTAAGTCCTGATATTTTTGGAGGTTGCAGTGGCCACTACACCATTCAAAATAGGCAGGCTTTAGCATATGCAGTTAGGCCCTGTAGGATGATTTTAGCTAAAAAGTGTCCCAAACACTCAAACGGGCTTGTATCTGGAAAGGGAAAATATGGGAAACATGACTTAGACACCAAATGATACACTGTATGCCATGTTTCCAAATTTTTATGCACAGTGGTTACAGCATTAAGCGAATGCATGTGAATATACAAAGGTGCATTGCATTAAACAAGTCCAATGAGCGTCCCAAAATGGCCGGCCTGCCTGCTTTCATCCATCAATTGTTCTAAATTTTTCATTACCCAATGAGCTGAGGTGGAGTCTTAGCCAGTGGTACCATCAGGGAGGTGTGTAAACCACTTTAGGCTAGACAGCCAATCAGCTGCCAGCTTCCATCTGTCAATCAAATACAGCAGCCAATCAGAAAGCTGCCCATTGATCAGCAGGCCCTTAATGACATCACAGACAGACCCTCAGAACTATCTGTGCATGTCTAATGGCTGGCTTTCAGTTGGGCGGGTGGGTGGCAGAGGGAGGGGATGTCTGTCTCGTTTCTCCTGAAAATTGCGGTTTTTCTGCGTTTACGGGAAAAGTTGAGGTCCGTCGCGCAAAAGTGGGGTATCGTAGAAATCACCTTTTAAAGACGCACATTTCTGGCTCCCCAAAAATGGGCATTTCAAATGAGAAATTAGTCCAATGAACAAAATAGGGTGAATAAGTATGTATTTCAGGGGTGAGTTAGCAGGTTATTGGGGAAGTAAGTCCTGATATTTGTGGAGGTTGCAGGGGCCACTACACCATTCAAAATAGGCAGGCTTTAGCATATGCAGTTAGGCCCTGTAGGATGATTTTAGCTAAAAAGTGTCCCAAACGGGCTTGTATCTGGGAAGGGAAAATATGGGAAACATGACTTTGACACCAAATGATACACTATATGCCATGTTTCCAAATTTTTATGCACAGTGGTTACAGCATGAAGCAAATGCATGTGAATATACAAAGGTGCATTGCATTAAACAAGCCCACTGAGCGTCCCAAAATGGCCGGCCTGCCTGCTTTCATCCATCAATTGTTCTAAATTTTTCATTACCCAATGAGCTGAGGTGGAGTCTTAGCCAGTGGTACCATCAGGGAGGTGTGTAAAGCACTTTAGGCTAGACAGCCAATCAGCTGCCAGCTTCCATCTGTCAATCAAATACAGCAGCCAATCAGAAAGCTGCCCATTGATCAGCAGGCCCTTTATGACACCACAGACAGACCCTCAGAACTATCTGTGCATGTCTAATGGCTGGCTTTCAGTTGGGCGGGTGGGTGGCAGAGGGAGGGGATGTCTGTCTCGTTTCTCCTGAAAATTGCGGTTTTTCTGCGTTTACGGGAAAAGTTGAGGTCCGACGCGCAAAAGTGGGGTATCGTAGAAATCACCTTTTAAAGACGCACATTTCTGGCGCCTCAAAAATGGGCATTTCAAATGAGAAATGAGTCCAATGAACAAAATAGGGTGAATAAGTATGTATTTCAGGGGTGAGTTAGCAGGTTATTGGGGAAGTAAGTCCTGATATTTTTGGAGGTTGCAGGGGCCACTACACCATTCAAAATAGGCAGGCTTTAGCATATGCAGTTAGGCCCCGTAGGATGATTTTAGCTAAAAAGTGCCCCAAACACTCCAACGGGCTTGTATCTGGGAAGGGAAAATATGGGAAACATGACTTAGACACCAAATGATACACTGTATGCCATGTTTCCAAATTTTTATGCACAATGGTAACAGCATGAAGCGAATGCATGTGAATATACAAAGGTGCATTGCATTAAACAAGTCCAATGAGTGTCCCAAAATGGCCGGCCTGCCTGCTTTCATCCATCAATTGTTCTAAATTTTTCATTACCCAATGAGCTGAGGTGGAGTCTTAGCCAGTGGTACCATCAGGGAGGTGTGTAAAGCACTTTAGGCTAGACAGCCAATCAGCTGCCAGCTTCCATCTGTCAATCAAATACAGCAGCCAATCAGAAAGCTGCCCATTGATCAGCAGGCCCTTTATGACATCACAGACAGACCCTCAGAACTATCTGTGCATGTCTAATGGCTGGCTGTCAGTTGGGCGGGTGGGTGGCAGAGGGAGGGGATGTCTGTCTCGTTTCTCCTGAAAATTGCGGTTTTTCTGCGTTTATGGGAAAAGTTGAGGTCCGACGCGCAAAAGTGGGGTATCGTAGAAACCACCTTTTAAAGACGCACATTTCTGGCCCCCCAAAAATGGGCATTTCAAATGAGAAATGAGTACAAAGAACAAAATAGGGTGAATAAGTATGTATTTCAGGGGTGAGTTAGCAGATTATTGGGGAAGTAAGTCCTGATATTTTTGGAGGTTGCGGGGGCCACTAGACCATTCAAAATAGGCAGGCTTTACCATATGCAGTTAGGCCCCGTAGGATGATTTTAGCTAAAAAGTGCCCCAAACACTCAAACGGGCTAGTATCTGGGAAGGAAAAACATGGGAAACATGACTTAGACACCAAATGATACACTGTATGCCATGTTTCCAAATTTTTATGCACAGTGGTTACAGCATGAAGCGAATGCATGTGAATATACAAAGCTTCATTGCATTAAACAAGTCCACTGACCATCCCAAAATGGCCGGCCTGCCTGCTTTCATCCATCAATTGTTCTAAATTTTTCATTACTCAATGAGCTGAGGTGGAGTCTTAGCCAGTGGTACCATCAGGGAGGTGTGTAAAGCACTTTAGGCTAGACAGCCAATCAGCTGCCAGCTTCCATCTGTCAATCAAATACAGCAGCCAATCAGAAAGCTGCCCATTGATCAGCAGGCCCTTTATGACATCACAGACAGACCCTCAGAACTATCTGTGCATGTCTAATGGCTGGCTGTCAGTTGGGCGGGTGGGTGGCAGAGGGAGGGGATGTCTGTCTCGTTTCTCCTGAAAATTGCGGTTTTTCTGCGTTTACGGGAAAAGTTGAGGTCTGACGCGCAAAAGTGGGGTATCGTAGAAATCACCTTTTAAAGACGCACATTTCTGGCCCCCCAAAAATGGGCATTTCAAATGAGAAATGAGTCCAATGAACAAATAGGGTGAATAAGTATGTATTTCAGGGGTGAGTTAGCAGGTTATTGGGGATATAAGTCCTGATATTTTTGGAGGTTGCAGGGGCCACTAGACCATTCAAAATAGGCAGGCTTTAGCATATGCAGTTAGGCCCTGTAGGATGATTTTAGCTAAAAAGTGTCCCAAACACTCAAACGGGCTTGTATCTGGGAAGGGAAAATATGGGAAACATGACTTAGACACCAAATGATACGCTGTATGCCATGTTTCCAAATTTGTATGCACAGTGGTTACAGCATGAAGCGAATGCATGTGAATATACAAAGGTGCATTGCATTAAACAAGTCCACTGAGCGTCCCAAAATGGCCGGCCTTCCTGCTTTCATCCATCAATTGTTCTAAATTTTTCATTACCCAATGAGCTTAGGTGGAGTCTTAGCCAGTGGTACCATCAGGGAGGTGTGTAAAGCACTTTAGGCTAGACAGCCAATCAGCTGCCAGCTTCCATCTGTCAATCAAATACAGCAGCCAATCAGAAAGCTGCCAAATGATCAGCAGGCCCTTTATGACATCACAGACAGACCCTCAGAACTATCTGTGCATGTCTAATGGCTGGCTGTCAGTTGGGCGGGTGGGTGGCAGAGGGAGGGGATGTCTGTCTCGCTTCTCCTGAAAATTGCGGTTTTTCTGCGTTTACGGGAAAAGTTGAGATCCGACGCGCAAAAGTGGGGTATCGTAGAAATCACCTTTTACAGACGCACATTTCTGGCTCCCCAAAAATGGGCATTTCAAATGAGAAATTAGTCCAATGAACAAAATAGGGTGAATAAGTATGTATTTCAGGGGTGAGTTAGCAGGTTATTGGGGAAGTAAGTCCTGATATTTTTGGAGGTTGCAGTGGCCACTACACCATTCAAAATAGGCAGGCTTTAGCATATGCAGTTAGGCCCTGTAGGATGATTTTAGCTAAAAAGTGTCCCAAACACTCAAACGGGCTTGTATCTGGAAAGGGAAAATATGGGAAACATGACTTAGACACCAAATGATACACTGTATGCCATGTTTCCAAATTTTTATGCACAGTGGTTACAGCATTAAGCGAATGCATGTGAATATACAAAGGTGCATTGCATTAAACAAGTCCAATGAGCGTCCCAAAATGGCCGGCCTGCCTGCTTTCATCCATCAATTGTTCTAAATTTTTCATTACCCAATGAGCTGAGGTGGAGTCTTAGCCAGTGGTACCATCAGGGAGGTGTGTAAACCACTTTAGGCTAGACAGCCAATCAGCTGCCAGCTTCCATCTGTCAATCAAATACAGCAGCCAATCAGAAAGCTGCCCATTGATCAGCAGGCCCTTTATGACATCACAGACAGACCCTCAGAACTATCTGTGCATGTCTAATGGCTGGCTGTCAGTTGGGCGGGTGGGTGGCAGAGGGAGGGGATGTCTGTCTCGTTTCTCCTGAAAATTGCGTTTTTTCTGCGTTTACGGGAAAAGTTGAGGTCCGACGCGCAAAAGTGGGGTATCGTAGAAATCACCTTTTAAAGACGCACATTTCTGGCCCCCCAAAAATGGGCATTTCAAATGAGAAATGAGTCCAATTAACAAAATAGGGTGAATAAGTATGTATTTCAGGGGTGAGTTAGCAGGTTATTGGGGAAGTAAGTCCTGATATTTTTGGAGGTTGCAGGGGCCACTAGACCATTCAAAATAGGCAGGCTTTAGCATATGCAGTTAGGCCCCGTAGGATGATTTTAGCTAAAAAGTGCCCCAAACACTCAAACGGGCTTGTATCTGGAAAGGGAAAATATGGGAAACATGACTTAGACACCAAATGATACACTGTATGCCATGTTTCCAAATTTTTATGCACAGTGGTTACAGCATGAAGCGAATGCATGTGAATATACAAAGGTGCATTGCATTAAACAAGTCCACTGACCATCCCAAAATGGCCGGCCTGCCTGCTTTCATCCATCAATTGTTCTAAATTTTTTATTACCCAATGAGCTGAGGTGGAGTCTTAGCCAGTGGTACCATCAGGGAGGTGTGTAAAGCACTTTAGGCTAGACAGCCAATCAGCTGCCAGCTTCCATCTGTCAATCAAATACAGCAGCCAATCAGAAAGCTGCCCATTGATCAGCAGGCCCTTTATGACATCACAGACAGACCCTCAGAACTATCTGTGCATGTCTAATGGCTGGCTGTCAGTTGGGCGGGTGGGTGGCAGAGGGAGGGGATGTCTGTCTCGTTTCTCCTGAAAATTGCGTTTTTTCTGCGTTTACGGGAAAAGTTGATGTCTGACGCGCAAAAGTGGGGTATCGTAGAAATCACCTTTTAAAGACGCACATTTCTGGCCCCCCAAAAATGGGCATTTCAAATGAGAAATGAGTCCAATGAACAAATAGGGTGAATAAGTATGTATTTCAGGGGTGAGTTAGCAGGTTATTGGGGATATAAGTCCTGATATTTTTGGAGGTTGCAGGGGCCACTAGACCATTCAAAATAGGCAGGCTTTAGCATATGCAGTTAGGCCCTGTAGGATGATTTTAGCTAAAAAGTGTCCCAAACACTCAAACGGGCTTGTATCTGGGAAGGGAAAATATGGGAAACATGACTTAGACACCAAATGATACGCTGTATGCCATGTTTCCAAATTTGTATGCACAGTGGTTACAGCATGAAGCGAATGCATGTGAATATACAAAGGTGCATTGCATTAAACAAGTCCACTGAGCGTCCCAAAATGGCCGGCCTTCCTGCTTTCATCCATCAATTGTTCTAAATTTTTCATTACCCAATGAGCTGAGGTGGAGTCTTAGCCAGTGGTACCATCAGGGAGGTGTGTAAAGCACTTTAGGCTAGACAGCCAATCAGCTGCCAGCTTCCATCTGTCAATCAAATACAGCAGCCAATCAGAAAGCTGCCAAATGATCAGCAGGCCCTTTATGACATCACAGACAGACCCTCAGAACTATCTGTGCATGTCTAATGGCTGGCTGTCAGTTGGGCGGGTGGGTGGCAGAGGGAGGGGATGTCTGTCTCGCTTCTCCTGAAATTGCGGTTTTTCTGCGTTTACGGGAAAAGTTGAGATCCGACGCGCAAAAGTGGGGTATCGTAGAAATCATCTTTTACAGACGCACATTTATGGCTCCCCAAAAATGGGCATTTCAAATGAGAAATTAGTCCAATGAACAAAATAGGGTGAATAAGTATGTATTTCAGGGGTGAGTTAGCAGGTTATTGGGGAAGTAAGTCCTGATATTTTTGGAGGTTGCAGTGGCCACTACACCATTCAAAATAGGCAGGCTTTAGCATATGCAGTTAGGCCCTGTAGGATGATTTTAGCTAAAAAGTGTCCCAAACACTCAAACGGGCTTGTATCTGGAAAGGGAAAATATGGGAAACATGACTTAGACACCAAATGATACACTGTATGCCATGTTTCCAAATTTTTATGCACAGTGGTTACAGCATTAAGCGAATGCATGTGAATATACAAAGGTGCATTGCATTAAACAAGTCCAATGAGCGTCCCAAAATGGCCGGCCTGCCTGCTTTCATCCATCAATTGTTCTAAATTTTTCATTACCCAATGAGCTGAGGTGGAGTCTTAGCCAGTGGTACCATCAGGGAGGTGTGTAAACCACTTTAGGCTAGACAGCCAATCAGCTGCCAGCTTCCATCTGTCAATCAAATACAGCAGCCAATCAGAAAGCTGCCCATTGATCAGCAGGCCCTTTATGACATCACAGACAGACCCTCAGAACTATCTGTGCATGTCTAATGGCTGGCTGTCAGTTGGGCGGGTGGGTGGCAGAGGGAGGGGATGTCTGTCTCGTTTCTCCTGAAAATTGCGTTTTTTCTGCGTTTACGGGAAAAGTTGAGGTCCGACGCGCAAAAGTGGGGTATCGTAGAAATCACCTTTTAAAGACGCACATTTCTGGCCCCCCAAAAATGGGCATTTCAAATGAGAAATGAGTCCAATGAACAAAATAGGGTGAATAAGTATGTATTTCAGGGGTGAGTTAGCAGGTTATTGGGGAAGTAAGTCCTGATATTTTTGGAGGTTGCAGTGGCCACTACACCATTCAAAATAGGCAGGCTTTAGCATATGCAGTTAGGCCCTGTAGGATGATTTTAGCTAAAAAGTGTCCCAAACACTCAAACGGGCTTGTATCTGGAAAGGGAAAATATGGGAAACATGACTTAGACACCAAATGATACACTGTATGCCATGTTTCCAAATTTTTATGCACAGTGGTTACAGCATTAAGCGAATGCATGTGAATATACAAAGGTGCATTGCATTAAACAAGTCCAATGAGCGTCCCAAAATGGCCGGCCTGCCTGCTTTCATCCATCAATTGTTCTAAATTTTTCATTACCCAATGAGCTGAGGTGGAGTCTTAGCCAGTGGTACCATCAGGGAGGTGTGTAAACCACTTTAGGCTAGACAGCCAATCAGCTGCCAGCTTCCATCTGTCAATCAAATACAGCAGCCAATCAGAAAGCTGCCCATTGATCAGCAGGCCCTTTATGACATCACAGACAGACCCTCAGAACTATCTGTGCATGTCTAATGGCTGGCTGTCAGTTGGGCGGGTGGGTGGCAGAGGGAGGGGATGTCTGTCTCGTTTCTCCTGAAAATTGCGTTTTTTCTGCGTTTACGGGAAAAGTTGAGGTCCGACGCGCAAAAGTGGGGTATCGTAGAAATCACCTTTTAAAGACGCACATTTCTGGCCCCCCAAAAATGGGCATTTCAAATGAGAAATGAGTCCAATTAACAAAATAGGGTGAATAAGTATGTATTTCAGGGGTGAGTTAGCAGGTTATTGGGGAAGTAAGTCCTGATATTTTTGGAGGTTGCAGGGGCCACTAGACCATTCAAAATAGGCAGGCTTTAGCATATGCAGTTAGGCCCCGTAGGATGATTTTAGCTAAAAAGTGCCCCAAACACTCAAACGGGCTTGTATCTGGAAAGGGAAAATATGGGAAACATGACTTAGACACCAAATGATACACTGTATGCCATGTTTCCAAATTTTTATGCACAGTGGTTACAGCATGAAGCGAATGCATGTGAATATACAAAGGTGCATTGCATTAAACAAGTCCACTGACCATCCCAAAATGGCCGGCCTGCCTGCTTTCATCCATCAATTGTTCTAAATTTTTTATTACCCAATGAGCTGAGGTGGAGTCTTAGCCAGTGGTACCATCAGGGAGGTGTGTAAAGCACTTTAGGCTAGACAGCCAATCAGCTGCCAGCTTCCATCTGTCAATCAAATACAGCAGCCAATCAGAAAGCTGCCCATTGATCAGCAGGCCCTTTATGACATCACAGACAGACCCTCAGAACTATCTGTGCATGTCTAATGGCTGGCTGTCAGTTGGGCGGGTGGGTGGCAGAGGGAGGGGATGTCTGTCTCGTTTCTCCTGAAAATTGCGTTTTTTCTGCGTTTACGGGAAAAGTTGATGTCTGACGCGCAAAAGTGGGGTATCGTAGAAATCACCTTTTAAAGACGCACATTTCTGGCCCCCCAAAAATGGGCATTTCAAATGAGAAATGAGTCCAATGAACAAATAGGGTGAATAAGTATGTATTTCAGGGGTGAGTTAGCAGGTTATTGGGGATATAAGTCCTGATATTTTTGGAGGTTGCAGGGGCCACTAGACCATTCAAAATAGGCAGGCTTTAGCATATGCAGTTAGGCCCTGTAGGATGATTTTAGCTAAAAAGTGTCCCAAACACTCAAACGGGCTTGTATCTGGGAAGGGAAAATATGGGAAACATGACTTAGACACCAAATGATACGCTGTATGCCATGTTTCCAAATTTGTATGCACAGTGGTTACAGCATGAAGCGAATGCATGTGAATATACAAAGGTGCATTGCATTAAACAAGTCCACTGAGCGTCCCAAAATGGCCGGCCTTCCTGCTTTCATCCATCAATTGTTCTAAATTTTTCATTACCCAATGAGCTGAGGTGGAGTCTTAGCCAGTGGTACCATCAGGGAGGTGTGTAAAGCACTTTAGGCTAGACAGCCAATCAGCTGCCAGCTTCCATCTGTCAATCAAATACAGCAGCCAATCAGAAAGCTGCCAAATGATCAGCAGGCCCTTTATGACATCACAGACAGACCCTCAGAACTATCTGTGCATGTCTAATGGCTGGCTGTCAGTTGGGCGGGTGGGTGGCAGAGGGAGGGGATGTCTGTCTCGCTTCTCCTGAAATTGCGGTTTTTCTGCGTTTACGGGAAAAGTTGAGATCCGACGCGCAAAAGTGGGGTATCGTAGAAATCATCTTTTACAGACGCACATTTATGGCTCCCCAAAAATGGGCATTTCAAATGAGAAATTAGTCCAATGAACAAAATAGGGTGAATAAGTATGTATTTCAGGGGTGAGTTAGCAGGTTATTGGGGAAGTAAGTCCTGATATTTTTGGAGGTTGCAGTGGCCACTACACCATTCAAAATAGGCAGGCTTTAGCATATGCAGTTAGGCCCTGTAGGATGATTTTAGCTAAAAAGTGTCCCAAACACTCAAACGGGCTTGTATCTGGAAAGGGAAAATATGGGAAACATGACTTAGACACCAAATGATACACTGTATGCCATGTTTCCAAATTTTTATGCACAGTGGTTACAGCATTAAGCGAATGCATGTGAATATACAAAGGTGCATTGCATTAAACAAGTCCAATGAGCGTCCCAAAATGGCCGGCCTGCCTGCTTTCATCCATCAATTGTTCTAAATTTTTCATTACCCAATGAGCTGAGGTGGAGTCTTAGCCAGTGGTACCATCAGGGAGGTGTGTAAACCACTTTAGGCTAGACAGCCAATCAGCTGCCAGCTTCCATCTGTCAATCAAATACAGCAGCCAATCAGAAAGCTGCCCATTGATCAGCAGGCCCTTTATGACATCACAGACAGACCCTCAGAACTATCTGTGCATGTCTAATGGCTGGCTGTCAGTTGGGCGGGTGGGTGGCAGAGGGAGGGGATGTCTGTCTCGTTTCACCTGAAAATTGCGTTTTTTCTGCGTTTACGGGAAAAGTTGAGGTCCGACGCGCAAAAGTGGGGTATCGTAGAAATCACCTTTTAAAGACGCACATTTCTGGCCCCCCAAAAATGGGCATTTCAAATGAGAAATGAGTCCAATTAACAAAATAAGGTGAATAAGTATGTATTTCAGGGGTGAGTTAGCAGGTTATTGGGGAAGTAAGTCCTGATATTTTTGGAGGTTGCAGGGGCCACTAGACCATTCAAAATAGGCAGGCTTTAGCATATGCAGTTAGGCCCCGTAGGATGATTTTAGCTAAAAAGTGCCCCAAACACTCAAACGGGCTTGTATCTGGAAAGGGAAAATATGGGAAACATGACTTTGACACCAAATGATACACTGTATGCCATGTTTCCAAATTTTTATGCACAGTGGTTACAGCATGAAGCAAATGCATGTGAATATACAAAGGTGCATTGCATTAAACAAGCCCACTGAGCGTCCCAAAATGGCCGGCCTGCCTGCTTTCATCCATCAATTGTTCTAAATTTTTCATTACCCAATGAGCTGAGGTGGAGTCTTAGCCAGTGGTACCATCAGGGAGGTGTGTAAAGCACTTTAGGCTAGACAGCCAATCAGCTGCCAGCTTCCATCTGTCAATCAAATACAGCAGCCAATCAGAAAGCTGCCCATTGATCAGCAGGCCCTTTATGACATCACAGACAGACTCTCAGAACTATCTGTGCATGTCTAATGGCTGGCTTTCAGTTGGGCGGGTGGGTGGCAGAGGGAGGGGATGTCTGTCTCGTTTCTCCTGAAAATTGCGGTTTTTCTGCGTTTACGGGAAAAGTTGAGGTCCGACGCGCAAAAGTGGGGTATCGTAGAAATCACCTTTTAAAGACGCACATTTCTGGCTCCCCAAAAATGGGCATTTCAAATGAGAAATTAGTCCAATGAACAAAATAGGGTGAATAAGTATGTATTTCAGGGGTGAGTTAGCAGGTTATTGGGGAAGTAAGTCCTGATATTTGTGGAGGTTGCAGGGGCCACTACACCATTCAAAATAGGCAGGCTTTAGCATATGCAGTTAGGCCCTGTAGGATGATTTTAGCTAAAAAGTGTCCCAAACGGGCTTGTATCTGGGAAGGGAAAATATGGGAAACATGACTTTGACACCAAATGATACACTGTATGCCATGTTTCCAAATTTTTATGCACAGTGGTTACAGCATGAAGCAAATGCATGTGAATATACAAAGGTGCATTGCATTAAACAAGCCCACTGAGCGTCCCAAAATGGCCGGCCTGCCTGCTTTCATCCATCAATTGTTCTAAATTTTTCATTACCCAATGAGCTGAGGTGGAGTCTTAGCCAGTGGTACCATCAGGGAGGTGTGTAAAGCACTTTAGGCTAGACAGCCAATCAGCTGCCAGCTTCCATCTGTCAATCAAATACAGCAGCCAATCAGAAAGCTGCCCATTGATCAGCAGGCCCTTTATGACATCACAGACAGACTCTCAGAACTATCTGTGCATGTCTAATGGCTGGCTTTCAATTGGGCGGGTGGGTGGCAGAGGGAGGGGATGTCTGTCTCGTTTCTCCTGAAAATTGCGGTTTTTCTGCGTTTACGGGAAAAGTTGAGGTCCGACGCGCAAAAGTGGGGTATCGTAGAAATCACCTTTTAAAGACGCACATTTCTGGCGCCTCAAAAATGGGCATTTCAAATGAGAAATGAGTTCAATGAACAAAATAGGGTGAATAAGTATGTATTTCAGGGGTGAGTTAGCAGGTTATTGGGGAAGTAAGTCCTGATATTTTTGGAGGTTGCGGGGGCCACTAGACCATTCAAAATAGGCAGGCTTTACCATATGCAGTTAGGCCCCGTAGGATGATTTTAGCTAAAAAGTGCCCCAAACACTCAAACGGGCTAGTATCTGGGAAGGAAAAACATGGGAAACATGACTTAGACACCAAATGATACACTGTATGCCATGTTTCCAAATTTTTATGCACAGTGGTTACAGCATGAAGCGAATGCATGTGAATATACAAAGCTTCATTGCATTAAACAAGTCCACTGACCATCCCAAAATGGCCGGCCTGCCTGCTTTCATCCATCAATTGTTCTAAATTTTTCATTACTCAATGAGCTGAGGTGGAGTCTTAGCCAGTGGTACCATCAGGCAGGTGTGTAAAGCACTTTAGGCTAGACAGCCAATCAGCTGCCAGCTTCCATCTGTCAATCAAATACAGCAGCCAATCAGAAAGCTGCCCATTGATCAGCAGGCCCTTTATGACATCACAGACAGACCCTCAGAACTATCTGTGCATGTCTAATGGCTGGCTGTCAGTTGGGCGGGTGGGTGGCAGAGGGAGGGGATGTCTGTCTCGTTTCTCCTGAAAATTGCGGTTTTTCTGCGTTTATGGGAAAAGTTGAGGTCCGACGCGCAAAAGTGGGGTATCGTAGAAACCACCTTTTAAAGACGCACATTTCTGGCCCCCCAAAAATGGGCATTTCAAATGAGAAATGAGTCCAATGAACAAAATAGGGTGAATAAGTATGTATTTCAGGGGTGAGTTAGCAGGTTATTGGGGAAGTAAGTCCTGATATTTTTGGAGGTTGCGGGGGCCACTAGACCATTCAAAATAGGCAGGCTTTACCATATGCAGTTAGGCCCCGTAGGATGATTTTAGCTAAAAAGTGCCCCAAACACTCAAACGGGCTAGTATCTGGGAAGGAAAAACATGGGAAACATGACTTAGACACCAAATGATACACTGTATGCCATGTTTCCAAATTTTTATGCACAGTGGTTACAGCATGAAGCGAATGCATGTGAATATACAAAGCTTCATTGCATTAAACAAGTCCACTGACCATCCCAAAATGGCCGGCCTGCCTGCTTTCATCCATCAATTGTTCTAAATTTTTCATTACTCAATGAGCTGAGGTGGAGTCTTAGCCAGTAGTACCATCAGGGAGGTGTGTAAAGCACTTTAGGCTAGACAGCCAATCAGCTGCCAGCTTCCATCTGTCAATCAAATACAGCAGCCAATCAGAAAGCTGCCCATTGATCAGCAGGCCCTTTATGACATCACAGACAGACCCTCAGAACTATCTGTGCATGTCTAATGGCTGGCTGTCAGTTGGGCGGGTGGGTGGCAGAGGGAGGGGATGTCTGTCTCGTTTCTCCTGAAAATTGCGGTTTTTCTGCGTTTACGGGAAAAGTTGAGATCCGACGCGCAAAAGTGGGGTATCGTAGAAATCACCTTTTACAGACGCACATTTCTGGCTCCCCAAAAATGGGCATTTCAAATGAGAAATTAGTACAATGAACAAAATAGGGTGAATAAGTATGTATTTCAGGGGTGAGTTAGCAGGTTATTGGGGAAGTAAGTCCTGATATTTGTGGAGGTTGCAGGGGCCACTACACCATTCAAAATAGGCAGGCTTTAGCATATGCAGTTAGGCCCTGTAGGATGATTTTAGCTAAAAAGTGTCCCAAACGGGCTTGTATCTGGGAAGGGAAAATATGGGAAACATGACTTTGACACCAAATGATACACTGTATGCCATGTTTCCAAATTTTTATGCACAGTGGTTACAGCATGAAGCAAATGCATGTGAATATACAAAGGTGCATTGCATTAAACAAGCCCACTGAGCGTCCCAAAATGGCCGGCCTGCCTGCTTTCATCCATCAATTGTTCTAAATTTTTCATTACCCAATGAGCTGAGGTGGAGTCTTAGCCAGTGGTACCATCAGGGAGGTGTGTAAAGCACTTTAGGCTAGACAGCCAATCAGCTGCCAGCTTCCATCTGTCAATCAAATACAGCAGCCAATCAGAAAGCTGCCCATTGATCAGCAGGCCCTTTATGACATCACAGACAGACTCTCAGAACTATCTGTGCATGTCTAATGGCTGGCTTTCAGTTGGGCGGGTGGGTGGCAGAGGGAGGGGATGTCTGTCTCGTTTCTCCTGAAAATTGCGGTTTTTCTGCGTTTACGGGAAAAGTTGAGGTCCGACGCGCAAAAGTGGGGTATCGTAGAAATCACCTTTTAAAGACGCACATTTCTGGCTCCCCAAAAATGGGCATTTCAAATGAGAAATTAGTCCAATGAACAAAATAGGGTGAATAAGTATGTATTTCAGGGGTGAGTTAGCAGGTTATTGGGGAAGTAAGTCCTGATATTTGTGGAGGTTGCAGGGGCCACTACACCATTCAAAATAGGCAGGCTTTAGCATATGCAGTTAGGCCCTGTAGGATGATTTTAGCTAAAAAGTGTCCCAAACGGGCTTGTATCTGGGAAGGGAAAATATGGGAAACATGACTTTGACACCAAATGATACACTGTATGCCATGTTTCCAAATTTTTATGCACAGTGGTTACAGCATGAAGCAAATGCATGTGAATATACAAAGGTGCATTGCATTAAACAAGCCCACTGAGCGTCCCAAAATGGCCGGCCTGCCTGCTTTCATCCATCAATTGTTCTAAATTTTTCATTACCCAATGAGCTGAGGTGGAGTCTTAGCCAGTGGTACCATCAGGGAGGTGTGTAAAGCACTTTAGGCTAGACAGCCAATCAGCTGCCAGCTTCCATCTGTCAATCAAATACAGCAGCCAATCAGAAAGCTGCCCATTGATCAGCAGGCCCTTTATGACATCACAGACAGACTCTCAGAACTATCTGTGCATGTCTAATGGCTGGCTTTCAGTTGGGCGGGTGGGTGGCAGAGGGAGGGGATGTCTGTCTCGTTTCTCCTGAAAATTGCGGTTTTTCTGCGTTTACGGGAAAAGTTGAGGTCCGACGCGCAAAAGTGGGGTATCGTAGAAATCACCTTTTAAAGACGCACATTTCTGGCGCCTCAAAAATGGGCATTTCAAATGAGAAATGAGTTCAATGAACAAAATAGGGTGAATAAGTATGTATTTCAGGGGTGAGTTAGCAGGTTATTGGGGAAGTAAGTCCTGATATTTTTGGAGGTTGCAGGGGCCACTACACCATTCAAAATAGGCAGGCTTTAGCATATGCAGTTAGGCCCCGTAGGATGATTTTAGCTAAAAAGTGCCCCAAACACTCCAACGGGCTTGTATCTGGGAAGAGAAAATATGGGAAACATGACTTAGACACCAAATGATACACTGTATGCCATGTTTCCAAATTTTTATGCACAGTGGTTACAGCATGAAGCGAATGCATGTGAATATACAAAGCTTCATTGCATTAAACAAGTCCACTGACCATCCCAAAATGGCCGGCCTGCCTGCTTTCATCCATCAATTGTTCTAAATTTTTCATTACTCAATGAGCTGAGGTGGAGTCTTAGCCAGTGGTACCATCAGGGAGGTGTGTAAAGCACTTTAGGCTAGACAGCCAATCAGCTGCCAGCTTCCATCTGTCAATCAAATACAGCAGCCAATCAGAAAGCTGCCCATTGATCAGCAGGCCCTTTATGACATCACAGACAGACCCTCAGAACTATCTGTGCATGTCTAATGGCTGGCTGTCAGTTGGGCGGGTGGGTGGCAGAGGGAGGGGATGTCTGTCTCGTTTCTCCTGAAAATTGCGGTTTTTCTGCGTTTACGGGAAAAGTTGAGGTCTGACGCGCAAAAGTGGGGTATCGTAGAAATCACCTTTTAAAGACGCACATTTCTGGCCCCCCAAAAATGGGCATTTCAAATGAGAAATGAGTCCAATGAACAAATAGGGTGAATAAGTATGTATTTCAGGGGTGAGTTAGCAGGTTATTGGGGATATAAGTCCTGATATTTTTGGAGGTTGTAGGGGCCACTAGACCATTCAAAATAGGCAGGCTTTAGCATATGCAGTTAGGCCCTGTAGGATGATTTTAGCTAAAAAGTGTCCCAAACACTCAAACGGGCTTGTATCTGGGAAGGGAAAATATGGGAAACATGACTTAGACACCAAATGATACGCTGTATGCCATGTTTCCAAATTTGTATGCACAGTGGTTACAGCATGAAGCGAATGCATGTGAATATACAAAGGTGCATTGCATTAAACAAGTCCACTGAGCGTCCCAAAATGGCCGGCCTTCCTGCTTTCATCCATCAATTGTTCTAAATTTTTCATTACCCAATGAGCTGAGGTGGAGTCTTAGCCAGTGGTACCATCAGGGAGGTGTGTAAAGCACTTTAGGCTAGACAGCCAATCAGCTGCCAGCTTCCATCTGTCAATCAAATACAGCAGCCAATCAGAAAGCTGCCAAATGATCAGCAGGCCCTTTATGACATCACAGACAGACCCTCAGAACTATCTGTGCATGTCTAATGGCTGGCTGTCAGTTGGGCGGGTGGGTGGCAGAGGGAGGGGATGTCTGTCTCGCTTCTCCTGAAAATTGCGGTTTTTCTGCGTTTACGGGAAAAGTTGAGATCCGACGCGCAAAAGTGGGGTATCGTAGAAATCACCTTTTACAGACGCACATTTCTGGCTCCCCAAAAATGGGCATTTCAAATGAGAAATTAGTCCAATGAACAAAATAGGGTGAATAAGTATGTATTTCAGGGGTGAGTTAGCAGGTTATTGGGGAAGTAAGTCCTGATATTTTTGGAGGTTGCAGTGGCCACTACACCATTCAAAATAGGCAGGCTTTAGCATATGCAGTTAGGCCCTGTAGGATGATTTTAGCTAAAAAGTGTCCCAAACACTCAAACGGGCTTGTATCTGGAAAGGGAAAATATGGGAAACATGACTTAGACACCAAATGATACACTGTATGCCATGTTTCCAAATTTGTATGCACAGTGGTTACAGCATGAAGCGAATGCATGTGAATATACAAAGGTGCATTGCATTAAACAAGTCCAATGAGCGTCCCAAAATGGCCGGCCTGCCTGCTTTCATCCATCAATTGTTCTAAATTTTTCATTACCCAATGAGCTGAGGTGGAGTCTTAGCCAGTGGTACCATCAGGGAGGTGTGTAAACCACTTTAGGCTAGACAGCCAATCAGCTGCCAGCTTCCATCTGTCAATCAAATACAGCAGCCAATCAGAAAGCTGCCCATTGATCAGCAGGCCCTTTATGACATCACAGACAGACCCTCAGAACTATCTGTGCATGTCTAATGGCTGGCTTTCAGTTGGGCGGGTGGGTGGCAGAGGGAGGGGATGTCTGTCTCGTTTCTCCTGAAAATTGCGTTTTTTCTGCGTTTACGGGAAAAGTTGAGGTCCGACGCGCAAAAGTGGGGTATCGTAGAAATCACCTTTTAAAGACGCACATTTCTAGCCCCCCAAAAATGGGCATTTCAAATGAGAAATGAGTCCAATTAACAAAATAGGGTGAATAAGTATGTATTTCAGGGGTGAGTTAGCAGGTTATTGGGGAAGTAAGTCCTGATATTTTTGGAGGTTGCAGGGGCCACTAGACCATTCAAAATAGGCAGGCTTTAGCATATGCAGTTAGGCCCCGTAGGATGATTTTAGCTAAAAAGTGCCCCAAACACTCAAACGGGCTTGTATCTGGAAAGGGAAAATATGGGAAACATGACTTAGACACCAAATGATACACTGTATGCCATGTTTCCAAATTTTTATGCACAGTGGTTACAGCATGAAGCGAATGCATGTGAATATACAAAGGTGCATTGCATTAAACAAGTCCACTGACCATCCCAAAATGGCCGGCCTGCCTGCTTTCATCCATCAATTGTTCTAAATTTTTTATTACCCAATGAGCTGAGGTGGAGTCTTAGCCAGTGGTACCATCAGGGAGGTGTGTAAAGCACTTTAGGCTAGACAGCCAATCAGCTGCCAGCTTCCATCTGTCAATCAAATACAGCAGCCAATCAGAAAGCTGCCCATTGATCAGCAGGCCCTTTATGACATCACAGACAGACCCTCAGAACTATCTGTGCATGTCTAATGGCTGGCTGTCAGTTGGGCGGGTGGGTGGCAGAGGGAGGGGATGTCTGTCTCGTTTCTCCTGAAAATTGCGTTTTTTCTGCGTTTACGGGAAAAGTTGAGGTCTGACGCGCAAAAGTGGGGTATCGTAGAAATCACCTTTTAAAGACGCACATTTCTGGCCCCCCAAAAATGGGCATTTCAAATGAGAAATGAGTCCAATGAACAAATAGGGTGAATAAGTATGTATTTCAGGGGTGAGTTAGCAGGTTATTGGGGATATAAGTCCTGATATTTTTGGAGGTTGCAGGGGCCACTAGACCATTCAAAATAGGCAGGCTTTAGCATATGCAGTTAGGCCCTGTAGGATGATTTTAGCTAAAAAGTGTCCCAAACACTCAAACGGGCTTGTATCTGGGAAGGGAAAATATGGGAAACATGACTTAGACACCAAATGATACGCTGTATGCCATGTTTCCAAATTTGTATGCACAGTGGTTACAGCATGAAGCGAATGCATGTGAATATACAAAGGTGCATTGCATTAAACAAGTCCACTGAGCGTCCCAAAATGGCCGGCCTTCCTGCTTTCATCCATCAATTGTTCTAAATTTTTCATTACCCAATGAGCTGAGGTGGAGTCTTAGCCAGTGGTACCATCAGGGAGGTGTGTAAAGCACTTTAGGCTAGACAGCCAATCAGCTGCCAGCTTCCATCTGTCAATCAAATACAGCAGCCAATCAGAAAGCTGCCAAATGATCAGCAGGCCCTTTATGACATCACAGACAGACCCTCAGAACTATCTGTGCATGTCTAATGGCTGGCTGTCAGTTGGGCGGGTGGGTGGCAGAGGGAGGGGATGTCTGTCTCGCTTCTCCTGAAAATTGCGGTTTTTCTGCGTTTACGGGAAAAGTTGAGATCCGACGCGCAAAAGTGGGGTATCGTAGAAATCACCTTTTACAGACGCACATTTCTGGCTCCCCAAAAATGGGCATTTCAAATGAGAAATTAGTCCAATGAACAAAATAGGGTGAATAAGTATGTATTTCAGGGGTGAGTTAGCAGGTTATTGGGGAAGTAAGTCCTGATATTTTTGGAGGTTGCAGTGGCCACTACACCATTCAAAATAGGCAGGCTTTAGCATATGCAGTTAGGCCCTGTAGGATGATTTTAGCTAAAAAGTGTCCCAAACACTCAAACGGGCTTGTATCTGGAAAGGGAAAATATGGGAAACATGACTTAGACACCAAATGATACACTGTATGCCATGTTTCCAAATTTTTATGCACAGTGGTTACAGCATTAAGCGAATGCATGTGAATATACAAAGGTGCATTGCATTAAACAAGTCCAATGAGCGTCCCAAAATGGCCGGCCTGCCTGTTTTCATCCATCAATTGTTCTAAATTTTTCATTACCCAATGAGCTGAGGTGGAGTCTTAGCCAGTGGTACCATCAGGGAGGTGTGTAAAGCACTTTAGGCTAGACAGCCAATCAGCTGCCAGCTTCCATCTGTCAATCAAATACAGCAGCCAATCAGAAAGCTGCCCATTGATCAGCAGGCCCTTTATGACATCACAGACAGACTCTCAGAACTATCTGTGCATGTCTAATGGCTGGCTTTCAGTTGGGCGGGTGGGTGGCAGAGGGAGGGGATGTCTGTCTCGTTTCTCCTGAAAATTGCGGTTTTTCTGCGTTTACGGGAAAAGTTGAGGTCCGACGCGCAAAAGTGGGGTATCGTAGAAATCACCTTTTAAAGACGCACATTTCTGGCGCCTCAAAAATGGGCATTTCAAATGAGAAATGAGTCCAATGAACAAAATAGGGTGAATAAGTATGTATTTCAGGGGTGAGTTAGCAGGTTATTGGGGAAGTAAGTCCTGATATTTTTGGAGGTTGCAGGGGCCACTACACCATTCAAAATAGGCAGGCTTTAGCATATGCAGTTAGGCCCCGTAGGATGATTTTAGCTAAAAAGTGCCCCAAACACTCCAACGGGCTTGTATCTGGGAAGGGAAAATATGGGAAACATGACTTAGACACCAAATGATACACTGTATGCCATGTTTCCAAATTTTTATGCACAGTGGTAACAGCATGAAGCGAATGCATGTGAATATACAAAGGTGCATTGCATTAAACAAGTCCAATGAGTGTCCCAAAATGGCCGGCCTGCCTGCTTTCATCCATCAATTATTCTAAATTTTTCATTACCCAATGAGCTGAGGTGGAGTCTTAGCCAGTGGTACCATCAGGGAGGTGTGTAAAGCACTTTAGGCTAGACAGCCAATCAGCTGCCAGCTTCCATCTGTCAATCAAATACAGCAGCCAATCAGAAAGCTGCCCATTGATCAGCAGGCCCTTTATGACATCACAGACAGACCCTCAGAACTATCTGTGCATGTCTAATGGCTGGCTGTCAGTTGGGCGGGTGGGTGGCAGAGGGAGGGGATGTCTGTCTCGTTTCTCCTGAAAATTGCGGTTTTTCTGCGTTTATGGGAAAAGTTGAGGTCCGACGCGCAAAAGTGGGGTATCGTAGAAACCACCTTTTAAAGACGCACATTTCTGGCCCCCCAAAAATGGGCATTTCAAATGAGAAATGAGTCCAATGAACAAAATAGGGTGAATAAGTATGTATTTCAGGGGTGAGTTAGCAGGTTATTGGGGAAGTAAGTCCTGATATTTTTGGAGGTTGCGGGGGCCACTAGACCATTCAAAATAGGCAGGCTTTACCATATGCAGTTAGGCCCCGTAGGATGATTTTAGCTAAAAAGTGCCCCAAACACTCAAACGGGCTAGTATCTGGGAAGGAAAAACATGGGAAACATGACTTAGACACCAAATGATACACTGTATGCCATGTTTCCAAATTTTTATGCACAGTGGTTACAGCATGAAGCGAATGCATGTGAATATACAAAGCTTCATTGCATTAAACAAGTCCACTGACCATCCCAAAATGGCCGGCCTGCCTGCTTTCATCCATCAATTGTTCTAAATTTTTCATTACTCAATGAGCTGAGGTGGAGTCTTAGCCAGTGGTACCATCAGGGAGGTGTGTAAAGCACTTTAGGCTAGACAGCCAATCAGCTGCCAGCTTCCATCTGTCAATCAAATACAGCAGCCAATCAGAAAGCTGCCCATTGATCAGCAGGCCCTTTATGACATCACAGACAGACCCTCAGAACTATCTGTGCATGTCTAATGGCTGGCTGTCAGTTGGGCGGGTGGGTGGCAGAGGGAGGGGATGTCTGTCTCGTTTCTCCTGAAAATTGCGTTTTTTCTGCGTTTACGGGAAAAGTTGAGGTCCGACGCGCAAAAGTGGGGTATCGTAGAAATCACCTTTTAAAGACGCACATTTCTGGCCCCCCAAAAATGGGCATTTCAAATAAAAAATGAGTCCAATGAACAAAATAGGGTGAATAAGTATGTAATTCAGGGGTGAGTTAGCAGGTTATTGGGGAAGTAAGTCCTGATATTTTTGGAGGTTGCAGGGGCCACTAGACCATTCAAAATAGGCAGGCTTTAGCATATGCAGTTAGGCCCCGTAGGATGATTTTAGCTAAAAAGTGCCCCAAACACTCAAACGGGCTTGTATCTGGAAAGGGAAAATATGGGAAACATGACTTAGACACCAAATGATACACTGTATGCCATGTTTCCAAATTTTTATGCACAGTGGTTACAGCATGAAGCGAATGCATGTGAATATACAAAGGTGCATTGCATTAAACAAGTCCACTGACCATCCCAAAATGGCCGGCCTGCCTGCTTTCATCCATCAATTGTTCTAAATTTTTCATTACTCAATGAGCTGAGGTGGAGTCTTAGCCAGTGGTACCATCAGGGAGGTGTGTAAAGCACTTTAGGCTAGACAGCCAATCAGCTGCCAGCTTCCATCTGTCAATCAAATACAGCAGCCAATCAGAAAGCTGCCAAATGATCAGCAGGCCCTTTATGACATCACAGACAGACCCTCAGAACTATCTGTGCATGTCTAATGGCTGGCTGTCAGTTGGGCGGGTGGGTGGCAGAGGGAGGGGATGTCTGTCTCGCTTCTCCTGAAAATTGCGGTTTTTCTGCGTTTACGGGAAAAGTTGAGATCCGACGCGCAAAAGTGGGGTATCGTAGAAATCACCTTTTACAGACGCACATTTCTGGCTCCCCAAAAATGGGCATTTCAAATGAGAAATTAGTCCAATGAACAAAATAGGGTGAATAAGTATGTATTTCAGGGGTGAGTTAGCAGGTTATTGGGGAAGTAAGTCCTGATATTTTTGGAGGTTGCAGTGGCCACTACACCATTCAAAATAGGCAGGCTTTAGCATATGCAGTTAGGCCCTGTAGGATGATTTTAGCTAAAAAGTGTCCCAAACACTCAAACGGGCTTGTATCTGGAAAGGGAAAATATGGGAAACATGACTTAGACACCAAATGATACACTGTATGCCATGTTTCCAAATTTTTATGCACAGTGGTTACAGCATTAAGCGAATGCATGTGAATATACAAAGGTGCATTGCATTAAACAAGTCCAATGAGCGTCCCAAAATGGCCGGCCTGCCTGCTTTCATCCATCAATTGTTCTAAATTTTTCATTACCCAATGAGCTGAGGTGGAGTCTTAGCCAGTGGTACCATCAGGGAGGTGTGTAAACCACTTTAGGCTAGACAGCCAATCAGCTGCCAGCTTCCATCTGTCAATCAAATACAGCAGCCAATCAGAAAGCTGCCCATTGATCAGCAGGCCCTTTATGACATCACAGACAGACCCTCAGAACTATCTGTGCATGTCTAATGGCTGGCTGTCAGTTGGGCGGGTGGGTGGTAGAGGGAGGGGATGTCTGTCTCGTTTCTCCTGAAAATTGCGTTTTTTCTGCGTTTACGGGAAAAGTTGAGGTCCGACGCGCAAAAGTGGGGTATCGTAGAAATCACCTTTTAAAGACGCACATTTCTGGCCCCCCAAAAATGGGCATTTCAAATGAGAAATTAGTCCAATTAACAAAATAGGGTGAATAAGTATGTATTTCAGGGGTGAGTTAGCAGGTTATTGGGGAAGTAAGTCCTGATATTTTTGGAGGTTGCAGGGGCCACTAGACCATTCAAAATAGGCAGGCTTTAGCATATGCAGTTAGGCCCCGTAGGATGATTTTAGCTAAAAAGTGCCCCAAACACTCAAACGGGCTTGTATCTGGAAAGGGAAAATATGGGAAACATGACTTAGACACCAAATGATACACTGTATGCCATGTTTCCAAATTTTTATGCACAGTGGTTACAGCATGAAGCGAATGCATGTGAATATACAAAGGTGCATTGCATTAAACAAGTCCACTGACCATCCCAAAATGGCCGGCCTGCCTGCTTTCATCCATCAATTGTTCTAAATTTTTTATTACCCAATGAGCTGAGGTGGAGTCTTAGCCAGTGGTACCATCAGGGAGGTGTGTAAAGCACTTTAGGCTAGACAGCCAATCAGCTGCCAGCTTCCATCTGTCAATCAAATACAGCAGCCAATCAGAAAGCTGCCCATTGATCAGCAGGCCCTTTATGACATCACAGACAGACCCTCAGAACTATCTGTGCATGTCTAATGGCTGGCTGTCAGTTGGGCGGGTGGGTGGCAGAGGGAGGGGATGTCTGTCTCGTTTCTCCTGAAAATTGCGTTTTTTCTGCGTTTACGGGAAAAGTTGAGGTCTGACGCGCAAAAGTGGGGTATCGTAGAAATCACCTTTTAAAGACGCACATTTCTGGCCCCCCAAAAATGGGCATTTCAAATGAGAAATGAGTCCAATGAACAAATAGGGTGAATAAGTATGTATTTCAGGGGTGAGTTAGCAGGTTATTGGGGATATAAGTCCTGATATTTTTGGAGGTTGCAGGGGCCACTAGACCATTCAAAATAGGCAGGCTTTAGCATATGCAGTTAGGCCCTGTAGGATGATTTTAGCTAAAAAGTGTCCCAAACACTCAAACGGGCTTGTATCTGGGAAGGGAAAATATGGGAAACATGACTTAGACACCAAATGATACGCTGTATGCCATGTTTCCAAATTTGTATGCACAGTGGTTACAGCATGAAGCGAATGCATGTGAATATACAAAGGTGCATTGCATTAAACAAGTCCACTGAGCGTCCCAAAATGGCCGGCCTTCCTGCTTTCATCCATCAATTGTTCTAAATTTTTCATTACCCAATGAGCTGAGGTGGAGTCTTAGCCAGTGGTACCATCAGGGAGGTGTGTAAAGCACTTTAGGCTAGACAGCCAATCAGCTGCCAGCTTCCATCTGTCAATCAAATACAGCAGCCAATCAGAAAGCTGCCAAATGATCAGCAGGCCCTTTATGACATCACAGACAGACCCTCAGAACTATCTGTGCATGTCTAATGGCTGGCTGTCAGTTGGGCGGGTGGGTGGCAGAGGGAGGGGATGTCTGTCTCGCTTCTCCTGAAAATTGCGGTTTTTCTGCGTTTACGGGAAAAGTTGAGATCCGACGCGCAAAAGTGGGGTATCGTAGAAATCACCTTTTACAGACGCACATTTCTGGCTCCCCAAAAATGGGCATTTCAAATGAGAAATTAGTCCAATGAACAAAATAGGGTGAATAAGTATGTATTTCAGGGGTGAGTTAGCAGGTTATTGGGGAAGTAAGTCCTGATATTTTTGGAGGTTGCAGTGGCCACTACACCATTCAAAATAGGCAGGCTTTAGCATATGCAGTTAGGCCCTGTAGGATGATTTTAGCTAAAAAGTGTCCCAAACACTCAAACGGGCTTGTATCTGGAAAGGGAAAATATGGGAAACATGACTTAGACACCAAATGATACACTGTATGCCATGTTTCCAAATTTTTATGCACAGTGGTTACAGCATTAAGCGAATGCATGTGAATATACAAAGGTGCATTGCATTAAACAAGTCCAATGAGCGTCCCAAAATGGCCGGCCTGCCTGCTTTCATCCATCAATTGTTCTAAATTTTTCATTACCCAATGAGCTGAGGTGGAGTCTTAGCCAGTGGTACCATCAGGGAGGTGTGTAAACCACTTTAGGCTAGACAGCCAATCAGCTGCCAGCTTCCATCTGTCAATCAAATACAGCAGCCAATCAGAAAGCTGCCCATTGATCAGCAGGCCCTTTATGACATCACAGACAGACCCTCAGAACTATCTGTGCATGTCTAATGGCTGGCTGTCAGTTGGGCGGGTGGGTGGCAGAGGGAGGGGATGTCTGTCTCGTTTCTCCTGAAAATTGCGTTTTTTCTGCGTTTACGGGAAAAGTTGAGGTCCGACGCGCAAAAGTGGGGTATCGTAGAAATCACCTTTTAAAGACGCACATTTCTGGCCCCCCAAAAATGGGCATTTCAAATGAGAAATGAGTCCAATGAACAAAATAGGGTGAATAAGTATGTATTTCAGGGGTGAGTTAGCAGGTTATTGGGGAAGTAAGTCCTGATATTTTTGGAGGTTGCAGGGGCCACTAGACCATTCAAAATAGGCAGGCTTTAGCATATGCAGTTAGGCCCCGTAGGATGATTTTAGCTAAAAAGTGCCCCAAACACTCAAACGGGCTTGTATCTGGAAAGGGAAAATATGGGAAACATGACTTAGACACCAAATGATACACTGTATGCCATGTTTCCAAATTTTTATGCACAGTGGTTACAGCATGAAGCGAATGCATGTGAATATACAAAGGTGCATTGCATTAAACAAGTCCACTGACCATCCCAAAATGGCCGGCCTGCCTGCTTTCATCCATCAATTGTTCTAAATTTTTTATTACCCAATGAGCTGAGGTGGAGTCTTAGCCAGTGGTACCATCAGGGAGGTGTGTAAAGCACTTTAGGCTAGACAGCCAATCAGCTGCCAGCTTCCATCTGTCAATCAAATACAGCAGCCAATCAGAAAGCTGCCCATTGATCAGCAGGCCCTTTATGACATCACAGACAGACCCTCAGAACTATCTGTGCATGTCTAATGGCTGGCTGTCAGTTGGGCGGGTGGGTGGCAGAGGGAGGGGATGTCTGTCTCGTTTCTCCTGAAAATTGCGTTTTTTCTGCGTTTACGGGAAAAGTTGAGGTCTGACGCGCAAAAGTGGGGTATCGTAGAAATCACCTTTTAAAGACGCACATTTCTGGCCCCCCAAAAATGGGCATTTCAAATGAGAAATGAGTCCAATGAACAAATAGGGTGAATAAGTATGTATTTCAGGGGTGAGTTAGCAGGTTATTGGGGATATAAGTCCTGATATTTTTGGAGGTTGCAGGGGCCACTAGACCATTCAAAATAGGCAGGCTTTAGCATATGCAGTTAGGCCCTGTAGGATGATTTTAGCTAAAAAGTGTCCCAAACACTCAAACGGGCTTGTATCTGGGAAGGGAAAATATGGGAAACATGACTTAGACACCAAATGATACGCTGTATGCCATGTTTCCAAATTTGTATGCACAGTGGTTACAGCATGAAGCGAATGCATGTGAATATACAAAGGTGCATTGCATTAAACAAGTCCACTGAGCGTCCCAAAATGGCCGGCCTTCCTGCTTTCATCCATCAATTGTTCTAAATTTTTCATTACCCAATGAGCTGAGGTGGAGTCTTAGCCAGTGGTACCATCAGGGAGGTGTGTAAAGCACTTTAGGCTAGACAGCCAATCAGCTGCCAGCTTCCATCTGTCAATCAAATACAGCAGCCAATCAGAAAGCTGCCAAATGATCAGCAGGCCCTTTATGACATCACAGACAGACCCTCAGAACTATCTGTGCATGTCTAATGGCTGGCTGTCAGTTGGGCGGGTGGGTGGCAGAGGGAGGGGATGTCTGTCTCGCTTCTCCTGAAATTGCGGTTTTTCTGCGTTTACGGGAAAAGTTGAGATCCGACGCGCAAAAGTGGGGTATCGTAGAAATCACCTTTTACAGACGCACATTTCTGGCTCCCCAAAAATGGGCATTTCAAATGAGAAATTAGTCCAATGAACAAAATAGGGTGAATAAGTATGTATTTCAGGGGTGAGTTAGCAGGTTATTGGGGAAGTAAGTCCTGATATTTTTGGAGGTTGCAGTGGCCACTACACCATTCAAAATAGGCAGGCTTTAGCATATGCAGTTAGGCCCTGTAGGATGATTTTAGCTAAAAAGTGTCCCAAACACTCAAACGGGCTTGTATCTGGAAAGGGAAAATATGGGAAACATGACTTAGACACCAAATGATACACTGTATGCCATGTTTCCAAATTTTTATGCACAGTGGTTACAGCATGAAGCGAATGCATGTGAATATACAAAGGTGCATTGCATTAAACAAGTCCACTGAGCGTCCCAAAATGGCCGGCCTTCCTGCTTTCATCCATCAATTGTTCTAAATTTTTCATTACCCAATGAGCTGAGGTGGAGTCTTAGCCAGTGGTACCATCAGGGAGGTGTGTAAAGCACTTTAGGCTAGACAGCCAATCAGCTGCCAGCTTCCATCTGTCAATCAAATACAGCAGCCAATCAGAAAGCTGCCAAATGATCAGCAGGCCCTTTATGACATCACAGACAGACCCTCAGAACTATCTGTGCATGTCTAATGGCTGGCTGTCAGTTGGGCGGGTGGGTGGCAGAGGGAGGGGATGTCTGTCTCGCTTCTCCTGAAATTGCGGTTTTTCTGCGTTTACGGGAAAAGTTGAGATCCGACGCGCAAAAGTGGGGTATCGTAGAAATCACCTTTTACAGACGCACATTTCTGGCTCCCCAAAAATGGGCATTTCAAATGAGAAATTAGTCCAATGAACAAAATAGGGTGAATAAGTATGTATTTCAGGGGTGAGTTAGCAGGTTATTGGGGAAGTAAGTCCTGATATTTTTGGAGGTTGCAGTGGCCACTACACCATTCAAAATAGGCAGGCTTTAGCATATGCAGTTAGGCCCTGTAGGATGATTTTAGCTAAAAAGTGTCCCAAACACTCAAACGGGCTTGTATCTGGAAAGGGAAAATATGGGAAACATGACTTAGACACCAAATGATACACTGTATGCCATGTTTCCAAATTTTTATGCACAGTGGTTACAGCATTAAGCGAATGCATGTGAATATACAAAGGTGCATTGCATTAAACAAGTCCAATGAGCGTCCCAAAATGGCCGGCCTGCCTGCTTTCATCCATCAATTGTTCTAAATTTTTCATTACCCAATGAGCTGAGGTGGAGTCTTAGCCAGTGGTACCATCAGGGAGGTGTGTAAAGCACTTTAGGCTAGACAGCCAATCAGCTGCCAGCTTCCATCTGTCAATCAAATACAGCAGCCAATCAGAAAGCTGCCCATTGATCAGCAGGCCCTTTATGACATCACAGACAGACCCTCAGAACTATCTGTGCATGTCTAATGGCTGGCTGTCAGTTGGGCGGGTGGGTGGCAGAGGGAGGGGATGTCTGTCTCGTTTCTCCTGAAAATTGCGTTTTTTCTGCGTTTACGGGAAAAGTTGAGGTCCGACGCGCAAAAGTGGGGTATCGTAGAAATCACCTTTTAAAGACGCACATTTCTGGCCCCCCAAAAATGGGCATTTCAAATGAGAAATGAGTCCAATTAACAAAATAGGGTGAATAAGTATGTATTTCAGGGGTGAGTTAGCAGGTTATTGGGGAAGTAAGTCCTGATATTTTTGGAGGTTGCAGGGGCCACTAGACCATTCAAAATAGGCAGGCTTTAGCATATGCAGTTAGGCCCCGTAGGATGATTTTAGCTAAAAAGTGCCCCAAACACTCAAACGGGCTTGTATCTGGAAAGGGAAAATATGGGAAACATGACTTAGACACCAAATGATACACTGTATGCCATGTTTCCAAATTTTTATGCACAGTGGTTACAGCATGAAGCGAATGCATGTGAATATACAAAGGTGCATTGCATTAAACAAGTCCACTGACCATCCCAAAATGGCCGGCCTGCCTGCTTTCATCCATCAATTGTTCTAAATTTTTCATTACTCAATGAGCTGAGGTGGAGTCTTAGCCAGTGGTACCATCAGGGAGGTGTGTAAAGCACTTTAGGCTAGACAGCCAATCAGCTGCCAGCTTCCATCTGTCAATCAAATACAGCAGCCAATCAGAAAGCTGCCCATTGATCAGCAGGCCCTTTATGACATCACAGACAGACCCTCAGAACTATCTGTGCATGTCTAATGGCTGGCTGTCAGTTGGGCGGGTGGGTGGCAGAGGGAGGGGATGTCTGTCTCGTTTCTCCTGAAAATTGCGTTTTTTCTGCGTTTACGGGAAAAGTTGAGGTCTGACGCGCAAAAGTGGGGTATCGTAGAAATCACCTTTTAAAGACGCACATTTCTGGCCCCCCAAAAATGGGCATTTCAAATGAGAAATGAGTCCAATGAACAAATAGGGTGAATAAGTATGTATTTCAGGGGTGAGTTAGCAGGTTATTGGGGAAGTAAGTCCTGATATTTTTGGAGGTTGCAGGGGCCACTACACCATTCAAAATAGGCAGGCTTTAGCATATGCAGTTAGGCCCTGTAGGATGATTTTAGCTAAAAAGTGTCCCAAACACTCAAACGGGCTTGTATCTGGGAAGGGAAAATATGGGAAACATGACTTAGACACCAAATGATACGCTGTATGCCATGTTTCCAAATTTTTATGCACAGTGGTTACAGCATGAAGCGAATGCATGTGAATATACAAAGGTGTATTGCATTAAACAAGTCCACTGAGCGTCCCAAAATGGCCGGCCTGCCTGCTTTCATCCATCAATTGTTCTAAATTTTTCATTACCCAATGAGCTGAGGTGGAGTCTTAGCCAGTGGTACCATCAGGGAGGTGTGTAAAGCACTTTAGGCTAGATAGCCAATCAGCTGCCAGCTTCCATCTGTCAATCAAATACAGCAGCCAATCAGAAAGCTGCCCATTGATCAGCAGGCCCTTTATGACATCACAGACAGACCCTCAGAACTATCTGTGCATGTCTAATGGCTGGCTGTCAGTTGGGTGGGTGGGTGGCAGAGGGAGGGGATGTCTGTCTCGTTTCTCCTGAAAATTGCGTTTTTTCTGCGTTTACGGGAAAAGTTGAGATCCGACGCGCAAAAGTGGGGTATCGTAGAAATCACCTTTTACAGACGCACATTTCTGGCTCCCCAAAAATGGGCATTTCAAATGAGAAATTAGTCCAATGAACAAAATAGGGTGAATAAGTATGTATTTCAGGGGTGAGTTAGCAGGTTATTGGGGAAGTAAGTCCTGATATTTTTGGAGGTTGCAGTGGCCACTACACCATTCAAAATAGGCAGGCTTTAGCATATGCAGTTAGGCCCTGTAGGATGATTTTAGCTAAAAAGTGTCCCAAACACTCAAACGGGCTTGTATCTGGGAAGGGAAAATATGGGAAACATGACTTAGACACCAAATGATACACTGTATGCCATGTTTCCAAATTTTTATGCACAGTGGTTACAGCATGAAGCGAATGCATGTGAATATACAAAGGTGCATTGCATTAAACAAGTCCACTGAGCGTCCCAAAATGGCCTGCCTGCTTTCATCCATCAATTGTTCTAAATTTTTCATTACCCAATGAGCTGAGGTGGAGTCTTAGCCAGTGGTACCATCAGGGAGGTGTGTAAAGCACTTTAGGCTAGACAGCCAATCAGCTGCCAGCTTCCATCTGTCAATCAAATAAAGCAGCCAATCAGAAAGCTGCCCATTGATTAGAGGGCCCTTTATGACATCACAGACAGACCCTCAGAACTATCTGTGCATGTCTAATGGCTGGCTTTCAGTTGGGCGGGTGGGTGGCAGAGGGAGGGGATGTCTGTCTCGTTTCTCCTGTAAATTGCGTTTTTTCTGCGTTTACGGGAAAAGTTGAGGTCCGACGCGCAAAAGTGGGGTATCGTAGAAATCACCTTTTAAAGACGCACATTTCTGGCCCCCCAAAAATGGGCATTTCAAATGAGAAATAAGTCCAATGAACAAAATAGGGTGAATAAGTATGTATTTTAGGGGTGAGTTAGCAGGTTATTGTGGAAGTAAGTCCTAATATTTTTGGAGGTTGCAGGGGCAACTACACCATTCAAAAAAAGGAAGGCTTTAGCATATGCAGTTAGGCCCCGTAGGATGATTTTAGCTAAAAAGTGCCCCAAACACTCAAACGGGCTTGTATCTGGGAAGGGAAAATATGGGAAACATGACTTAGACACCAAATGATACACTGTATGCCATGTTTCCAAATTTTTATGCACAGTGGTTACAGCATGAAGCGAATGCATGTGAATATACAAAGGTGCATTGCATTAAACAAGTCCACTGAGCGTCCCAAAATGGCCGGCCTGCCTGCTTTCATCCATCAATTGTTCTAAATTTTTCATTACCCAATGAGCTGAGGTGGAGTCTTAGCCAGTGGTACCATCAGGGAGGTGTGTAAAGCACTTTAGGCTAGACAGCCAATCAGCTGCCAGCTTCCATCTGTCAATCAAATACAGCAGCCAATCAGAAAGCTGCCCATTGATCAGCAGGCCCTTTATGACATCACAGACAGACCCTCAGAACTATCTGTGCATGTCTAATGGCTGGCTGTCAGTTGGGCGGGTGGGTGGCAGAGGGAGGGGATGTCTGTCTCGTTTCTCCTGAAAATTGCGGTTTTTCTGCGTTTACGGGAAAAGTTGAGATCCGACGCGCAAAAGTGGGGTATCGTAGAAATCACCTTTTACAGACGCACATTTCTGGCTCCCCAAAAATGGGCATTTCAAATGAGAAATTAGTCCAATGAACAAAATAGGGTGAATAAGTATGTATTTCAGGGGTGAGTTAGCAGGTTATTGGGGAAGTAATTCCTGATATTTTTGGAGGTTGCAGTGGCCACTACACCATTCAAAATAGGCAGGCTTTAGCATATGCAGTTAGGCCCTGTAGGATGATTTTAGCTAAAAAGTGTCCCAAACACTCAAACGGGCTTGTATCTGGGAAGGGAAAATATGGGAAACATGACTTAGACACCAAATGATACGCTGTATGCCATGTTTCCAAATTTTTATGCACAGTGGTTACAGCATGAAGCGAATGCATGTGAATATACAAAGGTGCATTGCATTAAACAAGTCCACTGAGCGTCCCAAAATGGCCGGCCTGCCTGCTTTCATCCATCAATTGTTCTAAATTTTTCATTACCCAATGAGCTGAGGTGGAGTCTTAGCCAGTGGTACCATCAGGGAGGTGTGTAAAGCACTTTAGGCTAGACAGCCAATCAGCTGCCAGCTTCCATCTGTCAATCAAATACAGCAGCCAATCAGAAAGCTGCCCATTGATTAGAGGGCCCTTTATGACATCACAGACAGACCCTCAGAACTATCTGTGCATGTCTAATGGCTGGCTTTCAGTTGGGCGGGTGGGTGGCAGAGGGAGGGGATGTCTGTCTCGTTTCTCCTGTAAATTGCGTTTTTTCTGCGTTTACGGGAAAAGTTGAGGTCCGACGCGCAAAAGTTGGGTATCGTAGAAATCACCTTTTAAAGACGCACATTTCTGGCCCCCCAAAAATGGGCATTTCAAATGAGAAATAAGTCCAATGAACAAAATAGGGTGAATAAGTATGTATTTTAGGGGTGAGTTAGCAGGTTATTGTGGAAGTAAGTCCTAATATTTTTGGAGGTTGCAGGGGCAACTACACCATTCAAAAAAAGGAAGGCTTTAGCATATGCAGTTAGGCCCCGTAGGATGATTTTAGCTAAAAAGTGCCCCAAACACTCAAACGGGCTTGTATCTGGGAAGGGAAAATATGGGAAACGTGACTTAGACACCAAATGATACACTGTATGCCATGTTTCCAAATTTTTATGCACAGTGGTTACAGCATGAAGCGAATGCATGTGAATATACAAAGGTGCATTGCATTAAACAAGTCCACTGAGCGTCCCAAAATGGCCGGCCTGCCTGCTTTCATCCATCAATTGTTCTAAATTTTTCATTACCCAATGAGCTGAGGTGGAGTCTTAGCCAGTGGTACCATCAGGGAGGTGTGTAAAGCACTTTAGGCTAGACAGCCAATCAGCTGCCAGCTTCCATCTGTCAATCAAATATAGCAGCCAATCAGAAAGCTGCCCATTGATTAGAGGGCCCTTTATGACATCACAGACAGACCCTCAGAACTATCTGTGCATGTCTAATGGCTGGCTTTCAGTTGGGCGGGTGGGTGGCAGAGGGAGGGGATGTCTCGTTTCTCCTGTAAATTGCGTTTTTTCTGCGTTTACGGGAAAAGTTGAGGTCCGACGCGCAAAAGTGGAGTATCGTAGAAATCACCTTTTAAAGACGCACATTTCTGGCCCCCCAAAAATGGGCATTTCAAATGAGAAATAAGTCCAATGAACAAAATAGGGTGAATAAGTATGTATTTCAGGGGTGAGTTAGCAGGTTATTGTGGAAGTAAGTCCTAATATTTTTGGAGGTTGCAGGGGCAACTACACCATTCAAAAAAAGTAAGGCTTTAGCATATGCAGTTAGGCCCCGTAGGATGATTTTAGCTAAAAAGTGCCCCAAACACTCAAACGGGCTTGTATCTGGGAAGGGAAAATATGGGAAACATGACTTAGACACCAAATGATACACTGTATGCCATGTTTCCAAATTTTTATGCACAGTGGTTACAGCATGAAGCGAATGCATGTGAATATACAAAGGTGCATTGCATTAAACAAGTCCACTGAGCGTCCCAAAATGGCCTGCCTGCTTTCATCCATCAATTGTTCTAAATTTTTCATTACCCAATGAGCTGAGGTGGAGTCTTAGCCAGTGGTACCATCAGGGAGGTGTGTAAAGCACTTTAGGCTAGACAGCCAATCAGCTGCCAGCTTCTATCTGTCAATCAAATACAGCAGCCAATCAGAAAGCTGCCCATTGATTAGAGGGCCCATTATGACATCACAGACAGACCCTCAGAACTATCTGTGCATGTCTAATGGCTGGCTTTCAGTTGGGCGGGTGGGTGGCAGAGGGAGGGGATGTCTGTCTCGTTTCTCCTGTAAATTGCGTTTATTCTGCGTTTACGGGAAAAGTTGAGGTCCGACGCGCAAAAGTGGGGTATCGTAGAAATCATCTTTTAAAGACGCACATTTCTGGCCCCCCAAAAATGGGCATTTCAAATGAGAAATAAGTCCAATGAACAAAATAGGGTGAATAAGTATGTATTTTAGGGGTGAGTTAGCAGGTTATTGTGGAAGTAAGTCCTAATATTTTTGGAGGTTGCAGGGGCAACTACACCATTCAAAAAAAGGAAGGCTTTAGCATATGCAGTTAGGCTCCGTAGGATGATTTTAGCTAAAAAGTGCCCCAAACACTCAAACGGGCTTGTATCTGGGAAGGGAAAATATGGGAAACATGACTTAGACACCAAATGATACACTGTATGCCATGTTTCCAAATTTTTATGCACAATGGTTACAGCATGAAGCGAATGCATGTGAATATACAAAGGTGCATTGCATTAAACAAGTCCACTGAGCGTCCCAAAATGGCCGGCCTGCCTGCTTTCATCCATCAATTGTTCTAAATTTTTCATTACCCAATGAGCTGAGGTGGAGTCTTAGCCAGTGGTACCATCAGGGAGGTGTGTAAAGCACTTTAGGCTAGACAGCCAATCAGCTGCCAGCTTCCATCTGTCAATCAAATACAGCAGCCAATCAGAAAGCTGCCCATTGATCAGCAGGCCCTTTATGACATCACAGACAGACCCTCAGAACTATCTGTGCATGTCTAATGGCTGGCTGTCAGTTGGGCGGGTGGGTGGAAGAGGGAGAGGATGTCTGTCTCGTTTCTCCTGAAAATTGCGGTTTTTCTGCGTTTACGGGAAAAGTTGAGATCCGACGCGCAAAAGTGGGGTATCGTAGAAATCACCTTTTACAGACGCACATTTCTGGCTCCCCAAAAATGGGCATTTCAAATGAGAAATTAGTCCAATGAACAAAATAGGGTGAATAAGTATGTATTTCAGGGGTGAGTTAGCAGGTTATTGGGGAAGTAAGTCCTGATATTTTTGGAGGTTGCAGTGGCCACTACACCATTCAAAATAGGCAGGCTTTAGCATATGCAGTTAGGCCCTGTAGGATGATTTTAGCTAAAAAGTGTCCCAAACACTCAAACGGGCTTGTATCTGGGAAGGGAAAATATGGGAAACATGACTTAGACACCAAATGATACGCTGTATGCCATGTTTCCAAATTTTTATGCACAGTGGTTACAGCATGAAGCGAATGCATGTGAATATACAAAGGTGCATTGCATTAAACAAGTCCACTGAGCGTCCCAAAATGGCCGGCCTGCCTGCTTTCATCCATCAATTGTTCTAAATTTTTCATTACCCAATGAGCTGAGGTGGAGTCTTAGCCAGTGGTACCATCAGGGAGGTGTGTAAAGCACTTTAGGCTAGACAGCCAATCAGCTGCCAGCTTCCATCTGTCAATCAAATACAGCAGCCAATCAGAAAGCTGCCCATTAATCAGCAGGCCCTTTATGACATCACAGACAGACCCTCAGAACTATCTGTGCATGTCTAATGGCTGGCTTTCAGTTGGGTGGGTGGGTGGCAGAGGGAGGGGATGTCTGTCTCGTTTCTCCTGTAAATTGCGTTTTTTCTGCGTTTACGGGAAAAGTTGAGGTCCGACGCGCAAAAGTGGGGTATCGTAGAAATCACCTTTTAAAGACGCATATTTCTGGCCCCCCAAAAATGGGCATTTCAAATGAGAAATAAGTCCAATGAACAAAATAGGGTGAATAAGTATGTATTTTAGGGGTGAGTTAGCAGGTTATTGTGGAAGTAAGTCCTAATATTTTTGGAGGTTGCAGGGGCAACTACACCATTCAAAAAAAGGAAGGCTTTAGCATATGCAGTTAGGCCCCGTAGGATGATTTTAGCTAAAAAGTGCCCCAAACACTCAAACGGGCTTGTATCTGGGAAGGGAAAATATGGGAAACATGACTTAGACACCAAATGATACATTGTATGCCATGTTTCCAAATTTTTATGCACAGTGGTTACAGCATGAAGCGAATGCATGTGAATATACAAAGGTGCATTGCATTAAACAAGTCCACTGAGCGTCCCAAAATGGCCGGCCTGCCTGCTTTCATCCATCAATTGTTCTAAATTTTTCATTACCCAATGAGATGAGGTGGAGTCTTAGCCAGTGGTACCATCAGGGAGGTGTGTAAAGCACTTTAGGCTAGACAGCCAATCAGCTGCCAGCTTCCATCTGTCAATCAAATACAGCAGCCAATCAGAAAGCTGCCCATTGATCAGCAGGCCCTTTATGACATCACAGACAGACCCTCAGAACTATCTGTGCATGTCTAATGGCTGGCTGTCAGTTGGGCGGGTGGGTGGCAGAGGGAGGGGATGTCTGTCTCGTTTCTCCTGAAAATTGCGGTTTTTCTGCGTTTACGGGAAAAGTTGAGATCCAACGCGCAAAAGTGGGGTATCGTAGAAATCACCTTTTACAGACGCACATTTCTGGCTCCCCAAAAATGGGCATTTCAAATGACAAATTAGTCCAATGAACAAAATAGGGTGAATAAGTATGTATTTCAGGGGTGAGTTAGCAGGTTATTGGGGAAGTAAGTCCTGATATTTTTGGAGGTTGCAGTGGCCACTACACCATTCAAAATAGGCAGGCTTTAGCATATGCAGTTAGGCCCTGTAGGATGATTTTAGCTAAAAAGTGTCCCAAACACTCAAACGGGCTTGTATCTGGGAAGGGAAAATATGGGAAACATGACTTAGACACCAAATGATACGCTGTATGCCATGTTTCCAAATTTTTATGCACAGTGGTTACAGCATGAAGCGAATGCATGTGAATATACAAAGGTGCATTGAATTAAACAAGTCCACTGAGCATCCCAAAATGGCCGGCCTGCCTGCTTTCATCCATCAATTGTTCTAAATTTTTCATTACCCAATGAGCTGAAGTGGAGTCTTAGCCAGTGGTACCATCAGGGAGGTGTGTAAAGCACTTTAGGCTAGACAGCCAATCAGCTGCCAGCTTCCATCTGTCAATCAAATACAGCAGCCAATCAGAAAGCTGCCCATTGATCAGCAGGCCCTTTATGACATCACAGACAGACCCTCAGAACTATCTGTGCATGTCTAATGGCTGGCTTTCAGTTGGGCGGGTGGGTGGCAGAGGGAGGGGATGTCTGTCTCGTTTCTCCTGAAAATTGCGGTTTTTCTGCGTTTACGGGAAAAGTTGAGATCCAACGCGCAAAAGTGGGGTATCGTAGAAATCACCTTTTACAGACGCACATTTCTGGCTCCCCAAAAATGGGCATTTCAAATGACAAATTAGTCCAATGAACAAAATAGGGTGAATAAGTATGTATTTCAGGGGTGAGTTAGCAGGTTATTGGGGAAGTAAGTCCTGATATTTTTGGAGGTTGCAGTGGCCACTACACCATTCAAAATAGGCAGGCTTTAGCATATGCAGTTAGGCCCTGTAGGATGATTTTAGCTAAAAAGTGCCCCAAACACTCAAACGGGCTAGTATCTGGGAAGGGAAAATATGGGAAACATGACTTAGACACCAAATGATACACTGTATGCCATGTTTCCAAATTTTTATGCACAGTGGTTACAGCATGAAGCGAATGCATGTGAATATACAAAGGTGCATTGCATTAAACAAGTCCAATGAGTGTCCCAAAATGGCCGGCCTGCCTGCTTTCATCCATCAATTGTTCTAAATTTTTCATTACCCAATGAGCTGAGGTGGAGTCTTAGCCAGTGGTACCATCAGGGAGGTGTGTAAAGCACTTTAGGCTAGACAGCCAATCAGCTGCCAGCTTCCATCTGTCAATCAAATACAGCAGCCAATCAGAAAGCTGCCCATTGATCAGCAGGCCCTTTATGACATCACAGACAGACCCTCAGAACTATCTGTGCATGTCTAATGGCTGGCTTTCAGTTGGGCGGGTGGGTGGCAGAGGGAGGGGATGTCTGTCTCGTTTCTCCTGAAAATTGCGGTTTTTCTGCGTTTACGGGAAAAGTTGAGATCCGACGGGCAAAAGTGGGGTATCGTAGAAATCACCTTTTAAAGATGCACATTTCTGGATCCCCAAAAATGGGCATTTCAAATGAGAAATTAGTCCAATGAACAAAATAGGGTGAATAAGTATGTATTTCAGGGGTGAGTTAGCAGGTTATTGGGGAAGTAAGTCCTGATATTTTTGGAGGTTGCAGGGGCCACTACACCATTCAAAATAGGCAGGCTTTAGCATATGCAGTTAGGCCCTGTAGGATGATTTTAGCTAAAATGTGTCCCAAACGGGCTTGTATCTGGGAAGGGAAAATATGGGAAACATGACTTAGACACCTAATGATACACTGTATGCCATGTTTCCAAATTTTTATGCACAGTGGTTACAGCATGAAGCAAATGCATGTGAATATACAAAGGTGCATTGCATTAAACAAGTCCACTGAGCGTCCCAAAATGGCCGGCCTGCCTGCTTTCATCCATCAATTGTTCTAAATTTTTCATTACCCAATGAGCTGAGGTGGAGTCTTAGCCAGTGGTACCATCAGGGAGGTGTGTAAAGCACTTTAGGCTAGACAGCCAATCAGCTGCCAGCTTCCATCTGTCAATCAAATACAGCAGCCAATCAGAAAGCTGCCCATTGATCAGCAGGCCCTTTATGACATCACAGACAGACCCTCAGAACTATCTGTGCATGTCTAATGGCTGGCTTTCAGTTGGGCGGGTGGGTGGCAGAGGGAGGGGATGTCTGTCTCGTTTCTCCTGAAAATTGCGGTTTTTCTGCGTTTACGGTAAAAGTTGAGGTCCGACGCGCAAAAGTGGGGTATCGTAGAAATCACCTTTTAAAGACGCACATTTCTGGCGCCTCAAAAATGGGCATTTCAAATGAGAAATGAGTCCAATGAACAAAATAGGGTGAATAAGTATGTAATTCAGGGGTGAGTTAGCAGGTTATTGGGGAAGTAAGTCCTGATATTTTTGGAGGTTGCAGGGGCCACTACACCATTCAAAATAGGCAGGCTTTAGCATATGCAGTTAGGCCCCGTAGGATGATTTTAGCTAAAAAGTGCCCCAAACACTCCAACGGGCTTGTATCTGGGAAGGGAAAATATGGGAAACATGACTTAGACACCAAATGATACACTGTATGCCATGTTTCCAAATTTTTATGCACAGTGGTTACAGCATGAAGCGAATGCATGTGAATATACAAAGGTGCATTGCATTAAACAAGTCCAATGAGTGTCCCAAAATGGCCGGCCTGCCTGCTTTCATCCATCAATTGTTCTAAATTTTTCATTACCCAATGAGCTGAGGTGGAGTCTTAGCCAGTGGTACCATCAGGGAGGTGTGTAAAGCACTTTAGGCTAGACAGCCAATCAGCTGCCAGCTTCCATCTGTCAATCAAATACAGCAGCCAATCAGAAAGCTGCCCATTGATCAGCAGGCCCTTTATGACATCACAGACAGACCCTCAGAACTATCTGTGCATGTCTAATGGCTGGCTGTCAGTTGGGCGGGTGGGTGGCAGAGGGAGGGGATGTCTGTCTCGTTTCTCCTGAAAATTGCGTTTTTTCTGCATTTACGGGAAAAGTTGAGGTCCGACGCGCAAAAGTGGGGTATCGTAGAAACCAACTTTTAAAGACGCACATTTCTGGCCCCCCAAAAATGGGCATTTCAAATGAGAAATGAGTCCAATGAACAAAATAGGGTGAATAAGTATGTATTTCAGGGGTGAGTTAGCAGGTTATTGGGGAAGTAAGTCCTGATATTTTTGGAGGTTGCAGGGGCCACTAGACCATTCAAAATAGGCAGGCTTTACCATATGCAGTTAGGCCCCGTAGGATGATTTTAGCTAAAAAGTGCCCCAAACACTCAAACGGGCTAGTATCTGGGAAGGAAAAACATGGGAAACATGACTTAGACACCAAATGATACACTGTATGCCATGTTTCCAAATTTTTATGCACAGTGGTTACAGCATGAAGCGAATGCATGTGAATATACAAAGCTTCATTGCATTAAACAAGTCCACTGACCATCCCAAAATGGCCGGCCTGCCTGCTTTCATCCATCAATTGTTCTAAATTTTTCATTACTCAATGAGCTGAGGTGGAGTCTTAGCCAGTGGTACCATCAGGGAGGTGTGTAAAGCACTTTAGGCTAGACAGCCAATCAGCTGCCAGCTTCCATCTGTCAATCAAATACAGCAGCCAATCAGAAAGCTGCCCATTGATCAGCAGGCCCTTTATGACATCACAGACAGACCCTCAGAACTATCTGTGCATGTCTAATGGCTGGCTGTCAGTTGGGCGGGTGGGTGGCAGAGGGAGGGGATGTCTGTCTCGTTTCTCCTGAAAATTGCGGTTTTTCTGCGTTTACGGGAAAAGTTGAGGTCTGACGCGCAAAAGTGGGGTATCGTAGAAATCACCTTTTAAAGATGCACATTTCTGGCCCCCCAAAAATGGGCATTTCAAATGAGAAATGAGTCCAATGAACAAATAGGGTGAATAAATATGTATTTCAGGGGTGAGTTAGCAGGTTATTGGGGATATAAGTCCTGATATTTTTGGAGGTTGCAGGGGCCACTAGACCATTCAAAATAGGCAGGCTTTAGCATATGCAGTTAGGCCCTGTAGGATGATTTTAGCTAAAAAGTGTCCCAAACACTCAAACGGGCTTGTATCTGGGAAGGGAAAATATGGGAAACATGACTTAGACACCAAATGATACGCTGTATGCCATGTTTCCAAATTTTTATGCACAGTGGTTACAGCATGAAGCGAATGCATGTGAATATACAAAGGTGCATTGCATTAAACAAGTCCACTGAGCGTCCCAAAATGGCCGGCCTGCCTGCTTTCATCCATCAATTGTTCTAAATTTTTCATTACCCAATGAGCTGAGGTGGAGTCTTAGCCAGTGGTACCATCAGGGAGGTGTGTAAAGCACTTTAGGCTAGACAGCCAATCAGCTGCCAGCTTCCATCTGTCAATCAAATACAGCAGCCAATCAGAAAGCTGCCCATTGATCAGCAGGCCCTTTATGACATCACAGACAGACCCTCAGAACTATCTGTGCATGTCTAATGGCTGGCTGTCAGTTGGGCGGGTGGGTGGCAGAGGGAGGGGATGTCTGTCTCGTTTCTCCTGAAAATTGCGGTTTTTCTGCGTTTACGGGAAAAGTTGAGATCCGACGCGCAAAAGTGGGGTATCGTAGAAATCACCTTTTACAGACGCACATTTCTGGCTCCCCAAAAATGGGCATTTCAAATGAGAAATTAGTCCAATGAACAAAATAGGGTGAATAAGTTTGTATTTCAGGGGTGAGTTAGCAGGTTATTGGGGAAGTAAGTCCTAATATTTTTGGAGGTTGCAGGGGCAACTACACCATTCAAAATAGGCAGGCTTTAGCATATGCAGTTAGGCCCCGTAGGATGATTTTAGCTAAAAAGTGCCCCAAACACTCCAACGGGCTTGTATCTGGGAAGGGAAAATATGGGAAACATGACTTAGACACCAAATGATACACTGTATGCCATGTTTCCAAATTTTTATGCACAGTGGTTACAGCATGAAGCGAATGCATGTGAATATACAAAGGTGCATTGCATTAAACAAGTCCAATGAGTGTCCCAAAATGGCCGGCCTGCCTGCTTTCATCCATCAATTGTTCTAAATTTTTCATTACCCAATGAGCTGAGGTGGAGTCTTAGCCAGTGGTACCATCAGGGAGGTGTGTAAAGCACTTTAGGCTAGACAGCCAATCAGCTGCCAGCTTCCATCTGTCAATCAAATACAGCAGCCAATCAGAAAGCTGCCCATTGATCAGCAGGCCCTTTATGACATCACAGACAGACCCTCAGAACTATCTGTGCATGTCTAATGGCTGGCTGTCAGTTGGGCGGGTGGGTGGCAGAGGGAGGGGATGTCTGTCTCGTTTCTCCTGAAAATTGCGGTTTTTCTGCATTTACGGGAAAAGTTGAGGTCCGACGCGCAAAAGTGGGGTATCGTAGAAACCAACTTTTAAAGACGCACATTTCTGGCCCCCCAAAAATGGGCATTTCAAATGAGAAATGAGTCCAATGAACAAAATAGGGTGAATAAGTATGTATTTCAGGGGTGAGTTAGCAGGTTATTGGGGAAGTAAGTCCTGATATTTTTGGAGGTTGCAGGGGCCACTAGACCATTCAAAATAGGCAGGCTTTACCATATGCAGTTAGGCCCCGTAGGATGATTTTAGCTAAAAAGTGCCCCAAACACTCAAACAGGCTAGTTTCTGGGAAGGAAAAACATGGGAAACATGACTTAGACACCAAATGATACACTGTATGCCATGTTTCCAAATTTGTATGCACAGTGGTTACAGCATGAAGCAAATGCATGTGAATATACAAAGCTTCATTGCATTAAACAAGTCCACTGACCATCCCAAAATGGCTGGCCTGCCTGCTTTCATCCATCAATTGTTTTAAATTTTTCATTACTCAATGAGCTGAGGTGGAGTCTTAGCCAGTGGTACCATCAGGGAGGTGTGTAAAGCACTTTAGGCTAGACAGCCAATCAGCTGCCAGCTTCCATCTGTCAATCAAATACAGCAGCCAATCAGAAAGCTGCCCATTGATCAGCAGGCCCTTTATGACATCACAGACAGACCCTCAGAACTATCTGTGCATGTCTAATGGCTGGCTGTCAGTTGGGCGGGTGGGTGGCAGAGGGAGGGGATGTCTGTCTCGTTTCTCCTGAAAATTGCGGTTTTTCTGCGTTTACGGGAAAAGTTGAGGTATGACGCGCAAAAGTGGGGTATCGTAGAAATCACCTTTTAAAGACGCACATTTCTGGCCCCCCAAAAATGGGCATTTCAAATGAGAAATGAGTCCAATGAACAAATAGGGTGAATAAGTATGTATTTCAGGGGTGAGTTAGCAGGTTATTGGGGATATAAGTCCTGATATTTTTGGAGGTTGCAGGGGCCACTAGACCATTCAAAATAGGCAGGCTTTAGCATATGCAGTTAGGCCCTGTAGGATGATTTTAGCTAAAAAGTGTCCCAAACACTCAAACGGGCTTGTATCTGGGAAGGGAAAATATGGGAAACATGACTTAGACACCAAATGATACGCTGTATGCCATGTTTCCAAATTTTTATGCACAGTGGTTACAGCATGAAGCGAATGCATGTGAATATACAAAGGTGCATTGCATTAAACAAGTCCACTGAGCGTCCCAAAATGGCCGGCCTTCCTGCTTTCATCCATCAATTGTTCTAAATTTTTCATTACCCAATGAGCTGAGGTGGAGTCTTAGCCAGTGGTACCATCAGGGAGGTGTGTAAAGCACTTTAGGCTAGACAGCCAATCAGCTGCCAGCTTCCATCTGTCAATCAAATACAGCAGCCAATCAGAAAGCTGCCAATTGATCAGCAGGCCCTTTATGACATCACAGACAGACCCTCAGAACTATCTGTGCATGTCTAATGGCTGGCTGTCAGTTGGGCGGGTGGGTGGCAGAGGGAGGGGATGTCTGTCTCGTTTCTCCTGAAAATTGCGGTTTTTCTGCGTTTACGGGAAAAGTTGAGATCCGACGCGCAAAAGTGGGGTATCGTAGAAATCACCTTTTACAGACGCACATTTCTGGCTCCCCAAAAATGGGCATTTCAAATGAGAAATTAGTCCAATGAACAAAATAGGGTGAATAAGTATGTATTTCAGGGGTGAGTTAGCAGGTTATTGGGGAAGTAAGTTCTAATATTTTTGGAGGTTGCAGGGGCAACTACACCATTCAAAAAAAGGAAGGCTTTAGCATATGCAGTTAGGCCCCGTAGGATGATTTTAGCTAAAAAGTGCCCCAAACACTCAAACGGGCTTGTATCTGGGAAGGGAAAATATGGGAAACATGACTTAGACACCAATGATACACTGTATGCCATGTTTCCAAATTTTTATGCACAGTGGTTACAGCATGAAGCGAATGCATGTGAAAATACAAAGGTGCATTGCATTAAACAAGTCCAATGAGCGTCCCTAAATGGCCGGCCTGCCTGCTTTCATCCATCAATTGTTCTAAATTTTTCATTACCCAATGAGCTGAGGTGGAGTCTTAGCCAGTGGTACCATCAGGGAGGTGTGTAAAGCACTTTAGGCTATACAGCCAATCAGCTGCCAGCTTCCATCTGTCAATCAAATACAGCAGCCAATCAGAAAGCTGCCCATTGATCAGCAGGCCCTTTATGACATCACAGACAGACCCTCAGAACTATCTGTGCATGTCTAATGGCTGGCTTTCAGTTGGGCGGGTGGGTGGCAGAGGGAGGGGATGTCTGTCTCGTTTCTCCTGAAAATTGTGGTTTTTCTGCGTTTACGGGAAAAGTTGAGGTCCGACGCGCAAAAGTGGGGTATCGTAGAAATCACCTTTTAAAGACGCACATTTCTGCCCCCCCAAAAATGGGCATTTCAAATGAGAAATGAGTCCAATGAACAAAATAGGGTGAATAAGTATGTATTTCAGGGGTGAGTTAGCAGGTTATTGGGGAAGTAAGTCCTAATATTTTTGGAGGTTGCAGGGGCAACTACACCATTCAAAAAAAGGAAGGCTTTAGCATATGCAGTTAGGCCCCGTAGGATGATTTTAGCTAAAAAGTGCCCCAAACACTCAAACGGGCTTGTATCTGGGAAGGGAAAATATGGGAAACATGACTTAGACACCAAATGATACACTGTATGCCATGTTTCCAAATTTTTATGCACAGTGGTTACAGCATGAAGCGAATGCATGTGAATACATAAAGGTGCATTGCATTAAACAAGTCCACTGAGCGTCCCAAAATGGCCGGCCTGCCTGCTTTCATCCATCAATTGTTCTAAATTTTTCATTACCCAATGAGCTGAGGTGGAGTCTTAGCCAGTGGTACCATCAAGGAGGTGTGTAAAGCACTTTAGGCTAGACAGCCAATCAGCTGCCAGCTTCCATCTGTCAATCAAATACAGCAGCCAATCAGAAAGCTGCCCATTGATTAGAGGGCCCTTTATGACATCACAGACAGACCCTCAGAACTATCTGTGCATGTCTAATGGCTGGCTGTCAGTTGGGCGGGTGGGTGGCAGAGGGAGGGGATGTCTGTCTCGTTTCTCCTGAAAATTGCGGTTTTTCTGCATTTACGGGAAAAGTTGAGGTCCGACGCGCAAAAGTGGGGTATCGTAGAAATCACCTTTTAAAGACGCACATTTCTGGCCCCCCAAATATGGGCATTTCAAATGAGAAATGAGTCCAATGAACAAAATAGGTTGAATAAGTATGTATTTCAGGGGTGAGTTAGCAGGTTATTGTGGAAGTAAGTCCTAATATTTTTGGAGGTTGCAGGGGCAACTACACCATTCAAAAAAATGAAGGCTTTAGCATATGCAGTTAGGCCCCGTAGGATGATTTTAGCTAAAAAGTGCCCCAAACACTCAAACGGGCTTGTATCTGGGAAGGGAAAATATGGGAAACATGACTTAGACACCAAATGATACACTGTATGCCATGTTTCCAAATTTTTATGCACAGTGGTTACAGCATGAAGCGAATGCATGTGAAAATACAAAGGTGCATTGCATTAAACAAGTCCAATGAGCGTCCCAAAATGGCCGGCCTGCCTGCTTTCATCCATCAATTGTTCTATATTTTTCATTACCCAATGAGCTGAGGTGGAGTCTTAGCCAGTGGTATCATCAGGGAGGTGTGTAAAGCACTTTAGGCTAGACAGCCAATCAGCTGCCAGCTTCCATCTGTCAATCAAATACAGCAGCCAATCAGAAAGCTGCCCATTGATTAGAGGGCCCTTTATGACATCACAGACAGACCCTCAGAACTATCTGTGCATGTCTAATGGCTGGCTGTCAGTTGGGCGGGTGGGTGGCAGAGGGAGGGGATGTCTGTCTCGTTTCTCCTGAAAATTGCGGTTTTTCTGCGTTTACGGGAAAAGTTGAGGTCCGACGCGCAAAAGTGGGGTATCGTAGAAATCACCTTTTAAAGACGCACATTTCTGGCCCCCTAAATATGGGCATTTCAAATGAGAAATGAGTCCAATGAACAAAATAGGTTGAATAAGTATGTATTTCAGGGGTGAGTTAGCAGGTTATTGTGGAAGTAAGTCCTAATATTTTTGGAGGTTGCAGGGGCAACTACACCATTCAAAAAAAGGAAGGCTTTAGCATATGCAGTTAGGCCCCGTAGGATGATTTTAGCTAAAAAGTGCCCCAAACACTCAAACGGGCTTGTATCTCGGAAGGGAAAATATGGGAAATATGACTTAGACACCAAATGATACACTGTATGCCATGTTTCCAAATTTTTATGCACAGTGGTTACAGCATGAAGCGAATGCATGTGAAAATACAAAGGTGCATTGCATTAAACAAGTCCAATGAGCGTCCCAAAATGGCCGGCCTGCCTGCTTTCATCCATCAATTGTTCTATATTTTTCATTACCCAATGAGCTGAGGTGGAGTCTTAGCCAGTGGTATCATCAGGGAGGTGTGTAAAGCACTTTAGGTTAGACAGCCAATCAGCTGCCAGCTTCCATCTGTCAATCAAATACAGCAGCCAATCAGAAAGCTGCCCATTGATCAGCAGGCCCTTTATGACATCACAGACAGACCCTCAGAACTATCTGTGCATGTCTATTGGCTGGCTGTCAAGTGGGCGGGTGGGTGGCAGAGGGAGGGGATGTCTGTCTCGTTTCTCCTGAAAATTGCGGCTTTTCTGCGTTTACGGGAAAAGTTGAGGTCCGACGCGCAAAAGTGGGGTATCGTAGAAATCACCTTTTAAAGACGCAGATTTCTGGCCCCCCAAAAACTGGCATTTCAAATGAGAAATGAGTCCAATGAACAAAATAGGTTGAATAAGTATGTATTTCAGGGGTGAGTTAGCAGGTTATTGGGGAAGTAAGTCCTAATATTTTTGGAGGTTGCAGGGGCAACTACACCATTCAAAAAAAGGAAGGCTTTAGCATATGCAGTTAGGCCCCGTAGGATGATTTTAGCTAAAAAGTGCCCCAAACACTCAAACGGGCTTGTATCTGGGAAGGGAAAATATGGGAAACATGACTTAGACACCAAATGATACACTGTATGCCATGTTTCCAAATTTTTATGCACAGTGGTTACAGCATGAAGCGAATGCATGTGAAAATACAAAGATGCATTGCATTAAACAAGTCCAATGAGCGTCCCAAAATGGCCGGCCTGCCTGCTTTCATCCATCAATTGTTCTATATTTTTCATTACCCAATGAGCTGAGGTGGAGTCTTAGCCAGTGGTATCATCAGGGAGGTGTGTAAAGCACTTTAGGCTAGACAGCCAATCAGCTGCCAGCTTCCATCTGTCAATCAAATACAGCAGCCAATCAGAAAGCTGCCCATTGATCAGCAGGCCCTTTATGACATCACAGACAGACCCTCAGAACTATCTGTGCATGTCTATTGGCTGGCTGTCAAGTGGGCGGGTGGGTGGCAGAGGGAGGGGATGTCTGTCTCGTTTCTCCTGAAAATTGCGGCTTTTCTGCGTTTACGGGAAAAGTTGAGGTCCGACGCGCAAAAGTGGGGTGTCGTAGAAATCACCTTTTAAAGACGCAGATTTCTGGCCCCCCAAAAACTGGCATTTTAAATGAGAAATGAGTCCAATTAACAAAATAGGGTGAATAAGTATGTATTTCAGGGGTGAGTTAGCAGGTTATTGGGGAAGTAAGTCCTGATATTTTTGGAGGTTGCAGGGGCCACTAGACCATTCAAAATAGGCAGGCTTTAGCATATGCAGTTAGGCCCCGTAGGAGGATTTTAGCTAAAAAGTGCTCCAAACACTCAAATGGCTAGTATCTGGGAAGGAAAAACATGGGAAACATGACTTAGACACCAAATGATACACTGTATGCCATGTTTCCAAATTTTTATGCACAGTGGTTACAGCATGAAGCGAATGCATGTGAAAATACAAAGGTGCATTGCATTAAACAAGTCCAATGAGCGTCCCTAAATGGCCGGCCTGCCTGCTTTCATCCATCAATTGTTCTAAATTTTTCATTACCCAATGAGCTGAGGTGGAGTCTTAGCCAGTGGTACCATCAGGGAGGTGTGTAAAGCACTTTAGGCTAGACAGCCAATCAGCTGCCAGCTTCCATCTGTCAATCAAATACAGCAGCCAATTTGAAAGCTGCCCATTGATCAGCAGGCCCTTTATGACATCACAGACAGACCCTCAGAACTATCTGTGCATGTCTAATGGCTGGCTGTAAGTTGGGCGGGTGGGTGGCAGAGGGAGGGGATGTCTGTCTCGTTTCTCCTGAAAATTGCGGTTTTTCTGCGTTTACGGGAAAAGTTGAGGTCCGACGCGCAAAAGTGGGGTATCGTAAAAATCACCTTTTAAAGACGCACATTTATGGCCCCCCAAAAATGGGCATTTCCAATTAGAAATGAGTCCAATGAACAAAATAGGGTGATTAAGTATGTATTTCAGGGGTGAGTTAGCAGGTTATTGGGGAAGTAAGTCCTGAAATTTTTGGAGGTTGCAGGGGCCACTACACCATTCAAAATAGGCAGGCTTTACCATATGCAGTTAGGCCCCGTAGGATGATTTTAGCTAAAAAGTGCCCCAAACACTCAAACGGGCTTGTATCTGGAAAGGGAAAATATGGGAAACATGACTTAGACACCAAATGATACACTGTATGCCATGTTTCCAAATTTTTATGCACAGTGGTTACAGCATTAAGCGAATGCATGTGAATATACAAAGGTGCATTGCATTAAACAAGTCCAATGAGCGTCCCAAAATGGCCGGCCTGCCTGCTTTCATCCATCAATTGTTCTAAATTTTTCATTACCCAATGAGCTGAGGTGGAGTCTTAGCCAGTGGTACCATCGGGGAGGTGTGTAAAGCACTTTAGGCTAGACAGCCAATCAGCTGCCAGCTTCCATCTGTCAATCAAATACAGCAGCCAATCAGTAAGCTGCCCATTGATCAGCAGGCCCTTTATGACATCACAGACAGACCCTCAGAACTATCTGTGCATGTCTAATGGCTGGCTGTCAGTTGGGCGGGTGGGTGGCAGAGGGAGGGGATGTCTGTCTCGTTTCTCCTGAAAATTGCGGTTTTTCTGCGTTTACGGGAAAAGTTGAGGTCCGACGCGCAAAAGTGGGGTATCGTAGAAATCACCTTTTAACCCCTTCCCGACATTTGACGTACATTTACGTCATGACCGGGATGTACTTTCCGACGCATGGCATAAATGTACGTCATGGCTTTAAACTGTCACCGCGTCTATAGACGCGGTGACAGTTTAAACATGTCTGCTGTCCCTGACAGCAGACATGTCCCTGCATGCCCAGGGGGAGTGGCGATGCCTCCCCCCCGTCGGCGATCGCTGTGATTGGCTGTTCAAATGTGAACAGCCAATTACAGCGTTTTCTGTGTACCGGCGAATAACGTTCGCCGGTGACACAGGGATCGGTGGTGATTGGTGCTGTAAAGTACAGCACCAATCACCACGGGGTGTAAGGGTGACACTGGTGTCACCCCACCTCACCCCACCCGCCCCCAAAGGCCGTGATTGGTCCGTCGGACCGACGGACCAATCACAGCCATGGAGGGTGATTTAAACTAACGGTGACTGCACTGCAGACGCCATTCCGGTCTGGAATTGCGTGCAGTGCGGTCACCGTGCCTATCTACCGTGATATACTGACCTGATCCTTGCAAATACTTACCTGATCACCTGATCACTGCTTGTAGCGTGCTGGATGCTTCCTGGATCTGACTTCTTGTGACTTCCTGTGTTGTGCTGCTGCTGCTGCATTGTGATAGAGTTATAGATAGAGAGATAGAGAGAGAGAGATAGAGAGAGATAGAGAGAGATAGAGAGAGATAGTGACAGAGAGTGCTATATTTTGTGTCTGCTGCCCCCCCCCCTGTTGTGCTGATCAGTATATCTGTGCTGATCAGCAACTTTTTGGGGGTGCTGGGTTTTTTTTATATATATATACAGCTGTGCTGCGTGTGCAACTGACTGCTGCCCCCCCTTTTGTGCTGATCAGTATAAATTAACTGATCAGCAACTTTTTGGGGGTGCAGTGCTGCTGCTGCAGTGCCATAGAGTGATAGATAGTGAGAGATAGAGAGATAGAGAGAGATAGTGACAGAGAGTGATAGAGAGTGCTATATTTTGTGTCTGCTACCCCCCTTTTGTGCTGATCAGTATATCTGTGCTGAACAGCAACTTTTTGGGGGTGCAGGGGCTTTTTTTATATATATAACTGTCAGTGCTGCTGCTGCAGTGTCATAGAGTGTTAGATAGTGATAGATAGTGAGAGATAGAGAGATAGAGAGAGATAGTGACAGAGAGTGATAGAGAATGCTATATTTTGTGTCTGCTACCCCCCCTTTTGTGCTGATCAGTATATCTGTGCTGATCAGCAACTTTTTGGGGGTGCAGGGTTTTTTTTTTTATATATACCTGTCAGTTGCTGCCAGTTGCACTGTCAGTTGCACCAAAGGTTGTGCACCTGCTGCCCCTCACTGGTAATCAGTGTCGCATCACTGATCACCTTTTTTTTTTTTTTTTGAGGGTGCTGTGGGGTCTTTTTTTAATTTTTTTTTTACACACACTGTGATTTTGTGGGTGTCCTGTGGCCACTGTGCGCTGATCAGTGACGTACATCACTGATCAGCTTTTTCGGCACAGGGTTGATCTATTTTTTTTTTTTTTATCAAATTCCTGTTGCCTTTGAGCGCTGTTCAGTGACGGACGTTACTGACCAACATCTGTGCTCAATTTTTGGCGCAGGACCTTTTTTTTTTTTTTTTTTCTGCACTACATACACACTACACACTACATACCCCCCCGGGTTGAAATAAAGTTTGTACCCCCCCTACACTATACACGTGTTGAAACATTTCACTACCAGAAACACAAAAATAAAAATGGCATCCCAAATGTCATCCCAAATGTCATCCCAGTCATCCAGAAGAATGTATTCAGCGGAGGAGGCATATGCCATGCTTGCCTCTGACTCTGACACAGCCAGTGAGGCAAGCGGGGAATTTGAAGGATTCATCTTAAGCTCCTCTTCCTCCTCTAGTGATGAGGGACCCCCTCAAATACGCCCCCGTAGAGCAGCTGAGACCCCCCCCCCAATAATTGATCTCGTATGGACCCCACCACCAGACAATTTTGAGCCCCAGGTTCCTGAGTTTTTGGCCATCCCAGGAATCCAATTTGATTCCACAGGTCTCAGAGAAATTGACTTTTTCAAATTATTTTTCTCTGATGATTTTATAAATTTAATGGTGGACCAAACTAATTTATATGCCCAGCAGTTTATTGCTCAAAACCCCACGTCATCATTTGCTAGGTGGACCCCTGTAGATGCAGTAGAGATGATGACGTTTTGGGGTCTGGTGTTTCATATGGGCATAGTAAAAAAGCCAGAAATTAGGCAATATTGGAGTACAGATGTTCTGTACAGCACCCCACTTTACCGTATGGCCATGACCCGGACTCGTTTTGAGTTAATCCTTAAATTTTTGCATTACAACGATAATGCACAGTGCCCACCCAGAGATGATCCCACCTTTGACCGGCTATTCAAAGTCAGGCCGGTCATTGATCATTTCAGTGCCAAATTTCCAGAGATGTACATCCCAGATAAATTCATTTGCATAGACGAGTCCCTTATACATTTTAAAGGAAGGGTTAAATTCCGCCAGTACCTTCCCAGTAAGAGGGCAAGGTATGGCATAAAAATGTATAAGCTGTGTGAAAGCACCTCAGGGTACACTCACAGGTTTAGGGTATATGAAGGGAAGGATTCAAGAATTGAACCGCCAGAATGCCCCCCCTCCCTCGTAGGTGTTAGTGGAAAAATTGTCTGGGATTTAGTGCACCCCTTCCTGGATAAAGGTTATCACCTCTATGTGGATAACTTTTACACTAGCATCCCCCTGTTTAAGGCACTTGGTTCAAGAGGTACAGCAGCTTGCGGTACTGTGCGCAAGAACCAAAGAGGCCTCCCAAAAACGCACATTGCCCAAGTAATGAGAAGGGGTGAAAGCAGGGGAATATGCACCGAAAATATGTTGTTGGTCAAATATAAGGACAAGAGGGATGTCCTTATACTGACAACAATTCACAGAGACAGTACCACCTCCGTCCCTGTACGAGGTACCAGTACCCACACCTCAAAACCTAATTGTATCCTGGATTACAATAAGTACATGGGTGGAGTGGATCTTTCAGATCAGGTACTGAAGCCGTACAGTGCCCTGCGGAAAACAAAAATCTGGTACAAGAAGCTGGCCGTGTATATCATCCAGATGGCACTGTATAACGCTTACGTGCTATTCCGTTCTACCAGCCAGAGGGGGACATTTATGCACTTTCAAGAGGAAGTCATAAAGAGCCTAATATTTGGGAACCAGCAGGCAGAGGGCCCCAGTACTTCTAGTACTGGCCCCCGTATTGTACCAGGGCAGCATTTTCCTGATGAAATCCCCTCCACTGGAAAAAAGGGCAGGACACAAAAAAGGTGCAAAGTTTGCTATAAAAAGGGAATAAGAAAGCAAACTATTTTCCAGTGTGACACTTGCCCCGACAAACCCGGCCTATGTATAAAGGAGTGTTTTAAAATATACCACACATCTATGGATTATTAGGTTTATCATTTCACCGTGCTTCGGGGGTCTTGCTAATGCCACATAGCACCCACCATTCATTCCACCAGAATCTGAGCCGCAAAATCCAAAAATCACTCCTTCCCTTCTGAGTCCTGCCATGCACCCAACTGGTATTTTTTGGTCACATGTGAGGCATTGCCGTACTCGGGAGAAATTGGGGCACAGATTTTGGGGTGCTTTTTCTCCTTCATACCTTATGAAAATGAAAAATTTTGAGCCAGAACTGCATTTTTGTGTAAAAAAATGTAATTTTTCATTTGCACAGCCCAGTTGTATCAAAATTGGTGAAACCCCTGGGGGTTTGAAATGTACACTATACCCCTAGATGAATTCCCTGAGGGGTGTAGTTTGCAAAATGGGGTCACTTGTGGGGGGGTTCCACTGTATTGGTGCTTTGGGGGTCTTGCTAATGCGACATAGCATCCACCAAAATTCCACCAGAATCTGTGCTGCAAAATCCAAATATCACTCCTTCCCTTCTGAGTCCTGCCATTTTTTGGTCACACTTGAAGCATTGCCGTACTCGGGAGAAATTGGGGCACAGATTTTGGGGAGCTTTTTCTCCTTCATCCCTTATGAAAATGAAAAATTTTGAGCCAGAACTGCATTTTTGTGTAAAAAAATGTAATTTTTCATTTGCACAGCCCAGTTGTATCAAAATTGGTGAAACCCCTGGGGGTTTGAAATGTACACTATACCCCTAGATGAATTCCCTGAGGGGTGTAGTTTGCAAAATGGGGTCACTTGTGGGGGGGTTCCACTGTATTGGTGCTTTGGGGGTCTTGCTAATGCGACATAGCACCCACCAAAATTCCACCAGAATCTGAGCTGCAAAATACAAAAATCACTCCTTCCCTTCTGAGTCCTGCCATGCACCCAAATGGTATTTTTTGGTCACATGTGAGGCATTGCCGTACTCGGGAGAAATTGCGGCACAGATTTTGGGGTGCTTTGTCTCCTTCATTAATTGTGAAAATGAAAATTTTTAAGCCAGAACTGCATTTTTGTGTAAAAAATTTAATTTTTCATTTTCACTGCCCAGTTGTACCACAATTGGTGAAACCCCTGGGGGTTTGAAATGTACATTATACCCCTAGATGAATTCCCAGAGGGGTGTAGTTTGCAAAATGGGGTCACTTGTGGGGGGCTTCCACTGTATTGGTGCTTTGGGGGTCTTGCTAATGCGACATAGCACCCACCAAAATTCCACCAGAATCTGAGCTGCAAAATACAAAAATCACTCCTTCCCTTCTGGGTCCTGCCATGCACCCAAATGGTATTTTTTGGTCACATGTGAGGCATTGCCGTACTCGGGAGAAATTGGGGCACAGATTTTGGGGTGCTTTGTCTCCTTCATTCCTTGTGAAAATGAAAAATTTTGAGCCAGAACTGCATTTTTGTGTAAAAAATTTAATTTTTCATTTTCACTGCCCAGTTGTACCACAATTGGTGAAACCCCTGGGGTTTTGAAATGTACATTATACCCCTAGATGAATTCCCTGAGGGGTGTAGTTTGCAAAATGGGGTCACTTGTGGGGGGGTTCCTAACTTTTAGCATCTTATGGTGCCTAGAAACCTACATGGTGCCTAAAAAATAATCTCATAAAAAGGAGGCTCCAAAATCAAGTAGGTGCTCCTTCTATTATGAAGCCTGTGGTTTGGTCAACGTGCACACTAGGGCCACATATAGGATATTTATGAAAACAAAAGAATTGGGGGAATCAATTTTTAGTCACATTTCTCTAGTAAAATGTACTGTGTTCCTTAGAAAAATGTATTAAAATTGCAAATCTGCAAAAAAAATGAAATTTTGAAATTTCACCTACACTTTGTTTTAATTCCTGTGAAACACCTAAAGGGTTAACAAACTTCCAAAATGCTGTTTTGAATACTGTGAGGGGTGCAGTTTTTGAAATGGCATCATTTATGGGGGTGTCTCACATACAAGTCCCTCAAAGTCTCATCAGAACTGAACTGGTCCCTAAAAAAATCAGTGTTTGAAATTTTCTTGAAAATTTGAGAATTTGCTATTCATATTTTAAGCCTACTAGTGTCCAAAAAATGTAAAACGAAGTTGAAATAATGATGGAAACATAAAGTAGACATATGGTCTATGTTAGTTATTAACTATTTTGAGTGGTATGATTATTTGTCTCACAAGCAGAAAATTTAACATTTTGCAAATTGCTAAATTTTCCATTTTTTTGCAACATTTTGGTATTTTTCACAAAAAAACACAGACTGTATCGACCCAAATTTACCACTAACTTGAAGTACAATGTGTCACGAGAAAACAATCTCAAAATCACTGGGATAAGTAAAAGCAAAAAAAAGTTATCCCCACTTAAGTGATACATGTCAGATTTGAAAAAAATGGGCTCTGTCAGGAAGGCAAAAACTGGCTGTGTCAGGAAGGGGTTAAAGACGCACATTTCTGGCCCCCCAAAAACTGGCATTTTAAATGAGAAATGAGTCCAATTAACAAAATAGGGTGAATAAGTATGTATTTCAGGGGTGAGTTAGCAGGTTATTGGGGAAGTAAGTCCTGATATTTTTGGAGGTTGCAGGGGCCACTAGACCATTCAAAATAGGCAGGCTTTAGCATATGCAGTTAGGCCCGGTAGGATGATTTGGTACTCTTTACCTAGAAGGGCGCCAGCGATTGAAATCGCGGTCGTCGGGGGTAAAAATCGCGGTCATCGCGGGCATCGCGGGTAAATCGGGATGGTCGCGATGCCCGCGATGACCGCGATCACCGCGATTTTCCCATAGGGAACAATGTTAAAACGGCAGATTGACCGCGATTTTACTGTTAAATGCCTCAATGGACCCGATTTGGGGCCAAATAGGCCAAATTAACCCTTAAATGTCCCCCCAAATTTTTAACGCCACCCCACGATCCACGCCAACCCGAAGCGTGGCGAGCGCAGCGAGCCCGCGAGGGGTGGCGGTACGCGTCCTCCGACCTTTTCATGCCCTACTATCCACTAGGGCGTGGTGTGAGAATATAATAGTGTGGCGAGCGCAGCGAGCCACCGAGCCCGAAGCGTGGCGAGCGCAGCGAGCCCCGCGAGGGGCCGCGGATACCTTCACAGGTAGACGCGTCCCCTCGCGGGCTTCACAGGTGTCCGCCTCGCCACGGACACCTGTGAAGCCCGCGAGGGGACGCGCATAACTGTGAAGGTATCCGCGTCCCCTCGCGGGGCTCGCTGCGCTCTCCACGCTTCGGGCGCGGTGGCTCGCTGCGCTCACCACACTATTATATTCTCACACCACGCCCTAGTGGATAGTAGGGCATGAAAAGGTCGGAGGATGCGTACCGCCGCCCCTCGCGGGCTCGCTGCGCTCGCCACGCTTCGGGTTGACGTGGATCGTGGGGTGGCGTTAAAAATTTGGGGGGACATTTAAGGGTTAATGGGCTCTGTGGCCCATTTAACATTGATTCCTATGGCCAAATCGGGTGGATTGAGCCATTTAACAGTAAAATCGGGTCCATCGCGCCTTTTAACATTGATTCCTATGGGAAATCGGGAGCATCACGTCGCGGGCATCGCGGGTACATTTATGGCCGGCCGCGACGCGACCGACACGATTTCCATGTTTAACATTGGTTTCAATGGGAAATCGCGGGCATCGCGTCGGTCGCGTCGCGGCCATACATAAATGTACCAGCGATGCCCGCGACGGGCGACCTTCTAGGTAAAGAGTACCGATGATTTCAGCTAAAAAGTGCACCAAACACTCAAATGGCTAGTACTGTATCTGGGAAGGAAAAACATGGGAAACATGACTTAGACACCAAATGATACACTGTATGCCATGTTTCCAAATTTTTATGCACAGTGGTTACAGCATGAAGCGAATGCATGTGAAAATACAAAGGTGCATTGCATGAAACAAGTCCAATGAGCGTCCCAAAATGGCCGGCCTGCCTGCTTTTATCCATCAATTGTTCTAAATTTTTCATTACCCAATGAGCTGAGGTGGAGTCTTAGCCAGTGGTACCATCAGGGAGGTGTGTAAAGCACTTTAGGCTAGACAGCCAATCAGCTGCCAGCTTCCATCTGTCAATCAAATACAGCAGCCAATCAGAAAGCTGCCCATTGATCAGCAGGCCCTTTATGACATCACAGACAGACCCTCAGAACTATCTGTGCATGTCTAATGGCTGGCTTTCAGTTGGGTGGGTGGGTGGCAGAGGGAGGGGATCAGTGGCGTAACTTCAAATCTTGAGCCCCCCCGCCAAAAGTTTCCTTGCGCCCCCCCCCCCCGGCCGCCCACCAGCCCGCTCGCCCACCAGCCATACTTACATACATAGGAGTCCGGCTGTCAGCGATGCGGGCAGCGGGTGGGAGCCGGGCTGTCATCGGTGCGGGTGGGAGCTGGGATGCCTGTCAGCGCTGCGGTGGTCCCGGCTCCCGTCCTGGCTTCATTCTGATATGAAGAACGGGCCATAACAAAATGTCTGCCCCCATACAGCAGACAGTTTCAGAGAACTGTCGCTGTATGGGGGCGGACATTTTATAGTGGTCCGTCTCCATAGGCTCAGAATGAAGCCAGGTCGGGAGCCGGGACCACCGCAGCGCTGACAGGTAAAGCTGCGGTGCATATGGGGGAGGCGGGGGAGCAGGCAGGCATTACAATAGCACCGCAGCCACCCGGCGCCCGCACTTACACCGCGCCTCCCCGCGACCGCGGGGGCTGCGGTGCTATTGTTACGCCACTGGAGGGGATGTCTGTCTCGTTTCTCCTGAAAATTGCGGTTTTTCTGCGTTTACGGGAAAAGTTGAGATCCGACGGGCAAAAGTGGGGTATCGTAGAAATCACCTTTTAAAGACGCACATTTCTGGCTCCCCAAAAATGGGCATTTCAAATGAGAAATTAGTCCAATGAACAAAATAGGGTGAATAAGTATGTATTTCAGGGGTGAGTTAGCAGGTTATTGGGGAAGTAAGTGCTGATATTTTTGGAGGTTGCAGGGGCCACTACACCATTCAAAATAGGCAGGCTTTAGCATATGCAGTTAGGCCTGTAGGATGATTTTAGCTAAAAAGTGTCCCAAACGGGCTTGTATCTGGGAAGGGAAAATATGGGAAACATGACTTAGACACCAAATGATACACTGTATGCCATGTTTCCAAATTTTTATGCACAGTGGTTACAGCATTAAGCGAATGCATGTGAATATACAGAGGTGCATTGCATTAAACAAGTCCAATGAGCGTCCCAAAATGGCCTGCCTGCCTGCTTTCATCCATCAATTGTTCTAAATTTTTCATTACCCAATGAGCTGAGGTGGAGTCTTAGCCAGTGGTACCATCAGGGAGGTGTGTAAAGCACTTTAGGCTAGACAGCCAATCAGCTGCCAGCTTCCATCTGTCAATCAAATACAGCAGCCAATCAGAAAGCTGCCCATTGATCAGCAGGCCCTTTATGACATCACAGACAGACCCTCAGAACTATCTGTGCATGTCTAATGGCTGGCTTTCAGTTGGGCGGGTGGGTGGCAGAGGGAGGGGATGTCTGTCTCGTTTCTCCTGAAAATTGCGGTTTTTCTGCGTTTACGGGAAAAGTTGAGGTCCGACGCGCAAAAGTGGGGTATCATAGAAATCAACTTTTAAAGACGCACATTTCTGGCTCACCAAAAATGGGCATTTCAAATGAGAAATGAGTCCAATGAACAAAATAGGGTGAATAAGTATGTATTTCAGGGGTGAGTTAGCAGGTTATTGGGGAAGTAAGTCCTGATATTTTTGGAGGTTGCAGGGGCCACTACACCATTCAAAATAGGCAGGTTTTAGCATATGCAGTTAGGCCCTGTAGGATTATTTTAGCTAAAAAGTGCCCCAAACACTCAAACGGGCTTGTATCTGGGAAGGGAAAATATGGGAAACATGCCTTAGACACCAAATGATACACTGTATGCCATGTTTCCAAATTTTTATGCACAGTGGTTACAGCATGAAGCAAATGCATGTGAATATACAAAGGTGCGTTGCATTAAACAAGTCCACTGAGCGTCCCAAAATGGCCGGCCTGCCTGCTTTCATCCATCAATTGTTCTAAATTTTTCATTACCCAATGAGCTGAGGTGGAGTCTTAGCCAGTGGTACCATCAGGGAGGTGTGTAAAGCACTTTAGGCTAGACAGCCAATCAGCTGCCAGCTTCCATCTGTCAATCAAATACAGCAGCCAATCAGAAAGCTGCCCATTGATCAGCAGGCCCTTTATGACATCACAGACAGACCCTCAGAACTATCTGTGCATGTCTAATGGCTGGCTGTCAGTTGGGCGGGTGGGTGGCAGAGGGAGGGGATGTCTGTCTCGTTTCTCCTGAAAATTGCGGTTTTTCTGCGTTTACGGGAAAAGTTGAGGTCCGATGCACAAAAGTGGGGTATCGTAGAAATCAATTTTTAAAGACGCACATTTCTGGCCCCCCAAAAATGGGCATTTCAAATGAGAAATGAGTCCAATTAACAAAATAGGGTGAATAAGTATGTATTTCAGGGGTGAGTTAGCAGGTTATTGGGGAAGTAAGTCCTGATATTTTTGGAGGTTGCAGGGGCCACTAGACCATTCAAAATAGGCAGGCTTTAGCATATGCAGTTAGGCCCCGTAGGATGATTTTAGCTAAAAAGTGCCCCAAACACTCAAACGGGCTTGTATCTGGAAAGGGAAAATATGGGAAACATGACTTAGACACCAAATGATACACTGTATGCCATGTTTCCAAATTTTTATGCACAGTGGTTACAGCATTAAGCGAATGCATATGAATATACAAAGGTGCATTGCATTAAACAAGTCCAATGAGCGTCCCAAAATGGCCGGCCTGCCTGCTTTCATCCATCAATTGTTCTAAATTTTTCATTACCCAATGAGCTGAGGTGGAGTCTAAGCCAGTGGTACCATCAGGGAGGTGTGTAAAGCACTTTAGGATAGACAGCCAATCAGCTGCCAGCTTCCATCTGTCAATCAAATACAGCAGCCAATTTGAAAGCTGCCCATTGATCAGCAGGCCCTTTATGACATCACAGACAGACCCTCAGAACTATCTGTGCATGTCTAATGGCTGGCTGTCAGTTGGGCGGGTGGGTGGCAGAGGGTGGGGATGTCTGTCTCGTTTCTCCTGAAAATTGCGTTTTTTCTGCGTTTACGGGAAAAGTTGAGATCCGACGCGCAAAAGTGGGGTATCGTAGAAATCACCTTTTAAAGACGCACATTTCTGGCTCCCCAAAAATGGGCATTGCAAATGAGAAATTAGTCCAATGAACAAAATAGGGTGAATAAGTATGTATTTCAGGGGTGAGTTAGCAGGTTATTGGGGAAGTAAGTCCTGATATTTTTGGAGGTTGCAGTGGCCACTACACCATTCAAAATAGGCAGGCTTTAGCATATGCAGTTAGGCCCTGTAGGATGATTTTAGCTAAAAAGTGTCCCAAACACTCAAACGGGCTTGTGTCTGGGAAGGGAAAATATGGGAAACATGACTTAGACACCAAATGATACAGTGTATGCCATGTTTCCAAATTTTTATGCACAGTGGTTACAGCATGAAGCGAATGCATGTGAATATACAAAGGTGCATTGCATTAAACAAGTCCTATGAGCGTCCCAAAATGGCCGGCCTGCCTGCTTTCATCCATCAATTGTTCTAAATTTTTCATTACCCAATGAGCTGAGGTGGAGTCTTAGCCAGTGGTACCATCAGGGAGGTGTGTAAAGCACTTTAGGCTAGACAGCCAATCAGCTGCCAGCTTCCATCTGTCAAGCAAATACAGCAGCCAATCAGAAAGCTGCCCATTGATCAGCAGGCCCTTTATGACATCACAGACAGACCCTCAGAACTATCTGTGCATGTCTAATGGCTGTCTGTCAGTTGGGCGGGTGGGTGGCAGAGGGAGGGGATGTTTGTCTCGTTTCTCCTGAAAATTGCGGTTTTTCTGCGTTTACGGGAAAAGTTGAGGTCCGACGCGCAAAAGTGGGGTATCGTAGAAATCACCTTTTAAAGACGCACATTTCTGGCTCCCCAAAAATGGGCATTTCAAATGAGAAATGAGTCCAATGAACAAAATAGGGTGAATACGTGTGTATTTCAGGGGTGAGTTAGCAGGTTATTGGGGAAGTAAGTCCTGATATTTTTGGAGGTTGCAGGGGCCACTACACCATTCAAAATAGGCAGGCTTTAGCATATGCAGTTAGGCCCTGTAGGATGATTTTAGCTAAAAAGTGCCCCAAACACTCAAACGGGCTTGTATCTGGGAAGGGAAAATATGGGAAACATGACTTAGACACCAAATGATACACTGTATGCCATGTTTCCAAATTTTTATGCACAGTGGTTACAGCATGAAGCGAATGCATGTGAATATACAAAGGTGCATTGCATTAAACAAGTCCAATGAGCGTCCCAAAATGGCCGGCCTGCCTGCTTTCATCCATCAATTGTTCTAAATTTTTCATTACCCAATGAGCTGAGGTCGAGTCTTAGCCAGTGGTACCATCAGGGAGGTGTGTAAAGCACTTTAGGCTAGACAGCCAATCAGCTGCCAGCTTCCATCTGTCAATCAAATACAGCAGCCAATTTGAAAGCTGCCCATTGATCAGCAGGCCCTTTATGACATCACAGACAGACCCTCAGAACTATCTGTGCATGTCTAATGGCTGGCTGTCAGTTGGGCGGGTGGGTGGCAGAGGGAGGGGATGTCTGTCTCGTTTCTCCTGAAAATTCAGGTTTTTCTGCGTTTACGGGAAAAGTTGAGATCCGACGCGCAAAAGTGGGGTATCGTAGAAATCACCTTTTAAAGACGCACATTTCTGGCTCCCCAAAAATGGGCATTGCAAATGAGAAATTAGTCCAATGAACAAAATAGGGTGAATAAGTATGTATTTCAGGGGTGAGTTAGCAGGTTATTGGGGAAGTAAGTCCTGATATTTTTGGAGGTTGCAGTGGCCACTACACCATTCAAAATAGGCAGGCTTTAGCATATGCAGTTAGGCCCTGTAGGATGATTTTAGCTAAAAAGTGTCCCAAACACTCAAACGGGCTTGTATCTGGGAAGGGAAAATATGGGAAACATGACTTAGACACCAAATGATACAGTGTATGCCATGTTTCCAAATTTTTATGCACAGTGGTTACAGCATGAAGCGAATGCATGTGAATATACAAAGGTGCATTGCATTAAACAAGTCCAATGAGCGTCCCAAAATGGCCGGCCTGCCTGCTTTCATCCATCAATTGTTCTAAATTTTTCATTACCCAATGAGCTGAGGTGGAGTCTTAGCCAGTGGTACCATCAGGGAGGTGTGTAAAGCACTTTAGGCTAGACAGCCAATCAGCTGCCAGCTTCCATCTGTCAAGCAAATACAGCAGCCAATCAGAAAGCTGCCCATTGATCAGCAGGCCCTTTATGACATCACAGACAGACCCTCAGAACTATCTGTGCATGTCTAATGGCTGGCTGTCAGTTGGGCGGGTGGGTGGCAGAGGGAGGGGATGTCTGTCTCGTTTCTCCTGAAAATTGCGGTTTTTCTGCGTTTACGGGAAAAGTTGAGGTCCGACGCGCAAAAGTGGGGTATCGTAGAAATCACCTTTTAAAGACGCACATTTCTGGCTCCCCAAAAATGGGCATTTCAAATGAGAAATGAGTCCAATGAACAAAATAGGGTGAATACGTGTGTATTTCAGGGGTGAGTTAGCAGGTTATTGGGGAAGTAAGTCCTGATATTTTTGGAGGTTGCAGGGGCCACTACACCATTCAAAATAGGCAGGCTTTAGCATATGCAGTTAGGCCCTGTAGGATGATTTTAGCTAAAAAGTGCCCCAAACACTCAAACGGGCTTGTATCTGGGAAGGGAAAATATGGGAAACATGACTTAGACACCAAATGATATACTGTATGCCATGTTTCCAAATTTTTATGCACAGTGGTTACAGCATGAAGCGAATGCATGTGAATATACAAAGGTGCATTGCATTAAACAAGTCCAATGAGTGTCCCAAAATGGCCGGCCTGCCTGCTTTCATCCATCAATTGTTCTAAATTTTTCATTACCCAATGAGCTGAGGTGGAGTCTAAGCCAGTGGTACCATCAGGGAGGTGTGTAAAGCACTTTAGGATAGACAGCCAATCAGCTGCCAGCTTCCATCTGTCAATCAAATACAGCAGCCAATTTGAAAGCTGCCCATTGATCAGCAGGCCCTTTATGACATCACAGACAGACCCTCAGAACTATCTGTGCATGTCTAATGGCTGGCTGTCAGTTGGGCGGGTGGGTGGCAGAGGGTGGGGATGTCTGTCTCGTTTCTCCTGAAAATTGCGTTTTTTCTGCGTTTACGGGAAAAGTTGAGATCCGACGCGCAAAAGTGGGGTATCGTAGAAATCACCTTTTAAAGACGCACATTTCTGGCTCCCCAAAAATGGGCATTGCAAATGAGAAATTAGTCCAATGAACAAAATAGGGTGAATAAGTATGTATTTCAGGGGTGAGTTAGCAGGTTATTGGGGAAGTAAGTCCTGATATTTTTGGAGGTTGCAGTGGCCACTACACCATTCAAAATAGGCAGGCTTTAGCATATGCAGTTAGGCCCTGTAGGATGATTTTAGCTAAAAAGTGTCCCAAACACTCAAACGGGCTTGTGTCTGGGAAGGGAAAATATGGGAAACATGACTTAGACACCAAATGATACAGTGTATGCCATGTTTCCAAATTTTTATGCACAGTGGTTACAGCATGAAGCGAATGCATGTGAATATACAAAGGTGCATTGCATTAAACAAGTCCAATGAGCGTCCCAAAATGGCCGGCCTGCCTGCTTTCATCCATCAATTGTTCTAAATTTTTCATTACCCAATGAGCTGAGGTGGAGTCTTAGCCAGTGGTACCATCAGGGAGGTGTGTAAAGCACTTTAGGCTAGACAGCCAATCAGCTGCCAGCTTCCATCTGTCAAGCAAATACAGCAGCCAATCAGAAAGCTGCCCATTGATCAGCAGGCCCTTTATGACATCACAGACAGACCCTCAGAACTATCTGTGCATGTCTAATGGCTGTCTGTCAGTTGGGCGGGTGGGTGGCAGAGGGAGGGGATGTTTGTCTCGTTTCTCCTGAAAATTGCGGTTTTTCTGCGTTTACGGGAAAAGTTGAGGTCCGACGCGCAAAAGTGGGGTATCGTAGAAATCACCTTTTAAAGACGCACATTTCTGGCTCCCCAAAAATGGGCATTTCAAATGAGAAATGAGTCCAATGAACAAAATAGGGTGAATACGTGTGTATTTCAGGGGTGAGTTAGCAGGTTATTGGGGAAGTAAGTCCTGATATTTTTGGAGGTTGCAGGGGCCACTACACCATTCAAAATAGGCAGGCTTTAGCATATGCAGTTAGGCCCTGTAGGATGATTTTAGCTAAAAAGTGCCCCAAACACTCAAACGGGCTTGTATCTGGGAAGGGAAAATATGGGAAACATGACTTAGACACCAAATGATACACTGTATGCCATGTTTCCAAATTTTTATGCACAGTGGTTACAGCATGAAGCGAATGCATGTGAATATACAAAGGTGCATTGCATTAAACAAGTCCAATGAGCGTCCCAAAATGGCCGGCCTGCCTGCTTTCATCCATCAATTGTTCTAAATTTTTCATTACCCAATGAGCTGAGGTCGAGTCTTAGCCAGTGGTACCATCAGGGAGGTGTGTAAAGCACTTTAGGCTAGACAGCCAATCAGCTGCCAGCTTCCATCTGTCAATCAAATACAGCAGCCAATTTGAAAGCTGCCCATTGATCAGCAGGCCCTTTATGACATCACAGACAGACCCTCAGAACTATCTGTGCATGTCTAATGGCTGGCTGTCAGTTGGGCGGGTGGGTGGCAGAGGGAGGGGATGTCTGTCTCGTTTCTCCTGAAAATTCAGGTTTTTCTGCGTTTACGGGAAAAGTTGAGATCCGACGCGCAAAAGTGGGGTATCGTAGAAATCACCTTTTAAAGACGCACATTTCTGGCTCCCCAAAAATGGGCATTGCAAATGAGAAATTAGTCCAATGAACAAAATAGGGTGAATAAGTATGTATTTCAGGGGTGAGTTAGCAGGTTATTGGGGAAGTAAGTCCTGATATTTTTGGAGGTTGCAGTGGCCACTACACCATTCAAAATAGGCAGGCTTTAGCATATGCAGTTAGGCCCTGTAGGATGATTTTAGCTAAAAAGTGTCCCAAACACTCAAACGGGCTTGTATCTGGGAAGGGAAAATATGGGAAACATGACTTAGACACCAAATGATACAGTGTATGCCATGTTTCCAAATTTTTATGCACAGTGGTTACAGCATGAAGCGAATGCATGTGAATATACAAAGGTGCATTGCATTAAACAAGTCCAATGAGCGTCCCAAAATGGCCGGCCTGCCTGCTTTCATCCATCAATTGTTCTAAATTTTTCATTACCCAATGAGCTGAGGTGGAGTCTTAGCCAGTGGTACCATCAGGGAGGTGTGTAAAGCACTTTAGGCTAGACAGCCAATCAGCTGCCAGCTTCCATCTGTCAAGCAAATACAGCAGCCAATCAGAAAGCTGCCCATTGATCAGCAGGCCCTTTATGACATCACAGACAGACCCTCAGAACTATCTGTGCATGTCTAATGGCTGGCTGTCAGTTGGGCGGGTGGGTGGCAGAGGGAGGGGATGTCTGTCTCGTTTCTCCTGAAAATTGCGGTTTTTCTGCGTTTACGGGAAAAGTTGAGGTCCGACGCGCAAAAGTGGGGTATCGTAGAAATCACCTTTAAAGACGCACATTTCTGGCTCCCCAAAAATGGGCATTTCAAATGAGAAATGAGTCCAATGAACAAAATAGGGTGAATACGTGTGTATTTCAGGGGTGAGTTAGCAGGTTATTGGGGAAGTAAGTCCTGATATTTTTGGAGGTTGCAGGGGCCACTACACCATTCAAAATAGGCAGGCTTTAGCATATGCAGTTAGGCCCTGTAGGATGATTTTAGCTAAAAAGTGCCCCAAACACTCAAACGGGCTTGTATCTGGGAAGGGAAAATATGGGAAACATGACTTAGACACCAAATGATATACTGTATGCCATGTTTCCAAATTTTTATGCACAGTGGTTACAGCATGAAGCGAATGCATGTGAATATACAAAGGTGCATTGCATTAAACAAGTCCAATGAGTGTCCCAAAATGGCCGGCCTGCCTGCTTTCATCCATCAATTGTTCTAAATTTTTCATTACCCAATGAGCTGAGGTGGAGTCTTAGCCAGTGGTACCATCAGGGAGGTGTGTAAAGCACTTTAGGCTAGACAGCCAATCAGCTGCCAGCTTCCATCTGTCAATCAAATACAGCAGCCAATCAGAAAGCTGCCCATTGATCAGCAGGCCCTTTATGACATCACAGACAGACCCTCAGAACTATCTGTGCATGTCTAATGGCTGGCTGTCAGTTGGGCGGGTGGGTGGCAGAGGGAGGGGATGTCTGTCTCGTTTCTCCTGAAAATTGCGGTTTTTCTGCGTTTACGGGAAAAGTTGAGGTCCGACGCGCAAAAGTGGGGTATCGTAGAAATCACCTTTTAAAGACGCACATTTCTGGCCCCCCAAAAATGGGCATTTCAAATGAGAAATGAGTCCAATTAACAAAATAGGGTGAATAAGTATGTATTTCAGGGGTGGGTTAGCAGGTTATTGGGGAAGTAAGTCCTGATATTTTTGGAGGTTGCAGGGGCCACTAGACCATTCAAAATAGGCAGGCTTTAGCATATGCAGTTAGGCCCCGTAGGATGATTTTAGCTAAAAAGTGCCCCAAACACTCAAACGGGCTTGTATCTGGAAAGGGAAAATATGGGAAACATGACTTAGACACCAAATGATACACTGTATGCCATGTTTCCAAATTTTTATGCACACTGGTTACAGCATTAAGCGAATGCATGTGAATATACAAAGGTGCATTGCATTAAACAAGTCCAATGAGCGTCCCAAAATGGCCGGCCTGCCTGCTTTCATCCATCAATTGTTCTAAATTTTTCATTACCCAATGAGCTGAGGTGGAGTCCTAGCCAGTGGTACCATCAGGGAGGTGTGTAAAGCACTTTAGGCTAGACAGCCAATCAGCTGCCAGCTTCCATCTGTCAATCAAATACAGCAGTCAATTTGAAAGCTGCCCATTGATCAGCAGGCCCTTTATGACATCACAGACAGACCCTCAGAACTATCTGTGCATGTCTAATGGCTGGCTGTCAGTTGGGCGGGTGGGTGGCAGAGGGAGGGGATGTCTGTCTCGTTTCTCCTGAAAATTCAGGTTTTTCTGCGTTTACGGGAAAAGTTGAGATCCGACGTGCAAAAGTGGGGTATCGTAGAAATCACCTTTTAAAGACGCACATTTCTGGCTCCCCAAAAATGGGCATTGCAAATGAGAAATTAGTCCAATGAACAAAATAGGGTGAATAAGTATGTATTACAGGGGTGAGTTAGCAGGTTATTGGGGAAGTAAGTCCTGATATTTTTGGAGGTTGCAGTGGCCACTACACCATTCAAAATAGGCAGGCTTTAGCATATGCAGTTAGGCCCTGTAGGATGATTTTAGCTAAAAAGTGTCCCAAACACTCAAACGGGCTTGTATCTGGGAAGGGAAAATATGGGAAACATGACTTAGACACCAAATGATACAGTGTATGCCATGTTTCCAAATTTTTATGCACAGTGGTTACAGCATGAAGCGAATGCATGTGAATATACAAAGGTGCATTGCATTAAACAAGTCCAATGAGTGTCCCAAAATGGCCGGCCTGCCTGCTTTCATCCATCAATTGTTCTAAATTTTTCATTACCCAATGAGCTGAGGTGGAGTCTTAGCCAGTGGTACCATCAGGGAGGTGTGTAAAGCACTTTAGGCTAGACAGCCAATCAGCTGCCAGCTTCCATCTGTCAAGCAAATACAGCAGCCAATCAGAAAGCTGCCCATTGATCAGCAGGCCCTTTATGACATCACAGACAGACCCTCAGAACTATCTGTGCATGTCTAATGGCTGGCTGTCAGTTGGGCGGGTGGGTGGCAGAGGGAGGGGATGTCTGTCTCGTTTCTCCTAAAAATTGCGGTTTTTCTGCGTTTACGGGAAAAGTTGAGGTCCGACGCGCAAAAGTGGGGTATCGTAGAAATCACCTTTTAAAGACGCACATTTCTGGCTCCCCAAAAATGGGCATTTCAAATGAAAAATGAGTCCAATGAACAAAATAGGGTGAATACGTATGTATTTCAGGGGTGAGTTAGCAGGTTATTGGGGAAGTAAGTCCTGATATTTTTGGAGGTTGCAGGGGCCACTACACCATTCAAAATAGGCAGGCTTTAGCATATGCAGTTAGGCCCTGTAGGATGATTTTAGCTAAAAAGTGCCCCAAACACTCAAACGGGCTTGTATCTGGGAAGGGGAAATATGGGAAACATGACTTAGACACCAAATGATACACTGTATGCCATGTTTCCAAATTTTTATGCACAGTGGTTACAGCATGAAGCGAATGCATGTGAATATACAAAGGTGCATTGCATTAAACAAGTCCAATGAGTGTCCCAAAATGGCCGGCCTGCCTGCTTTCATCCATCAATTGTTCTAAATTTTTCATTACCCAATGAGCTGAGGTGGAGTCTTAGCCAGTGGTACCATCAGGGAGGTGTGTAAAGCACTTTAGGCTAGACAGCCAATCAGCTGCCAGCTTCTATCTGTCAATCAAATACAGCAGCCAATCAGAAAGCTGCCCATTGATCAGCAGGCCCTTTATAACATCACAGACAGACCCTCAGAACTATCTGTGCATGTCTAATGGCTGGCTGTCAGTTGGGCGGGTGGGTGGCAGAGGGAGGGGATGTCTGTCTCGTTTCTCCTGAAAATTCAGGTTTTTCTGCGTTTACGGGAAAAGTTGAGATCCGACGCGCAAAAGTGGGGTATCGTAGAAATCAACTTTTAAAGACGCACATTTCTGGCTCCCCAAAAATGGGCATTGCAAATGAGAAATTAGTCCAATGAACAAAATAGGGTGAATAAGTATGTATTTCAGGGGTGAGTTAGCAGGTTATTGGGGAAGTAAGTCCTGATATTTTTGGAGGTTGCAGTGGCCACTACACCATTCAAAATAGGCAGGCTTTAGCATATGCAGTTAGGCCCTGTAGGATGATTTTAGCTAAAAAGTGTCCCAAACACTCAAACGGGCTTGTATCTGGGAAGGGAAAATATGGGAAACATGACTTAGACACCAAATGATACAGTGCATGCCATGTTTCCAAATTTTTATGCACAGTGGTTACAGCATGAAGCGAATGCATGTGAATATACAAAGGTGCATTGCATTAAACAAGTCCAATGAGCGTCCCAAAATGGCCGGCCTGTCTGCTTTCATCCATCAATTGTTCTAAATTTTTCATTACCCAATGAGCTGAGGTGGAGTCTTAGCCAGTGGTACCATCAGGGAGGTGTGTAAAGCACTTTAGGCTAGACAGCCAATCAGCTGCCAGCTTCCATCTGTCAAGCAAATACAGCAGCCAATCAGAAAGCTGCCCATTGAGCAGCAGGCCCTTTATGACATCACAGACAGACCCTCAGAACTATCTGTGCATGTCTAATGGCTGGCTGTCAGTTGGGCGGGTGGGTGGCAGAGGGAGGGGATGTCTGTCTCGTTTCTCCTGAAAATTGCGGTTTTTCTACGTTTACGGGAAAAGTTGAGGTCCGACGCGCAAAAGTGGGGTATCGTAGAAATCACCTTTTAAAGACGCACATTTCTGGCTCCCCAAAAATGGGCATTTCAAATGAGAAATGAGTCCAATGAACAAAATAGGGTGAATAAGTATGTATTTCAGGGGTGAGTTAGCAGGTTATTGGGGAAGTAAGTCCTGATATTTTTGGAGGTTGCAGGGGCCACTACACCATTCAAAATAGGCAGGCTTTAGCATATGCAGTTAGGCCCTGTAGGATGATTTTAGCTAAAAAGTGCCCCAAACACTCAAACGGGCTTGTATCTGGGAAGGGAAAATATGGGAAACATGACTTAGACACCAAATGATATACTGTATGCCATGTTTCCAAATTTTTATGCACAGTGGTTACAGCATGAAGCGAATGCATGTGAATATACAAAGGTGCATTGCATTAAACAAGTCCAATGAGTGTCCCAAAATGGCCGGCCTGCCTGCTTTCATCCATCAATTGTTCTAAATTTTTCATTACCCAATGAGCTGAGGTGGAGTCTTAGCCAGTGGTACCATCAGGGAGGTGTGTAAAGCACTTTAGGCTAGACAGCCAATCAGCTGCCAGCTTCCATCTGTCAATCAAATACAGCAGCCAATCAGAAAGCTGCCCATTGATCAGCAGGCCCTTTATGACATCACAGACAGACCCTCAGAACTATCTGTGCATGTCTAATGGCTGGCTGTCAGTTGGGCGGGTGGGTGGCAGAGGGAGGGGATGTCTGTCTCGTTTCTCCTGAAAATTGCGGTTTTTCTGCGTTTACGGGAAAAGTTGAGGTCCGACGCGCAAAAGTGGGGTATCGTAGAAATCACCTTTTAAAGACGCACATTTCTGGCCCCCCAAAAATGGGCATTTCAAATGAGAAATGAGTCCAATTAACAAAATAGGGTGAATAAGTATGTATTTCAGGGGTGAGTTAGCAGGTTATTGGGGAAGTAAGTCCTGATATTTTTGGAGGTTGCAGGGGCCACTAGACCATTCAAAATAGGCAGGCTTTAGCATATGCAGTTAGGCCCCGTAGGATGATTTTAGCTAAAAAGTGCCCCAAACACTCAAACGGGCTTGTATCTGGAAAGGGAAAATATGGGAAACATGACTTAGACACCAAATGATACACTGTATGCCATGTTTCCAAATTTTTATGCACACTGGTTACAGCATTAAGCGAATGCATGTGAATATACAAAGGTGCATTGCATTAAACAAGTCCAATGAGCGTCCCAAAATGGCCGGCCTGCCTGCTTTCATCTATCAATTGTTCTAAATTTTTCATTACCCAATGAGCTGAGGTGGAGTCTTAGCCAGTGGTACCATCAGGGAGGTGTGTAAAGCACTTTAGGCTAGACAGCCAATCAGCTGCCAGCTTCCATCTGTCAATCAAATACAGCAGCCAATTTGAAAGCTGCCCATTGATCAGCAGGCCCTTTATGACATCACAGACAGACCCTCAGAACTATCTGTGCATGTCTAATGGCTGGCTGTCAGTTGGGCGGGTGGGTGGCAGAGGGAGGGGATGTCTGTCTCGTTTCTCCTGAAAATTCAGGTTTTTCTGCGTTTACGGGAAAAGTTGAGATCCGACGTGCAAAAGTGGGGTATCGTAGAAATCACCTTTTAAAGACGCACATTTCTGGCTCCCCAAAAATGGGCATTGCAAATGAGAAATTAGTCCAATGAACAAAATAGGGTGAATAAGTATGTATTTCAGGGGTGAGTTAGCAGGTTATTGGGGAAGTAAGTCCTGATATTTTTGGAGGTTGCAGTGGCCACTACACCATTCAAAATAGGCAGGCTTTAGCATATGCAGTTAGGCCCTGTAGGATGATTTTAGCTAAAAAGTGTCCCAAACACTCAAACGGGCTTGTATCTGGGAAGGGAAAATATGGGAAACATGACTTAGACACCAAATGATACAGTGTATGCCATGTTTCCAAATTTTTATGCACAGTGGTTACAGCATGAAGCGAATGCATGTGAATATACAAAGGTGCATTGCATTAAACAAGTCCAATGAGTGTCCCAAAATGGCCGGCCTGCCTGCTTTCATCCATCAATTGTTCTAAATTTTTCATTACCCAATGAGCTGAGGTGGAGTCTTAGCCAGTGGTACCATCAGGGAGGTGTGTAAAGCACTTTAGGCTAGACAGCCAATCAGCTGCCAGCTTCCATCTGTCAAGCAAATACAGCAGCCAATCAGAAAGCTGCCCATTGATCAGCAGGCCCTTTATAACATCACAGACAGACCCTCAGAACTATCTGTGCATGTCTAATGGCTGGCTGTCAGTTGGGCGGGTGGGTGGCAGAGGGAGGGGATGTCTGTCTCGTTTCTCCTGAAAATTCAGGTTTTTCTGCGTTTACGGGAAAAGTTGAGGTCCGACGCGCAAAAGTGGGGTATCGTAGAAATCACCTTTTAAAGACGCACATTTCTGGCCCCCCAAAAATGGGCATTTCAAATGAGAAATGAGTCCAATTAACAAAATAGGGTGAATAAGTATGTATTTCAGGGGTGAGTTAGCAGGTTATTGGGGAAGTAAGTCCTGATATTTTTGGAGGTTGCAGGGGCCACTAGACCATTCAAAATAGGCAGGCTTTAGCATATGCAGTTAGGCCCCGTAGGATGATTTTAGCTAAAAAGTGCCCCAAACACTCAAACGGGCTTGTATCTGGAAAGGGAAAATATGGGAAACATGACTTAGACACCAAATGATACACTGTATGCCATGTTTCCAAATTTTTATGCACACTGGTTACAGCATTAAGCGAATGCATGTGAATATACAAAGGTGCATTGCATTAAACAAGTCCAATGAGCGTCCCAAAATGGCCGGCCTGCCTGCTTTCATCCATCAATTGTTCTAAATTTTTCATTACCCAATGAGCTGAGGTGGAGTCTTAGCCAGTGGTACCATCAGGGAGGTGTGTAAAGCACTTTAGGCTAGACAGCCAATCAGCTGCCAGCTTCCATCTGTCAATCAAATACAGCAGCCAATTTGAAAGCTGCCCATTGATCAGCAGGCCCTTTATGACATCACAGACAGACCCTCAGAACTATCTGTGCATGTCTAATGGCTGGCTGTCAGTTGGGCGGGTGGGTGGCAGAGGGAGGGGATGTCTGTCTCGTTTCTCCTGAAAATTCAGGTTTTTCTGCGTTTACGGGAAAAGTTGAGATCCGACGTGCAAAAGTGGGGTATCGTAGAAATCACCTTTTAAAGACGCACATTTCTGGCTCCCCAAAAATGGGCATTGCAAATGAGAAATTAGTCCAATGAACAAAATAGGGTGAATAAGTATGTATTTCAGGGGTGAGTTAGCAGGTTATTGGGGAAGTAAGTCCTGATATTTTTGGAGGTTGCAGTGGCCACTACACCATTCAAAATAGGCAGGCTTTAGCATATGCAGTTAGGCCCTGTAGGATGATTTTAGCTAAAAAGTGTCCCAAACACTCAAACGGGCTTGTATCTGGGAAGGGAAAATATGGGAAACATGACTTAGACACCAAATGATACAGTGTATGCCATGTTTCCAAATTTTTATGCACAGTGGTTACAGCATGAAGCGAATGCATGTGAATATACAAAGGTGCATTGCATTAAACAAGTCCAATGAGTGTCCCAAAATGGCCGGCCTGCCTGCTTTCATCCATCAATTGTTCTAAATTTTTCATTACCCAATGAGCTGAGGTGGAGTCTTAGCCAGTGGTACCATCAGGGAGGTGTGTAAAGCACTTTAGGCTAGACAGCAAATCAGCTGCCAGCTTCCATCTGTCAAGCAAATACAGCAGCCAATCAGAAAGCTGCCCATTGATCAGCAGGCCCTTTATGACATCACAGACAGACCCTCAGAACTATCTGTGCATGTCTAATGGCTGGCTGTCAGTTGGGCGGGTGGGTGGCAGAGGGAGGGGATGTCTGTCTCGTTTCTCCTAAAAATTGCGGTTTTTCTGCGTTTACGGGAAAAGTTGAGGTCCGACGCGCAAAAGTGGGGTATCGTAGAAATCACCTTTTAAAGACGCACATTTCTGGCTCCCCAAAAATGGGCATTTCAAATGAAAAATGAGTCCAATGAACAAAATAGGGTGAATACGTATGTATTTCAGGGGTGAGTTAGCAGGTTATTGGGGAAGTAAGTCCTGATATTTTTGGAGGTTGCAGGGGCCACTACACCATTCAAAATAGGCAGGCTTTAGCATATGCAGTTAGGCCCTGTAGGATGATTTTAGCTAAAAAGTGCCCCAAACACTCAAACGGGCTTGTATCTGGGATGGGAAAATATGGGAAACATGACTTAGACACCAAATGATACACTGTATGCCATGTTTCCAAATTTTTATGCACAGTGGTTACAGCATGAAGCGAATGCATGTGAATATACAAAGGTGCATTGCATTAAACAAGTCCAATGAGTGTCCCAAAATGGCCGGCCTGCCTGCTTTCATCCATCAATTGTTCTAAATTTTTCATTACCCAATGAGCTGAGGTGGAGTCTTAGCCAGTGGTACCATCAGGGAGGTGTGTAAAGCACTTTAGGCTAGACAGCCAATCAGCTGCCAGCTTCTATCTGTCAATCAAATACAGCAGCCAATCAGAAAGCTGCCCATTGATCAGCAGGCCCTTTATAACATCACAGACAGACCCTCAGAACTATCTGTGCATGTCTAATGGCTGGCTGTCAGTTGGGCGGGTGGGTGGCAGAGGGAGGGGATGTCTGTCTCGTTTCTCCTGAAAATTCAGGTTTTTCTGCGTTTACGGGAAAAGTTGAGATCCGACGCGCAAAAGTGGGGTATCGTAGAAATCAACTTTTAAAGACGCACATTTCTGGCTCCCCAAAAATGGGCATTGCAAATGAGAAATTAGTCCAATGAACAAAATAGGGTGAATAAGTATGTATTTCAGGGGTGAGTTAGCAGGTTATTGGGGAAGTAAGTCCTGATATTTTTGGAGGTTGCAGTGGCCACTACACCATTCAAAATAGGCAGGCTTTAGCATATGCAGTTAGGCCCTGTAGGATGATTTTAGCTAAAAAGTGTCCCAAACACTCAAACGGGCTTGTATCTGGGAAGGGAAAATATGGGAAACATGACTTAGACACCAAATGATACAGTGCATGCCATGTTTCCAAATTTTTATGCACAGTGGTTACAGCATGAAGCGAATGCATGTGAATATACAAAGGTGCATTGCATTAAACAAGTCCAATGAGCGTCCCAAAATGGCCGGCCTGCCTGCTTTCATCCATCAATTGTTCTAAATTTTTCATTACCCAATGAGCTGAGGTGGAGTCTTAGCCAGTGGTACCATCAGGGAGGTGTGTAAAGCACTTTAGGCTAGACAGCCAATCAGCTGCCAGCTTCCATCTGTCAAGCAAATACAGCAGCCAATCAGAAAGCTGCCCATTGAGCAGCAGGCCCTTTATGACATCACAGACAGACCCTCAGAACTATCTGTGCATGTCTAATGGCTGGCTGTCAGTTGGGCGGGTGGGTGGCAGAGGGAGGGGATGTCTGTCTCGTTTCTCCTGAAAATTGCGGTTTTTCTGCGTTTACGGGAAAAGTTGAGGTCCGACGCGCAAAAGTGGGGTATCGTAGAAATCACCTTTTAAAGACGCACATTTCTGGCTCCCCAAAAATGGGCATTTCAAATGAGAAATGAGTCCAATGAACAAAATAGGGTGAATAAGTATGTATTTCAGGGGTGAGTTAGCAGGTTATTGGGGAAGTAAGTCCTGATATTTTTGGAGGTTGCAGGGGCCACTACACCATTCAAAATAGGCAGGCTTTAGCATATGCAGTTAGGCCCTGTAGGATGATTTTAGCTAAAAAGTGCCCCAAACACTCAAACGCGCTTGTATCTGGGAAGGGAAAATATGGGAAACATGACTTAGACACCAAATGATACACTGTATGCCATGTTTCCAAATTTTTATGCACAGTGGTTACAGCATGAAGCGAATGCATGTGAATATACAAAGGTGCATTGCATTAAACAAGTCCAATGAGTGTCCCAAAATGGCCGGCCTGCCTGCTTTCATCCATCAATTGTTCTAAATTTTTCATTACCCAATGAGCTGAGGTGGAGTCTTAGCCAGTGGTACCATCAGGGAGGTGTGTAAAGCACTTTAGGCTAGACAGCCAATCAGCTGCCAGCTTCCATCTGTCAATCAAATACAGCAGCCAATCAGAAAGCTGCCCATTGATCAGCAGGCCCTTTATGACATCACAGACAGACCCTCAGAACTATCTGTGCATGTCTAATGGCTGGCTGTCAGTTGGGCGGGTGGGTGGCAGAGGGAGGGGATGTCTGTCTCGTTTCTCCTGAAAATTGCTGTTTTTCTGCGTTTACGGGAAAAGTTGAGGTCCGTCGCGCAAAAGTGGGGTATCGTAGAAACCATCTTTTAAAGACGCACATTTATGGCCCCCCAAAAATGGGCATTTCAAATGAGAAATGAGTCCAATGAACAAAATAGGGTGAATAAGTATGTATTTGAGGGGTGAGTTAGCAGGTTATTGGGGAAGTAAGTCCTGATATTTTTGGAGGTTGCAGGGGCCACTAGACCATTCAAAATAGGCAGGCTTTAGCATATGCAGTTAGGCCCCGTAGGATGATTTTAGCTAAAAAGTGCCCCAAACACTCAAATGGCTAGTATCTGGGAAGGAAAAACATGGGAAACATGACTTAGACACCAAATGATACACTGTATGCCATGTTTCCAAATTTTTATGGACAGTGGTTACAGCATGAAGCGAATGCATGTGAAAATACAAAGGTGCATTGCATTAAACAAGTCCAATGAGCGTCCCAAAATGGCCGGCCTGCCTGCTTTCATCCATCAATTGTTCTAAATTTTTCATTACCCAATGAGCTGAGGTGGAGTCTTAGCCAGTGGTACCATCAGGGAGGTGTGTAAAGCACTTTAGGCTAGACAGCCAATCAGCTGCCAGCTTCCATCTGTCAATCAAATACAGCAGCCAATCAGAAAGCTGCCCATTGATCAGCAGGCCCTTTATAACATCACAGACAGACCCTCAGAACTATCTGTGCATGTCTAATGGCTGGCTGTCAGTTGGGCGGGTGGGTGGCAGAGGGAGGGGATGTCTGTCTCGTTTCTCCTGAAAATTCAGGTTTTTCTGCGTTTACGGGAAAAGTTGAGATCCGACGCGCAAAAGTGGGGTATCGTAGAAATCAACTTTTAAAGACGCACATTTCTGGCTCCCCAAAAATGGGCATTGCAAATGAGAAATTAGTCCAATGAACAAAATAGGGTGAATAAGTATGTATTTCAGGGGTGAGTTAGCAGGTTATTGGGGAAGTAAGTCCTGATATTTTTGGAGGTTGCAGGGGCCACTACACCATTGAAAATAGGCAGGCTTTAGCATATGCAGTTAGGCCCTGTAGGATGATTTTAGCTAAAAAGTGCCCCAAACACTCAAACGGGCTTGTATCTGGGAAGGGAAAATATGGGAAACATGAATTAGACACCAAATGATACGCTGTATGCCATGTTTCCAAATTTTTATGCACAGTGGTTACAGCATGAAGCGAATGCATGTGAATATACAAAGGTGCATTGCATTAAACAAGTCCACTGAGCGTCCCAAAATGGCCGGCCTGCCTGCTTTCATCCATCAATTGTTCTAAATTTTTCATTACCCAATGAGCTGAGGTGGAGTCTTAGCCAGTGGTATCCTCAGGGAGGTGTGTAAAGCACTTTAGGCTAGACAGCCAATCAGCTGCCAGCTTCCATCTGTCAATCAAATACAGCAGCCAATCAGAAAGCTGCCCATTGATCAGCAGGCCCTTTATGACATCACAGACAGACCCTCAGAACTATCTGTGCATGTCTAATGGCTGGCTGTCAGTTGGGCGGGTGGGTGGCAGAGGGAGGGGATGTCTGTCTCGTTTCTCCTGAAAATTGCGGTTTTTCTGCGTTTACGGGAAAAGTTGAGGTCCGACGCGCAAAAGTGGGGTATCGTAGAAATCTCCTTTTAAAGACGCACATTTCTGGCCCCCCAAAAATGGGCATTTCAAATGAGAAATGAGTCCAATTAACAAAATAGGGTGAATACGTATTTGAATTTCAGGGGTGAGTTAGCAGGTTATTGGGGAAGTAAGTCCTGATATTTTTGGAGGTTGCAGGGGCCACTACACCATTCAAAATAGGCAGGCTTTAGCATATGCAGTTAGGCCCCGTAGGATGATTTTAGCTAAAAAGTGCCCCAAACACTCAAACGGGCTTGTATCTGGAAAGGGAAAATATGGGAAACATGACTTAGACACCAAATGATACACTGTATGCCATGTTTCCAAATTTTTATGCACAGTGGTTACAGCATTAAGCGAATGCATGTGAATATACAAAGGTGCATTGCATTAAACAAGTCCAATGAGCGTCCCAAAATGGCCGGCCTGCCTGCTTTCATCCATCAATTGTTCTAAATTTTTCATTACCCAATGAGCTGAGGTGGAGTCTTAGCCAGTGGTACCATCAGGGAGGTGTGTAAAGCACTTTAGGCTAGACAGCCAATCAGCTGCCAGCTTCCATCTGTCAATCAAATACAGCAGCCAATTTGAAAGCTGCCCATTGATCAGCAGGCCCTTTATGACATCACAGACAGACCCTCAGAACTATCTGTGCATGTCTAATGGCTGGCTGTCAGTTGGGCGGGTGGGTGGCAGAGGGAGGGGATGTCTGTCTCGTTTCTCCTGAAAATTTAGGTTTTTCTGCGTTTACGGGAAAAGTTGAGATCCGACGCGCAAAAGTGGGGTATCGTAGAAATCACCTTTTAAAGACGCACATTTCTGGCTCCCCAAAAATGGGCATTGCAAATGAGAAATTAGTCCAATGAACAAAATAGGGTGAATAAGTATGTATTTCAGGGGTGAGTTAGCAGGTTATTGGGGAAGTAAGTCCTGATATTTTTGGAGGTTGCAGTGGCCACTACACCATTCAAAATAGGCAGGCTTTAGCATATGCAGTTAGGCCCTGTAGGATGATTTTAGCTAAAAAGTGTCCCAAACACTCAAACGGGCTTGTATCTGGGAAGGGAAAATATGGGAAACATGACTTAGACACCAAATGATACAGTGTATGCCATGTTTCCAAATTTTTATGCACAGTGGTTACAGCATGAAGCGAATGCATGTGAATATACAAAGGTGCATTGCATTAAACAAGTCCAATGAGCGTCCCAAAATGGCCGGCCTGCCTGCTTTCATCCATCAATTGTTCTAAATTTTTCATTACCCAATGAGCTGAGGTGGAGTCTTAAGCTGGGTACACATATGTACAATCGTCGGGCCGTTCTTCCGATCTGCGGACGAACGGCCGTTCGATTGTATATATGTGTACGCTGTCCCGATCCCTTCGTTGCGATCGATAAACGGCCAAAAACGCTCTTGGCCGTCCACGGTCGGTCAGTCGCAGGTTCTTTTCTGCTTAATATTCTTCCGACAGGACGGCTCCATATCGAAAGAAAAGTGACATGTGTACGCACGTTCGATCGATATGCAGCCCGTTCCTGCGATCATTCCTCCCAAAAGCAGCACGCCCATGTGGGTGTTGACTAGCTGCGTCATCCCTCCATCAGCGCAGCATGTAAACAACAGGAAGTCTTCTCCCCCGTACTTTCCGCGCCATGCTGTTAAAGAATATTCGTTGTGTGTGCATTCCTTTTGAAATAAATAATCGTTGTGTGTGCATTCCTGACAGATATAGTTATAGAAGATAGATAGATAGATAGATAGATAGATAGATAGATAGATATGTGATGTTCATTGTTCTGCATAAACACTTAACATTTATTAAGAAATACTGACAAAAAATACTGTGAACACTTTGTTTATTTGGGTGGACGGACCTGAACAGAGTATCACATACAGGTGCTTGCCTGAAGGTGTAGCAGGAACGCCCACCCACCCAAAAAACATAAAAACACATTTGAACATGGTGGTGTATGTAGTGGAAAGCGGTCCCACGGCAGCAACGCTTCACATGGGAACATCCCGGCCTGCTCACATGTGATGCATTGCTGCCGTGGGACTGCTTGCCATGACATAAGTGCCACGTGTGAAGGTTTAGCAGGAACGCCCACCCACCCAAAAAACATAAAAACACATTTGAACACGGTGGTGTATGTAGTGGAAAGCGGTCCCACGGCAGCAACGCATCACATGGGAACATCCCGGCCTGCTCACATGTGATGCATTGCTGCCGTGGGACCGCTTGCCATGACATAAGTGCCACGTGTGAAGGTTTAGCAGGAACGCCCACCCACCCAAAAAACATAAAAACACATTTGAACATGGTGGTGTATGTAGTGGAAAGCGGTCCCACGGCAGCAACGCATCACATGGGAACATCCCGGCCTGCTCACATGTGATGCATTGCTGCCGTGGGACCGCTTGCCATGACATAAGTGCCACGTGTGAAGGTTTAGCAGGAACGCCCACCCACCCAAAAAACATAAAAACACATTTGAACATGGTGGTGTATGTAGTGGAAAGCGGTCCCACGGCAGCAACGCATCACATGGGAACATCCCGGCCTGCTCACATGTGATGCATTGCTGCCGTGGGACCGCTTGCCATGACATAAGTGCCACGTGTGAAGGTTTAGCAGGAACGCCCACCCACCCAAAAAACATGAAAACACATTTGAACACGGTGGTGTATGTAGTGGAAAGCGGTCCCAAGGCAGCAACGCATCACATGGGAACATCCCGGCCCGCTCACATGTGATGCATTGCTGCCGTGGGACCGCTTGCCATGACATAAGTGCCACGTGTGAAGGTTTAGCAGGAACGCCCACCCACCCAAAAAACATAAAAACACATTTGAACATGGTGGTGTATGTAGTGGAAAGCGGTCCCACGGCAGCAACGCATCACATGGGAACATCCCGGCCTGCTCACATGTGATGCATTGCTGCCGTGGGACTGCTTGCCATGACATGCACCATTTTAAGGTGCATGCTGCTGGCCTCCAAATAAACAAGAAGGAGAAAAAAGTAAAATAAAGTACACAAACTATTTTTTGACTTTATAATGCAAACCGTTATAAATTTTTTCATATAAAGAGTGTACTACTGCTACGCCTTTTTGGATTTTCGTAATTTTTTGGGCTACGGTATGGACTTTCCCGCTTAGTTCTTGTAGACATTTATGGACTTGTGTCATGTTTTCTTGCATTGTGCTTTCGTCGCTGGACGTGTCAGGTGATGGTGTGTTCTTCTCCCCCTCTGCACTGACATTTGAAATCTCGATGATATCTATAATAAGTACAGATAAAGAAATGTTTACCTTTCCACAAATGATACGTCACTATCCCATAAAGATGATTTGCAGTATACACTCACCATCTACACTGCTGGTGATCGCAATCACTTGGTGGCCCTCTGTGGTCCCTTCCATCGGCTGCGCAGCCTGGATATCATCTATAGTGACAAGGTAAAGTGACATATTACTACCCCTTGTTGTGTGTATAAAACATGTGTTGTTCTGTTGGTGTGCTGGTACAAAACCTTACCTGTTGTACTCTCCTTCTTTATTTTTAGGTTGGAGGCCCTGTCTCTGCCTTCCTCATGTCTTCTCCTGGATTGGATTTCCTCTGAGTAAAAACAAGCAACATGTCAGCAAAACACACAAAATGTAATGGATCAAGACAGTATATTAATAAAGCCACCTAGGGCATTGGACTCACTTCTTTTAATAATTCCACGAATTTTCTTGAGCTTGGCCTGCTCCTTGTGCTTCAGGTCCGACCACCGTTTTTGGAGCTGGTATTTGGACCTTCTTTTCCCAAACTTCTCCTTTATCTCCTTGCATACACGCTGCATAATAATTTCTTTTCTATAATTTGTCTTGGGGTATGTTTTTCTCGAACAATCGTAGTCCCTTCTATCCAGCATTTTGACCATCAGTTCCACCTCTGCAGATGACATGGCGGATGCGCGCGTCACTTTTTTCTCCTTGTTGTCAGCGATTTCTTTATCTGTTGTTATCAGTGCTGAATTGGAAAACAAAGGTGCTGTACTGGCCTCCCCCATATGCGGTGGCGCCAGACCCTCCGACATGGCTCCTTGATGTCCCGTGTCTGTGTGACGCGAAGCACGTGAGTGGGGCGGAGATTCCTGTGCTCATCCAATCACTGTGTTTCAAGCCACGTTCAGAACGAAAGAATATTCCGTCGTTGCTGTTGGATTGATCGGAGCAGCGCAGCGAATTTTCCGGACTGTATCGACATTTATTTCGGTGAGTATTAAAACAAAATGTGTAGTTTTCTATGACAGGGACTTCAATCTGTGGGCCATGGGTATGCTGGAGCTTGTAGTGACCGTGTATCCTATGTCCCACAGAGTTTCAACTCCTGTACTATAGCTACAGTATATCTAGTGGCCCACAGACTGAACACATGTACATTAAATGGTTTATGGTGTGCTTTGTGTATCAAGAAAATAATATGCCTTTTTATTTTATTTTTTGGAACAGAAATTCAACCATGGCAGAAAAAAATGTCGAGTTCATGAAGGACTTCATTGAGGCCTACAGGGATCAAAATTGTCTCTGGAACACAAAATCCAGAGACCATTCCAATCGGCAGAAGAGGCTATCTGCTCTGGAGGAGCTGGTGAGGGTGAGCCAAACATACTACCCCACAGCAAATGTAGAGTGGGTCCGGACTCGGATTGCCAATATGAGGACCGTCTTTAAAAAAGAACTGAATAAGGTTGAGTCCTCAAAGCGGTCTGGGGCAGGGGCAGACCAAGTCTATGTGCCCAGGCTGTGGTACTACGACCTGCTGGCCTTCACGGTGGACCAGGAGCTGCCCAGGGATTCGGTCAGCAACACTTCAAGGAACCAGCCTGACCCCTCCACCTCCGCGTGCAACCAAGAGGTTTCTGATGACACCATTTGCGGCACAGTAAGTAGACGGATTTTATTTTAAATTTTTTTTTCAAACCAGATAAATATAACAGCAAGTACAGTATAAAAATTGTGAACATGTAAAATTAAAAGGGGGGGTATCGCCCCCTGCAACTGACCTCTCTGTTGGGCACAACAGAGAGGTCAGTTGCAGGGGGCGATACCCCCCCCTTTTGGTTATACATCGTCAATTTGACCTTCTCTGTGGCCCTAATTCTGGTTCTTCTCAGTGGTGGAGCTATACTCTTATCCGCCTGAGAACACAGTGATCAATATTCAGACATCGCAAGTGCATTTACCACATTTTTTGTATTTGGAACTTTTGGTTGGCATTGGTAATCCCTGGTATCTACACTGTTGTAGTCTTTCTGGCGCGGATTATTGTAATATTTTTTGTTGTCTAAAATTAACGAAATAATATCATTCTGCCAATCCACAGCGCCAACACCAATAAAATACTGCATGTATTCATCCCTGTTAATTTAGCACGCATAGATGCATTTCTGGTGTTTAAATTAGTATTTGGTATGTCTGGTATCTAAATAATTAGTTTCCAGAGATGCCAGTCATAACGCCTCTTCAACTAGCTCACTTTCATCCATGGCAGCAACATGGTGGTGTGTGGGCTGCGTTCTTCTGCGTAGATATAAAAATATATGGAAGTCTTAAAAATCGATAGTGATACATCATCTTGTTTTGTTACAGCCATCGCTATTTGCCGAGGAGGAATCTTCGGCATCGCTGGAGGTGGCATCACAGCTGCCTTCACCGGCCCTCTGCTCCACCCCCACACCAACCGCCACGACCAGCGCTGAACCTCAATCAAGCGCTCAAAGTACAGCAGAAGCACCATCAAGAAGAGGGCGCAAAAGGCCGAGGCAGACTCCAGATGCTGCGGACGTGGCAACCACCAAGATCCTGGAGTCTGCCAACAGATTGATGAGCATGGATGAGGATGATGCGGACCGGGTGGGGAGTGTATTAGCTGACAATTTGCGAAAGTTGGACCCGGCTACAAGGGTGGAGGTAGAGCGCATATTTTATGAGACGCTGTACCGGGCCCGTGTGGGGACTCTGTCCCGGCACACACGTCTCACCGATGAGACCCCTCTGCCTAGGGTTGAATTTCAACCCATCAGCCCAGCTCCTATACCCCAACAAGCGGTATTTCACCCGGTGCAATATCCCCAGTATCAACATTTACAGCCACCAACTGGGCAAAGGCAGCACCAACCGGCAACGTTGGCTAATACGCTCCCACCAGGTCCACCTGGTGGCCCCTTCCAGAGTTTATTGGAAAGTCCATCTCCCTCCCAACCACCGATGGATACAGGGGATTATGGGGTGGGACAAGTTTACCACCATATGTAAATATTTTATATAGTTTATTTAAGTGCATTATTGTTTTAAATATTTTTATGTTTAAGTATTTCTTTATTATTTATTTACTTGTTATTTATGTTATATTTTTTATAAGTTTATAAGTTAATAATTTATATAAAAATTAAAAATTCTGTAATCTAGTTGGTGTCCGTGTGAAAATATCATTTACCATGCAGGGTGACTATAGGGCACAGATATACATATGGGGTACATGCATGTTGTTTCAATATTTACCTTCATGTATTGCTCCTGGAGACTGTACAAAAGTACCAGGAGAAATTGGCATAGAAATAGGTGTGGTGGAGCAACTACTTGCTAGTACATAAACACCAGTACTGGGTACAGTCTGCACTCCAGGTGCCGTGGCATTGTGCCCTCCAGGAATGCCTGGCACCTGAGTACTACCACTCACTTGCCGTGATTCGGCCTCCACCTCCCCCTCCTTGCTGCAAGAAGACGCAGAGGACAACTTGTGCGGAACTGTGAGTATACAAATTTTATTGGCAAAATATTGATTATTACACACCAAAAAACAATATATTTACAATGACAAAAAGGTACATTTTTAAGCAATCATGTCATTCTGCCACTCCACAGCCCCAACACCATTGAAATAATTCAAGTACTCGTCTCTTGACAACTTTGCTTGCGTTGATGCATTTCTGGTGTTTAAATTAGTTGCCAAAGCTGTCAGACCAATAGGCTCGTCAACAACTTGGCTCTCGTCCACTGTAGCCCCCAGTTGTTGTGTGTGCACCGCTTTTCTGCGCATGTAGTTGTGCAGCACACAACAGGCCAGCACCACTTTGTCAATCTTATCTAGGCGCAGATTGATGGGACTGTGAAAAATTCTGAATTTATTACTTAGAATCCCAAACGCATTTTCAACCACTCGCCTGGCACGTGACAGGCGATAGTTAAAAATGCGTCGTTCCCTGTTCAGTGCCCTTTGTGGGTAGGGTTTAAGGACATTAGGGTGCAATGCAAAGGCCTCATCCGCCACAAAAACAAAGTTCAAACCGTGCTCATTTTCAGTCCGCTCTGGCAGATTCAGTTCATTTTTTTTCAGTTGGTCGTGGAAAAAGGTATTCTCCAGGGCTCCTCCATCTGAAACTCTACCATTTTTCCCAATGTCCACAAATACAAACTCGTATCGGGCATTAGCGATGGCCATTAGAACAATGCTGAAGAACCCCTTATAATTATAATAAAAAGATCCACTCTTTGCAGGGGGCATGATCCTGACGTGTTTGCCATCGATAGCTCCACCACAATTAGGGAAATTCCAAAGATCACGGAAATCACGTGCAATATTTTGCCACTCCTCCTTGGTCGATGAAAACTGCAATATAAAAGTATATGCGTATTAATAATCTGTTGGGTTGATTTTAGACCCATCAGCCCTCCCCATTGCAGCCTCAAAGCTATTACCCGCCTTATCAAAATGACCCCCCACCCACTGGTGTAAAAGATTAAATCAACAGGCATTGTAAAGATATACATATAGGGTACAGGTATGTGCACAGCTATACATATGGGGGACATGTACGTAATTTCCATATTTACCTTCATGTATTTGTCCTGTAGAACTTGGACGATGGCATCACAGGTGTCTGGTATTATCAACCCCAGCGCTTGAGATGATATTGCGGTGGTGAATCTCAGGTCGGCAAGGGTCCTGCCTGTTGCCAGGTAACGCAGCGTTGCCACCAGTCTCTGCTCTGCAGAAATAGGCCTCCTTAAATAGGTGTCCTCTCTCTCTATTAAAGGGGTAACCAGTGTCAGCAGCTCCATGAAGGTAGCGTCATCCATACGGAGATAATTCCTGAAATCATCAGGATTGTTCTCCCGTATCTCCTGTAGCAATGGCATGTGGGAGAAGGTGTCTCTCCTCAGAAGCCAGTCTCTGGTCCAGCAGCTCCGATTCTTGGTCCTTTTTCTTTTTTTAATAGCCCGCAATCTAATGGCCATAGCAGCCAAAATGCACGCACGAGCCTTCCTTCTCCTCAAGCTCATAATTAAAAAGGCCCAAATGCACCGATAGACGAACGAACGTACGTACGTATATCCAGTACAGCTAGCAATGATCTGAATAGTCACGGCTCTATTCACTGTACTACACGAACGATTCTTTGTTCCGTGATCACGCCTCGTTTTGGTATGCTCTTTTAATCCAGCCCATTATGATAATGTTGTGTACATTTTTATCGTGTGAATAGCCAGAACGGGAGAGTGTGTACGGTGGTACAATCTTTTTCTTGCGATTGTTTGGACGGGAGTATATCGGACGTCGCAAGTAAAATTGTACATATGTGTACGCGCAGATCTGTCGTTTGTTTCGGACGGCCGAACGTGAATTCGGTCGATCGAACGGTCGCAAGAAAAATGAAATTGTACATATGTGTACCCAGCTTTAGCCAGTGGTACCATCAGGGAGGTGTGTAAAGCACTTTAGGCTAGACAGCCAATCAGCTGCCAGCTTCCATCTGTCAAGCAAATACAGCAGCCAATCAGAAAGCTGCCCATTGATCAGCAGGCCCTTTATGACATCACAGACAGACCCTCAGAACTATCTGTGCATGTCTAATGGCTGGCTGTCAGTTGGGCGGGTGGGTGGCAGAGGGAGGGGATGTCTGTCTCGTTTCTCCTGAAAATTGCGGTTTTTCTGCGTTTATGGGAAAAGTTGAGGTCCGACGCGCAAAAGTGGGGTATCGTAGAAATCACCTTTTAAAGACGCACATTTCTGGCTCCCCAAAAATGGGCATTTCAAATGAGAAATGAGTCCAATGAACAAAATAGGGTGAATACGTATGTATTTCAGGGGTGAGTTAGCAGGTTATTGGGGAAGTAAGTCCTGATATTTTTGGAGGTTGCAGGGGCCACTACACCATTCAAAATAGGCAGGCTTTAGCATATGCAGTTAGGCCCTGTAGGATGATTTTAGCTAAAAAGTGCCCCAAACACTCAAACGGGCTAGTATCTGGGAAGGAAAAACATGGAAAACATGACTTAGACACCAAATGATACACTGTATGCCATGTTTCCAAATTTTTATGCACAGTGGTTACAGCATTAAGCGAATGCATGTGAATATACAAAGGTGCATTGCATTAAACAAGTCCAATGAGCGTCCCAAAATGGCCGGCCTGCCTGCTTTCATCCATCAATTGTTCTAAATTTTTCATTACCCAATGAGCTGAGGTGGAGTCTTAGCCAGTGGTACCATCAGGGAGGTGTGTAAAGCACTTTAGGCTAGACAGCCAATCAGCTGCCAGCTTCCATCTGTCAATCAAATACAGCAGCCAATCAGAAAGCTGCCCATTGATCAGCAGGCCCTTTATGACATCACAGACAGACCCTCAGAACTATCTGTGCATGTCTGATGGCTGGCTGTCAGTTGGGCGGGTGGGTGGCAGAGGGAGGGGATGTCTGTCTCGTTTCTCCTGAAAATTGCGGTTTTTCTGCGTTTACGGGAAAAGTTGAGGTCCGACGCGCAAAAGTGGGGTATCGTAGAAATCACCTTTTAAAGACGCACATTTCTGGCCCCCCAAAAATGGGCATTTCAAATGAGAAATTAGTCCAATTAACAAAATAGGGTGAATAAGTATGTATTTCAGGGGTGAGTTAGCAGGTTATTGGGGAAGTAAGTCCTGATATTTTTGGAGGTTGCAGGGGCCACTACACCATTCAAAATAGGCAGGCTTTAGCATATGCAGTTAGGCCCCGTAGGATGATTTTAGCTAAAAAGTGCCCCAAACACTCAAACAGGCTTGTATCTGGAAAGGGAAAATATGGGAAACATGACTTAGACACCAAATGATACACTGTATGCCATGTTTCCAAATTTTTATGCACAGTGGTTACAGCATTAAGCGAATGCATGTGAATATACAAAGGTGCATTGCATTAAACAAGTCCAATGAGTGTCCCAAAATGGCCGGCCTGCCTGCTTTCATCCATCAATTGTTCTAAATTTTTCATTACCCAATGAGCTGAGGTGGAGTCTTAGCCAGTGGTACCATCAGGGAGGTGTGTAAAGCACTTTAGGCTAGACAGCCAATCAGCTGCCAGCTTCCATCTGTCAATCAAATACAGCAGCCAATTTGAAAGCTGCCCATTGATCAGCAGGCCCTTTATGACATCACAGACAGACCCTCAGAACTATCTGTGCATGTCTAATGGCTGGCTGTCAGTTGGGCGGGTGGGTGGCAGAGGGAGGGGATGTCTGTCTCGTTTCTCCTGAAAATTTAGGTTTTTCTGCGTTTACGGGAAAAGTTGAGATCCGACGGGCAAAAGTGGGGTATCGTAGAAATCACCTTTTAAAGACGCACATTTCTGGCTCCCCAAAAATGGGCATTGCAAATGAGAAATTAGTCCAATGAACAAAATAGGGTGAATAAGTATGTATTTCAGGGGTGAGTTAGCAGGTTATTGGGGAAGTAAGTCCTGATATTTTTGGAGGTTGCAGTGGCCACTACACCATTCAAAATAGGCAGGCTTTAGCATATGCAGTTAGGCCCTGTAGGATGATTTTAGCTAAAAAGTGTCCCAAACACTCAAACGGGCTTGTATCTGGGAAGGGAAAATATGGGAAACATGACTTAGACACCAAATGATACAGTGTATGCCATGTTTCCAAATTTTTATGCACAGTGGTTACAGCATGAAGCGAATGCATGTGAATATACAAAGGTGCATTGCATTAAACAAGTCCAATGAGCGTCCCAAAATGGCCGGCCTGCCTGCTTTCATCCATCAATTGTTCTAAATTTTTCATTACCCAATGAGCTGAGGTGGAGTCTTAGCCAGTGGTACCATCAGGAAGGTGTGTAAAGCACTTTAGGCTAGACAGCCAATCAGCTGCCAGCTTCCATCTGTCAAGCAAATACAGCAGCCAATCAGAAAGCTGCCCATTGATCAGCAGGCCCTTTATGACATCACAGACAGACCCTCAGAACTATCTGTGCATGTCTAATGGCTGGCTGTCAGTTGGGCGGGTGGGTGGCAGAGGGAGGGGATGTCTGTCTCGTTTCTCCTGAAAATTGCGGTTTTTCTGCGTTTACGGGAAAAGTTGAGGTCCGACGCGCAAAAGTGGGGTATCGTAGAAATCACCTTTTAAAGACGCACATTTCTGGCCCCCCAAAAACTGGCATTTTAAATGAGAAATGAGTCCAATTAACAAAATAGGGTGAATAAGTATGTATTTCAGGGGTGAGTTAGCAGGTTATTGGGGAAGTAAGTCCTGATATTTTTGGAGGTTGCAGGGGCCACTAGACCATTCAAAATAGGCAGGCTTTAGCATATGCAGTTAGGCCCCGTAGGATGATTTTAGCTAAAAAGTGCCCCAAACACTCAAATGGCTAGTATCTGGGAAGGAAAAACATGGGAAACATGACTTAGACACCAAATGATACACTGTATGCCATGTTTCCAAATTTTTATGCACAGTGGTTACAGCATGAAGCGAATGCATGTGAAAATACAAAGGTGCGTTGCATTAAACAAGTCCAATGAGCGTCCCAAAATGGCCGGCCTGCCTGCTTTCATCCATCAATTGTTCTAAATTTTTCATTACCCAATGAGCTGAGGTGGAGTCTTAGCCAGTGGTACCATCAGGGAGGTGTGTAAAGCACTTTAGGCTAGACAGCCAATCAGCTGCCAGCTTCCATCTGTCAATCAAATACAGCAGCCAATCAGAAAGCTGCCCATTGATCAGCAGGCCCTTTATGACATCACAGAGAGACCCTCAGAACTATCTGTGCATGTCTAATGGCTGACTGTCAGTTTGGCGGGTGGGTGGCAGAGGGAGGGGATATCTGTCTCGTTTCTCCTGAAAATTGCGTTTTTTTTGCGTTTACGGGAAAAGTTGAGGTCTGACGCGCAAAAGTGGGGTATCGTAGAAATCACCTTTTAAAGACGCACATTTCTGGTCCCCCAAAAATGGGCATTTCAAATGAGAAATGAGTCCAATGAACAGATATGGTCAATAAGTATGTATTTCAGGGGTGAGTTAGCAGGTTATTGGGGAAGTAAGTCCTGATATTTTTGGAGGTTGCAGGGGCCACTACACCATTCAAAATAGGCAGGCTTTAGCATATGCAGTTAGGCCCTGTAGGATGATTTTAGCTAAAAAGTGCCCCAAACACTCAAACGGGCTTGTATCTGGAAAGGGAAAATATGGGAAACATGACTTAGACACCAAATGATACACTGTATGCCATGTTTCCAAATTTTTATGCACAGTGGTTACAGCATTAAGCGAATGCATGTGAATATACAAAGGTGCATTGCATTAAACAAGTCCAATGAGCGTCCCAAAATGGCCGGCCTGCCTGCTTTCATCCATCAATTGTTCTAAATTTTTCATTACCCAATGAGCTGAGGTGGAGTCTTAGCCAGTGGTACCATCAGGGAGGTGTGTAAAGCACTTTAGGCTAGACAGCCAATCAGCTGCCAGCTTCCATCTGTCAATCAAATACAGCAGCCAATTTGAAAGCTGCCCATTGATCAGCAGGCCCTTTATGACATCACAGACAGACCCTCAGAACTATCTGTGCATGTCTAATGGCTGGCTGTCAGTTGGGTGGGTGGGTGGCAGAGGGAGGGGATGTCTGTTTCGTTTCTCCTGAAAATTGCGGTTTTTCTGCGTTTACGGGAAAAGTTGAGATCCGACGCGCAAAAGTGGGGTATCGTAGAAATCACCTTTTAAAGACGCACATTTCTGGCTCCCCAAAAATGGGCATTGCAAATGAGAAATTAGTCCAATGAACAAAATAGGGTGAATAAGTATGTATTTCAGGGGTGAGTTAGCAGGTTATTGGGGAAGTAAGTCCTGATATTTTTGGAGGTTGCAGTGGCCACTACACCATTCAAAATAGGCAGGCTTTAGCATATGCAGTTAGGCCCTGTAGGATGATTTTAGCTAAAAAGTGTCCCAAACACTCAAACGGGCTTGTATCTGGGAAGGGAAAATATGGGAAACATGACTTAGACACCAAATGATACAGTGTATGCCATGTTTCCAAATTTTTATGCACAGTGGTTACAGCATGAAGCGAATGCATGTGAATATACAAAGGTGCATTGCATTAAACAAGTCCAATGAGCGTCCCAAAATGGCCGGCCTGCCTGCTTTCATCCATCAATTGTTCTAAATTTTTCATTACCCAATGAGCTGAGGTGGAGTCTTAGCCAGTGGTACCATCAGGGAGGTGTGTAAAGCACTTTAGGCTAGACAGCCAATCAGCTGCCAGCTTCCATCTGTCAAGCAAATACAGCAGCCAATCAGAAAGCTGCCCATTGATCAGCAGGCCCTTTATGACATCACAGACAGAACCTCAGAACTATCTGTGCATGTCTAATGGCTGGCTGTCAGTTGGGCGGGTGGGTGGCAGAGGGAGGGGATGTCTGTCTCGTTTCTCCTGAAAATTGCGGTTTTTCTGCGTTTACGGGAAAAGTTGAGGTCCGACGCGCAAAAGTGGGGTATCGTAGAAATCACCTTTTAAAGACGCACATTTCTGGCCCCCCAAAAACTGGCATTTTAAATGAGTCCAATTAACAAAATAGGGTGAATAAGTATGTATTTCAGGGGTGAGTTAGCAGGTTATTGGGGAAGTAAGTCCTGATATTTTTGGAGGTTGCAGGGGCCACTAGACCATTCAAAATAGGCAGGCTTTAGCATATGCAGTTAGGCCCCGTAGGATGATTTTAGCTAAAAAGTGCCCCAAACACTCAAATAGCTAGTATCTGGGAAGGAAAAACATGGGAAACATGACTTAGACACCAAATGATACACTGTATGCCATGTTTCCAAATTTTTATGCACAGTGGTTACAGCATGAAGCGAATGCATGTGAAAATACAAAGGTGCATTGCATTAAACAAGTCCAATGAGCGTCCCAAAATGGCCGGCCTGCCTGCTTTCATCCATCAATTGTTCTAAATTTTTCATTACCCAATGAGCTGAGGTGGAGTCTTAGCCAGTGGTACCATCAGGGAGGTGTGTAAAGCACTTTAGGCTAGACAGCCAATCAGCTGCCAGCTTCCATCTGTCAATCAAATACAGCAGCCAATCAGAAAGCTGCCCATTGATCAGCAGGCCCTTTATGACATCACAGAGAGACCCTCAGAACTATCTGTGCATGTCTAATGGCTGACTGTCAGTTGGGCGGGTGGGTGGCAGAGGGAGGGGATGTCTGTCTCGTTTCTCCTGAAAATTGCGGTTTTTCTGCGTTTACGGGAAAAGTTGAGATCCGACGCGCAAAAGTGGGGTATCGTAGAAATCACCTTTTAAAGACGCACATTTCTGGCTCCCCAAAAATGGGCATTTCAAATGAGAAATGAGTCCAATGAACAAAATAGGGTGAATAAGTATGTATTTCAGGGGTGAGTTAGCAGGTTATTGGGGAAGTAAGTCCTGATATTTTTGGAGGTTGCAGTGGCCACTACACCATTCAAAATAGGCAGGCTTTAGCATATGCAGTTAGGCCCTGTAGGATGATTTTAGCTAAAACGTGCCCCAAACACTCAAACGGGCTTGTATCTGGGAAGGGAAAATATGGGAAACATGAATTAGACACCAAATGATACGCTGTATGCCATGTTTCCAAATTTTTATGCACAGTGGTTACTGCATGAAGCGAATGCATGTGAATATACAAAGGTGCATTGCATTAAACAAGTCCACTGAGCGTCCCAAAATGGCCGGCCTGCCTGCTTTCATCCATCAATTGTTCTAAATTTTTCATTACCCAATGAGCTGAGGTGGAGTCTTAGCCAGTGGTATCCTCAGGGAGGTGTGTAAAGCACTTTAGGCTAGACAGCCAATCAGCTGCCAGCTTCCATCTGTCAATCAAATACAGCAGCCAATCAGAAAGCTGCCCATTGATCAGCAGGCCCTTTATGACATCACAGACAGACCCTCAGAACTATCTGTGCATGTCTAATGGCTGGCTGTCAGTTGGGCGGGTGGGTGGCAGAGGGAGGGGATGTCTGTCTCGTTTCTCCTGAAAATTGCGGTTTTTCTGCGTTTACGGGAAAAGTTGAGATCCGACGCGCAAAAGTGGGGTATCGTAGAAATCACCTTTTAAAGACGCACATTTCTGGCTCCCCAAAAATGGGCATTTCAAATGAGAAATTAGTCCAATGAACAAAAAAGGGTGAATAAGTATGTATTTCAGGGGTGAGTTAGCAGGTTATTGGGGAAGTAAGTCCTGATATTTTTGGAGGTTGCAGTGGCCACTACACCATTCAAAATAGGCAGGCTTTAGCATATGCAGTTAGGCCCTGTAGGATGATTTTAGCTAAAAAGTGTCCCAAACACTCAAACGGGCTTGTATCTGGGAAGGGAAAATATGGGAAACATGACTTAGACACCAAATGATACACTGTATGCCATGTTTCCAAATTTTTATGCACAGTGGTTACAGCATGAAGCGAATGCATGTGAAAATACAAAGGTGCATTAAACAAGTCCAATGAGCGTCCCAAAATGGCCGGCCTGCCTGCTTTCATCCATCAATTGTTCTAAATTTGTCATTACCCAATGAGCTGAGGTGGAGTCTTAGCCAGTGGTACCATCAGGGAGGTGTGTAAAGCACTTTAGGATAGACAGCCAATCAGCTGCCAGCTTCCATCTGTCAATCAAATACAGCAGCCAATCAGAAAGCTGCCCATTGATCAGCAGGCCCTTTATGACATCACAGACAGACCCTCAGAACTATCTGTGCATGTCTAATGGCTGGCTGTCAGTTGGGCGGGTGGGTGGCAGAGGGAGGGGATGTCTGTCTCGTTTCTCCTGAAAATTGCGGTTTTTTTGCGTTTACGGGAAAAGTTGAGGTCTGACGCGCAAAAGTGGGGTATCGTAGAAAACACCTTTTAAAGACGCACATTTCTGGCCCCCCAAAAATGGGCATTTCAAATTAGAAATTAGTCCAATGAACAAAATAGGGTGAATAAGTATGTATTTCAGGGGTGAGTTAGCAGGTTATTGGGGAAGTAAGTCCTGATATTTTTGGAGGTTGCAGTGGCCACTACACCATTCAAAATAGGCAGGCTTTAGCATATGCAGTTAGGCCCTGTAGGATGATTTTAGCTAAAAAGTGTCCCAAACACTCAAACGGGCTTGTATCTGGGAAGGGAAAATATGGGAAACATGACTTAGACACCAAATGATACACTGTATGCCATGTTTCCAAATTTTTATGCACAGTGGTTACAGCATGAAGCGAATGCATGTGAAAATACAAAGGTGCATTAAACAAGTCCAATGAGCGTCCCAAAATGGCCGGCCTGCCTGCTTTCATCCATCAATTGTTCTAAATTTTTCATTACCCAATGAGCTGAGGTGGAGTCTTAGCCAGTGGTACCATCAGGGAGGTGTGTAAAGCACTTTAGGCTAGACAGCCAATCAGCTGCCAGCTTCCATCTGTCAATCAAATACAGCAGCCAATCAGAAAGCTGCCCATTGATCAGCAGGCCCTTTATGACATCACAGACAGACCCTCAGAACTATTTGTGCATGTCTAATGGCTGGCTGTCAGTTGGGCGGGTGGGTGGCAGAGGGAGGGGATGTCTGTCTCGTTTCTCCTGAAAATTGCGTTTTTTTTGCGTTTACGGGAAAAGTTGAGGTCTGACGCGCAAAAGTGGGGTATCGTAGAAAACACCTTTTAAAGACGCACATTTATGGCCCCCCAAAAATGGGAATTTCTAATGAGAAATGAGTCCAATGAACAGATAGGGTGAATAAGTATGTATTTCAGGGGTGAGTTAGCAGGTTATTGGGGAAGTAAGTCCTGATATTTTTGGAGGTTGCAGGGGCCACTACACCATTCAAAATAGGCAGGCTTTAGCATATGCAGTTAGGCCCTGTAGGATGATTTTAGCTAAAAAGTGTCCCAAACACTCAAACGGGCTTGTATCTGGGAAGGGAAAATATGGGAAACATGACTTAGACACCAAATGATACACTGTATGCCATGTTTCCAAATTTTTATGCACAGTGGTTACAGCATGAAGCGAATGCATGTGAATATACAAAGGTGCATTGCATTAAACAAGTCCACTGAGCGTCCCAAAATGGCCGGCCTGCCTGCTTTCATCCATCAATTGTTCTAAATTTTTCATTACCCAATGAGCTGAGGTGGAGTCTTAGCCAGTGGTACCATCAGGGAGGTGTGTAAAGCACTTTAGGCTAGACAGCCAATCAGCTGCCAGCTTCCATCTGTCAATCAAATACAGCAGCCAATCAGAAAGCTGCCCATTGATCAGAGGGCCCTTTATGACATCACAGACAGACCCTCAGAACTATCTGTGCATGTCTAATGGCTGGCTGTCAGTTGGGCGGGTGGGTGGCAGAGGGAGGGGATGTCTGTCTAGTTTCTCCTGAAAATTGCGTTTTTTCTGCGTTTACGGGAAAAGTTGAGGTCCGACGCGCAAAAGTGGGGTATCGTAGAAATCACCTTTTAAAGACGCACATTTCTGGCCCCCCAAAAATGGGCATTTCAAATGAGAAATGAGTCCAATGAACAAAATAGGGTGATTAAGTATGTATTTTAGGGGTGAGTTAGCAGGTTATTGGGGAAATAAGTCCTGATATTTTTGGAGGTTGCAGGGGCAACTACACCATTCAAAAAAAGGAAGGCTTTAGCATATGCAGTTAGGCCCCGTAGGATGATTTTAGCTAAAAAGAGCCCCTAACACTCAAACGGGCTTGTATCTGGGAAGGGAAAATATGGAAAACATGACTTAGACACCAAATGATACACTGTATGCCATGTTTCCAAATTTTTATGCACAGTGGTTACAGCATGAAGCAAATGCATGTGAATATACAAAGGTGCATTGCATTAAACAAGTCCACTGAGCGTCCCAAAATGGCCGGCCTGCCTGCTTTCATCCATCAATTGTTCTAAATTTTTCATTACCCAATGAGCTGAGGTGGAGTCTTAGCCAGTGGTACCATCAGGGAGGTGTGTAAAGCACTTTAGGCTAGACAGCCAATCAGCTGCCAGCTTCCATCTGTCAATCAAATACAGCAGCCAATCAGAAAGCTGCCCATTGATCAGCAGGCCCTTTATGACATCACAGACAGACCCTCAGAACTATCTGTGCATGTCTAATGGCTGGCTGTCAGTTGGGCGGGTGGGTGGCAGAGGGAGGGGATGTCTGTCTCGTTTCTCCTGAAAATTGCGGTTTTTCTGAGTTTACGGGAAAAGTTGAGATCCAACGCGCAAAAGTGGGGTATCTTAGAAATCACCTTTTAAAGACGCACATTTCTGGCTCCCCAAAAATGGGCATTTCAAATGAGAAATTAGTCCAATGAACAAAATAGGGTGAATAAGTATGTATTTCAGGGGTGAGTTAGCAGGTTATTGGGGAAGTAAGTCCTGATATTTTTGGAGGTTGCAATGGCCACTACACCATTCAAATTAGGCAGGCTTTAGCATATGCAGTTAGGCCCTGTAGGATGATTTTAGCTAAAAAGTGTCCCAAACACTCAAACGGGCTTGTATCTGGGAAGGGAAAATATGGGAAACATGACTTAGACACCAAATGATACACTGTATGCCATGTTTCCAAATTTTTATGCACAGTGGTTACAGCATGAAGCCAATGCATGTGAATATACAAAGGTGCATTGCATTAAACAAGTCCACTGAGCGTCCCAAAATGGCCGGCCTGCCTGCTTTCATCCATCAATTGTTCTAAATTTTTCATTACCCAATGAGCTGAGGTGGAGTCTTAGCCAGTGGTACCATCAGGGAGGTGTGTAAAGCACTTTAGGCTAGACAGCCAATCAGCTGCCAGCTTCCATCTGTCAATCAAATACAGCAGCCAATCAGAAAGCTGCCCATTGATCAGCAGGCCCTTTATGACATCACAGACAGACCCTCAGAACTATCTGTGCATGTCTAATGGCTGGCTGTCAGTTGGGCGGGTGGGTGGCAGAGGGAGGGGATGTCTGTCTCGTTTCTCCTGAAAATTGCGGTTTTTCTGCGTTTACGGGAAAAGTTGAGATCCGACGCGCAAAAGTGGGGTATCGTAGAAATCACCTTTTCAAGACGCACATTTCTGGCTCCCCAAAAATGGGCATTTCAAATGAGAAATTAGTCCAATGAACAAAATAGGGTGAATAAGTATGTATTTCAGGGGTGAGTTAGCAGGTTATTGGGGAAGTAAGTCCTGATATTTTTGGAGGTTGCAATAACCACTACACCATTCAAATTAGGCAGGCTTTAGCATATGCAGTTAGGTCCTGTAGGATGATTTTAGCTAAAAAGTGTCCCAAACACTCAAACGGGCTTGTATCTGGGAATGGAAAATATAGGAAACATGACTTAGACACCAAATGATTCACTGTATGCCATGTTTTAAAATTTTTATGCACAGTGGTTACAGCATGAAGCGAATGCATGTGAATATGCAACGGTGCATTGCATTAAACAAGTCCACTGAGCGTCCCAAAAAGGCCGGCCTGCCTGCTTTCATCCATCAATTGTTCTAAATTTTTCATTACCCAATGAGCTGAGGTGGAGTCTTAGCCAGTGGTACCATCAGGGAGGTGTGTAAAGCACTTTAGGCTAGACAGCCAATCAGCTGCCAGCTTCCATCTGTCAATCAAATACAGCAGCCATTTAGAAAGCTGCCCATTGATCAGCAGGCCCTTTATGACATCACAGACAGACCCTCAGAACTATCTGTGCATGTCTAATAGCTGGCTGTCAGTTGGGTGGGTGGGTGGCAGAGGGAGGGGATGTCTGTCTCGTTTCTCCTGAAAATTGCGGTTTTTCTGCGTTTACGGGAAAAGTTAAGATCCGACGCGCAAAAGTGGGGTATCGTAGAAATCACCTTTTAAAGACGCACATTTCTGGCCCCCCAAATATGGGCATTTCAAATGAGAAATGAGTGAATGAACCAAATAGGGTGAATAAGTATGTATTTCAGGGGTGAGTTAGCAGGTTATTGGGGAAGTAAGTCCTGATATTTTTGGAGGTTGCAGGGGCCACTACACCATTCAAAATAGGCAGGCTTTAGCATATGCAGTTAGGCCCCGTAGGATGATTTTAGCTAAAAAGTGCCCCAAACACTCAAACGGGCTAGTATCTGGGAAGGGAAAATATGGGAAACATGACTTAGACACCAAATGATACACTGTATGCCATGTTTCCAAATTTTTATGCACAGTGGTTACAGCATGAAGCGAATGCATGTGAATATACAAAGGTGCATTGCATTAAACAAGTCCAATGAGCGTCCCAAAATGGCCGGCCTGCCTGCTTTCATCCATCAATTGTTCTAAATTTTTCATTACCCAATGAGCTGAGGTGGAGTCTTAGCCAGTGGTACCATCAGGGAGGTGTGTAAAGCACTTTGGGCTAGACAGCCAATCAGCTGCCAGCTTCCATCTGTCAATCAAATACAGCAGCCAATCAGAAAGCTGCCCATTGATCAGCAGGCCCTTTATGACATCACAGACAGACCCTCAGAACTATCTGTGCATGTCTAATGGCTGGCTGTCAGTTGGGCGGGTGGGTGGCAGAGGGAGGGGATGTCTGTCTCGTTTCTCCTGAAAATTGCGGTTTTTCTGCATTTACGGGAAAAGTTGAGGTCCGACGCGCAAAAGTGGGGTATCGTAGAAATCACCTTTTAAAGACGCACATTTCTGGCCCCCCAAAAATGGGCATTTCAAATGAGAAATGAGTCCAATGAACAAAATAGGGTGATTGAGAATGTATTTCAGGGGTGAGTTAGCAGGTTATTGGGGAAGTAAGTCCTGAAATTTTTGGAGGTTGCAGGGGCCACTACACCATTCAAAATAGGCAGGCTTTACCATATGCAGTTAGGCCCCGTAGGATGATTTTAGCTAAAAAGTGCCCCAAACACTCAAACGGGCTTTTATCTGGAAAGGGAAAACATGGGAAACATGACTTAGACACCAAATGATACACTGTATGCCATGTTTCCAAATTTTTATGCACAGTGGTTACAGCATGAAGCGAATGCATGTGAAAATACAAAGGTGCATTGCATGAAACAAGTCCAATGAGCGTCCCAAAATGGCCGGCCTGCCTGCTTTCATCCATCAATTGTTCTAAATTTTTCATTACCCAATGAGCTGAGGTGGAGTCTTAGCCAGTGGTACCATCAGGGAGGTGTGTAAAGCACTTTAGGCTACACAGCCAATCAGCTGCCAGCTTCCATCTGTCAATCAAATACAGCAGCCAATCAGAAAGCTGCCCATTGATCAGCAGGCCCTTTATGACATCACAGACAGATCCTCAGAACTATCTGTGCATGTCTAATGGCTGGCTTTCAGTTGGGCGGGTGGGTGGCAGAGGGAGGGTATGTCTGTCTCGTTTCTCCTGAAAATTGCGGTTTTTCTGCGTTTACGGGAAAAGTTGAGGTCCGACGCGCAAAAGTGGGGTATCGTAGAAATCACCTTTTAAAGACGCACATTTCTGGCCCCCCAAAAATGGGCATTTCAAATGAGAAATGAGTCCAATGAACAAAATAGGGTGAAAAAGTATGTATTTCAGGGGTGAGTTAGCAGGTTATTGGGGAAGTAAGTCCTGATATTTTTGGAGGTTGCAGGGGCCACTACACCATTCAAAATAGGCAGGTTTTAGCATATGCAGTTAGGCCCTGTAGGATTGTTTTTGCTAAAAAGTGCCCCAAACACTCAAACGGGCTTGTATCTGGGAAGGGAAAATATGGGAAACATAACTTAGACACCAAATGATACACTGTATGCCATGTTTCCAAATTTTTATGCACAGTGGTTACAGCATGAAGCGAATGCATGTGAATATACAAAGGTGCATTGCATTAAACAAGTCCACTGAGCGTCCCAAAATGGCCGGCCTGCCTGCTTTCATCCATCAATTGTTCTAAATTTTTCATTACCCAATGAGCTGAGGTGGAGTCTTAGCCAGTGGTACCATCAGGGAGGTGTGTAAAGCACTTTAGGCTAGACAGCCAATCAGCTGCCAGCTTCCATCTATCAATAAAATACAGCAGCCAATCAAAAAGCTGCCCATTGATCAGCAGGCCCTTTAAGACATCATAGACAGACCCTCAGAAATATCTGTGCATGTCTAATGGCTGGCTGTCAGTTGGGCGGGTGGGTGGCAGAGGGAGGGGATGTCTGTCTCGTTTCTCCTGAAAATTGCGTTTTTTCTGCGTTTACGGGAAAAGTTGAGGTCCGACGCGCAAAAGTGGGGTATCGTCGAAATCACCTTTTAAAGACGCACATTTCTGGCCCCCCAAAAATGGGCATTTCAAATGAGAAATTAGTCCAATTAACAAAATAGGGTGAATAAGTATGTATTTCAGGGGAGAGTTAGCAGGTTATTGGGGAAGTAAGTCCTGATATTTTTGGAGGTTGCAGGGGCCACTACACCATTCAAAATAGGCAGGCCTTAGCATATGCAGTTAGGCCCTGTAGGATGATTTTAGCTAAAAAGTGCCCCAAACACTCAAACGGGCTTGTATCTGGGAAGGGAAAATATGGGAAACATGACTTAGACACCAAATGATACACTGTATGCCATGTTTCCAAATTTTTATGCACAGTGGTTACAGCATGAAGCGAATGCATGTGAATATACAAAGGTGCATTGCATTAAACAAGTCCAATGAGCGTCCCAAAATGGCCGGCCTGCCTGCTTTCATCCATCAATTGTTCTAAATTTTTCATTACCCAATAAGGTGAGGTGGAGTCTTAGCCAGTGGTACCATCAGGGAGGTGTGTAAAGCACTTTGGGCTAGACAGCCAATCAGCTGCCAGCTTCCATCTGTCAATCAAATACAGCAGCCAATCAGAAAGCTGCCCATTGATCAGCAGGCCCTTTATGACATCACAGACAGACCCTCAGAACTATCTGTGCATGTCTAATGGCTGGCTGTCAGTTGGGCGGGTGGGTGGCAGAGGGAGGGGATGTCTGTCTCGTTTCTCCTGAAAATTGCGTTTTTTCTGCGTTTACGGGAAAAGTTGAGGTCCGACGCGAAAAAGTGGGGTATCGTAGAAACCACCTTTTAAAGACGCACATTTCTGGCCCCCCAAATATGGGCATTTCAAATGAGAAATGAGTCCAATGAACAAAATAGGGTGAATAAGTATGTATTTCAGGGGTGAGTTAGCAGGTTATTGGGGAAGTAAGTCCTGATATTTTTGGAGGTTGCAGGGGCCACTACACCATTCAAAATAGGCAGGCTTTAGCATATGCAGTTAGGCCCCGTAGGATGATTTTAGCTAAAAAGTGCCCCAAACACTCAAACGGGCTAGTATCTGGGAAGGGAAAATATGGGAAACATGACTTAGACACCAAATGATACACTGTATGCCATGTTTCCAAATTTTTATGCACAGTGGTTACAGCATGAAGCGAATGCATGTGAATATACAAAGGTGCATTGCATTAAACAAGTCCAATGAGCGTCCCAAAATGGCCGGCCTGCCTGCTTTCATCCATCAATTGTTCTAAATTTTTCATTACCCAATGAGCTGAGGTGGAGTCTTAGCCAGTGGTACCATCAGGGAGGTGTGTAAAGCACTTTGGGCTAGACAGCCAATCAGCTGCCAGCTTCCATCTGTCAATCAAATACAGCAGCCAATCAGAAAGCTGCCCATTGATCAGCAGGCCCTTTATGACATCACAGACAGACCCTCAGAACTATCTGTGCATGTCTAATGGCTGGCTGTCAGTTGGGCGGGTGGGTGGCAGAGGGAGGGGATGTCTGTCTCGTTTCTCCTGAAAATTGCGGTTTTTCTGCGTTTACGGGAAAAGTTGAGGTCCGACGCGCAAAAGTGGGGTATCGTAGAAATCACCTTTTAAAGACGCACATTTCTGGCCCCCCAAAAATGGGCATTTCAAATGAGAAATGAGTACAATGAACAAAATAGGGTGATTAAGTATGTATTTCAGGGGTGAGTTAGCAGGTTATTGGGGAAGTAAGTCCTGAAATTTTTGGAGGTTGCAGGGGCCACTACACCATTCAAAATAGGCAGGCTTTACCATATGCAGTTAGGCCCCGTAGGATGATTTTAGCTAAAAAGTGCCCCAAACACTCAAACGGGCTTGTATCTGGAAAGGGAAAACATGGGAAACATGACTTAGACACCAAATGATACACTGTATGCCATGTTTCCAAATTTTTATGCACAGTGGTTACAGCATGAAGCGAATGCATGTGAAAATACAAAGGTGCATTGCATGAAACAAGTCCAATGAGCGTCCCAAAATGGCCGGCCTGCCTGCTTTCATCCATCAATTGTTCTAAATTTTTCATTACCCAATGAGCTGAGGTGGAGTCTTAGCCAGTGGTACCATCAGGGAGGTGTGTAAAGCACTTTAGGCTAGACAGCCAATCAGCTGCCAGCTTCCATCTGTCAATCAAATACAGCAGCCAATCAGAAAGCTGCCCATTGATCAGCAGGCCCTTTATGACATCACAGACAGACCCTCAGAACTATCTGTGCATGTCTAATGGCTGGCTTTCAGTTGGGCGGGTGGGTGGCAGAGGGAGGGTATGTCTGTCTCGTTTCTCCTGAAAATTGCGGTTTTTCTGCGTTTACGGGAAAAGTTGAGGTCCGACGCGCAAAAGTGGGGTATCGTAGAAATCACCTTTTAAAGACGCACATTTCTGGCCCCCCAAAAATGGGCATTTCAAATGAGAAATGAGTCCAATGAACAAAATAGGGTGATTAAGTATGTATTTCAGGGGTGAGTTAGCAGGTTATTGGGGAAGTAAGTCCTGAAATTTTTGGAGGTTGCAGGGGCCACTACACCATTCAAAATAGGCAGGCTTTACCATATGCAGTTAGGCCCCGTAGGATGATTTTAGCTAAAAAGTGCCCCAAACACTCAAACGGGCTTGTATGTGGAAAGGGAAAACATGGGAAACATGACTTAGACACCAAATGATACACTGTATGCCATGTTTCCAAATTTTTATGCACAGTGGTTACAGCATGAAGCGAATGCATGTGAAAATACAAAGGTGCATTGCATGAAACAAGTCCAATGAGCGTCCCAAAATGGCCGGCCTGCCTGCTTTCATCCATCAATTGTTCTAAATTTTTCATTACCCAATGAGCTGAGGTGGAGTCTTAGCCAGTGGTACCATCAGGGAGGTGTGTAAAGCACTTTAGGCTAGACAGCCAATCAGCTGCCAGCTTCCATCTGTCAATCAAATACAGCAGCCAATCAGAAAGCTGCCCATTGATCAGCAGGCCCTTTATGACATCACAGACAGACCCTCAGAACTATCTGTGCATGTCTAATGGCTGGCTTTCAGTTGGGCGGGTGGGTGGCAGAGGGAGGGTATGTCTGTCTCGTTTCTCCTGAAAATTGCGGTTTTTCTGCGTTTACGGGAAAAGTTGAGGTCCGACGCGCAAAAGTGGGGTATCGTAGAAATCACCTTTTAAAGACGCACATTTCTGGCTCCCCAAAAATTGGCATTTCAAATGAGAAATGAGTCCAATGAACAAAATAGGGTGAAAAAGTATGTATTTCAGGGGTGAGTTAGCAGGTTATTGGGGAAGTAAGTCCTGATATTTTTGGAGGTTGCAGGGGCCACTACACCATTCAAAATAGGCAGGTTTTAGCATATGCAGTTAGGCCCTGTAGGATTATTTTAGCTAAAAAGTGCCCCAAACACTCAAACGGGCTTGTATCTGGGAAGGGAAAATATGGGAAACATAACTTAGACACCAAATGATACACTGTATGCCATGTTTCCAAATTTTTATGCACAGTGGTTACAGCATGAAGCGAATGCATGTGAATATACAAAGGTGCATTGCATTAAACAAGTCCACTGAGCGTCCCAAAATGGCCTGCCTGCCCGCTTTCATCCATCAATTGTTCTAAATTTTTCATTACCCAATGAGCTGAGGTGGAGTCTTAGCCAGTGGTATCATTAGGGAGCTGTGTAAAGCACTTTAGGCTAGACAGCCAATCAGCTGCCAGCTTCCATCTGTCAATCAAATAAAGCAGCCAATTTGAAAGCTGCCCATTGATCAGCAGGCCCTTTATGACATCACAGACAGACCCTCAGAACTATCTGTGCATGTCTAATGGCTGGCTGTCAGTTGGGCGGGTGGGTGGCAGAGGGAGGGGATGTCTGTCTCGTTTCTCCTGAAAATTGCGGTTTTTCTGCGTTTACGGGAAAAGTTGAGGTCCGACGCGCAAAAGTGGGGTATCGTAGAAATCACCTTTTAAAGACGCACATTTCTGGCCCCCCAAAAATGGGCATTTCAAATGAGAAATGAGTCCAATGAACCAAATAGGGTGAATAAGTATGTATTTCAGGGGTGAGTTAGCAGGTTATTGGGGAAGTAAGTCCTGATATTTTTGGAGGTTGCAGGGGCCACTACACCATTCAAAATAGGCAGGCTTTAGCATATGCAGTTAGGCCCAGTAGGATGATTTTAGCTAAAAAGTGCCCCAAACACTCAAACGGGCTAGTATCTGGGAAGGGAAAATATGGGAAACATGACTTAGACACCAAATGATACACTGTATGCCATGTTTCCAAATTTTTATGCACAGTGGTTACAGCATGAAGCGAATGCATGTGAATATACAAAGGTGCATTGCATTAAACAAGTCCACTGAGCATCCCAAAATGGCCAGCCTGCCTGCTTTCATCCATCAATTGTTCTAAATTTTTTATTACCCAATGAGCTGAGGTGGAGTCTTAGCCAGTGGTACCATCAGGGAGGTGTGTAAAGCACTTTAGGCTAGACAGCCAATCAGCTGCCAGCTTCCATCTGTCAATAAAATACAGCAGCCAATCAAAAAGCTGCCCATTGATCAGCAGGCCCTTTAAGACATCACAGACAGACCCTCAGAACTATCTGTGCATGTCTAATGGCTGGCTGTCAGTTGGGCGGGTGGGTGGCAGAGGGAGGGGATGTCTGTCTCGTTTCTCCTGAAAATTGCGGTTTTTCTGCGTTTACGGGAAAAGTTGAGGTCCGACGCGCAAAAGTGGGGTATCGTCGAAATCACCTTTTAAAGACGCACATTTCTGGCCCCCCAAAAATGGGCATTTCAAATGAGAAATGAGTCCAATTAACAAAATAGGGTGAATAAGTATGTATTTCAGGGGAGAGTTAGCAGGTTATTGAGGAATTAAGTCCTGATATTTTTGGAGGTTGCAGGGGCCACTACACCATTCAAAATAGGCAGGCCTTAGCATATGCAGTTAGGCCCTGTAGGATGATTTTAGCTAAAAAGTGCCCCAAACACTCAAACGGGCTTGTATCTGGGAAGGGAAAATATGGGAAACATGACTTACACACCAAATGATACACTGTATGCCATGTTTCCAAATTTTTATGCACAGTGGTTACAGCATGAAGCGAATGCATGTGAATATACAAAGGTGCATTGCATTAAACCAGTCCAATGAGCATCCCAAAATGGCCGGCCTGCCTGCTTTCATCCATCAATTGTTCTAAATTTTTCATTACCCAATGAGCTGAGGTGGAGTCTTAGCCAGTGGTACCATCAGGGAGGTGTGTAAAGCACTTTAGGCTAGACAGCCAATCAGATGCCAGCTTCCATCTGTCAATCAAATACAGCAGCCAATCAGAAAGCTGCCCATTGATCAGCAGGCCCTTTATGACATCACAGACAGACCCTCAGAACTATCTGTGCATGTCTAATGGCTGGCTGTCAGTTGGGCAGGTGGGTGGCAGAGGGAGGGGATGTCTGTCTCGTTTCTCCTGAAAATTACGGTTTTTCTGCGTTTACGGGAAAAGTTGAGGTCCGACGCGCAAAAGTGGGGTATCGTAGAAATCACCTTTTAAAGACGCACATTTCTGGCCCCCCAAAAATGGGCATTTCAAATGAGAAATGAGTCCAATGAACAACATAGGGTGAATAAGTATGTATTTCAGGGGTGAGTTAGCAGGTTATTGGGGAAGTAAGTCCTGATATTTTTGGAGGTTGCAGGGGCCACTAGACCATTCAAAATAGGCAGGCTTTAGCATATGCAGTTAGGCCCCGTAGGATGATTTTAGCTAAAAAGTGCCCCAAACACTGAAACGGGCTAGTATCTGGGAAGGAAAAACATGGGAAACATGACTTAGACACCAAATGATACACTGTATGCCATGTTTCCAAATTTTTATGCACAGTGGTTACAGCATGAAGCGAATGCATGTGAAAATACAAAGGTGCATTGCTTTAAACAAGTCCAATGAGCGTCCCAAAATGGCCGGCCTGCCTGCTTTCATCCATCAATTGTTCTAAATTTTTCATTACCTAATGAGCTGAGGTGGAGTCTTAGCCAGTGGTACCATCAGGGAGGTGTGTAAAGCAGTTTAGGCTAGACAGCCAATCAGCTGCCAGCTTCCATCTGTCAATCAAATACAGCAGCCAATCAGAAAGCTGCCCATTGATCAGAGGGCCCTTTATGACATCACAGACAGACCCTCAGAACTATCTGTGCATGTCTAATGGCTGGCTTTCAGTTGGGCGGGTGGGTGGCAGAGGGAGGGGATGTCTGTCTCGTTTCTCCTGAAAATTGCGATTTTTCTGCGTTTACGGGAAAATTTGAGGTCCGACGCGCAAAAGTGGGGTATCGTAGAAATCACCTTTTAAAGACGCACATTTCTGGCCCCCCAAAAATGGGCATTTCAAATGAGAAATGAGTCCCATGAACAAAATAGGGTGAATAAGTATGTATTTCAGGGGTGAGTTAGCAGGTTATTGGGGAAGTAAGTCCTGATATTTTTGGAGGTTGCAGGGGCCACTACACCATTCAAAATAGGCAGGCTTTAGCATATGCAGTTAGGCCCCGTAGGATGATTTTAGCTAAAAAGTGCCCCAAACACTCAAACTGGCTTATATCTGGGAAGGGAAAATATGGTAAACATGACTTAGACACCAAATGATACACTGTATGCCATGTTTCCAAATTTTTATGCACAGTGGTTACAGCATGAAGCGAATGCATGTGAATATACAAAGGTGCATTGCATTAAACAAGTCCACTGAGCGTCCCAAAATGGCCGGCCTGCCTGCTTTCATCCATCAATTGTTCTAAATTTTTCATTACCCAATGAGCTGAGGTGGAGTCTTAGCCAGTGGTACCATCAGGGAGGTGTGTAAAGCACTTTAGGCTAGACAGCCAATCAGCTGCCAGCTTCCATCTGTCAATCAAATACAGCAGCCAATCAGAAAGCTGCCCATTGATCAGCAGGCCCTTTATGACATCACAGACAGACCCTCAGAACTATCTGTGCATGTCTAATGGCTGGCTGTCAGTTGGGCGGGTGGGTGGCAGAGGGAGGGGATGTCTGTCTCGTTTCTCCTGAAAATCGCGGCTTTTCTGCGTTTACGGGAAAAGTTGAGGTCCGACGCGCAAAAGTGGGGTATCGTAGAAATCACATTTTAAAGACGCACATTTCTGGCCCCCCAAAAATGGGCATTTCAAATGAGAAATGAGTCCAATTAACAAAATAGGGTGAATAAGTATGTATTTCAGGGGTGAGTTAGCAGGTTAGTGGGGAAGTAAGTCCTGATATTTTTGGAGGTTGCAGGGGCCACTAGACCATTCAAAATAGGCAGGCTTTAGCATATGCAGTTAGGCCCTGTAGGATGATTTTAGCTAAAAAGTGCCCCAAACACTCAAACGGGCTAGTATCTGGGAAGGAAAAACATGGGAAACATGAATTAGACACCAAATGATACACTGTATGCCATGTTTCCAAATATTTATGCACAGTGGTTACAGCATGAAGCGAATGCATGTGAAAATACAAAGGTGCATTGCATTAAACAAGTCCACTGAGCGTCCCAAAATGGCCGGCCTGCCTGCTTTCATCCATCAATTGTTCTAAATTTTTCATTACCCAATGAGCTGAGGTGGAGTCTTAGCCAGTGGTACCATAAGGGAGGTGTGTAAAGCACTTTAGGCTAGACAGCCAATCAGCTGCCAGCTTCCATCTGTCAATCAAATACAGCAGCCAATCAGAAAGCTGCCCATTGATCAGCAGGCCCTTTATGACATCACAGACAGACCCTCAGAACTATCTGTGCATGTGTAATGGCTGGCTTTCAGTTGGGCGGGTGGGTGGCAGAGGGAGGGGATGTCTGTCTCGTTTCTCCTGAAAATTGCGTTTTTTCTGCGTTTACGGGAAAAGTTAAGGTCCGACGCGCAAAAGTGGGGTATCGTAGAAATCACATTTTAAAGACGCACATTTCTGGCCCCCCAAAAATGGGCATTTCAAATGAGAAATGAGTCCAATTAACAAAATAGGGTGAATAAGTATGTATTTCAGGGGTGAGTTAGCAGGTTATTGGGGAAGTAAGTCCTGATATTTTTGGAGGTTGCAGGGGCAACTACACCATTCAAAAAAAGGAAGGCTTTAGCATATGCAGTTAGGCCCCGTAGGATGATTTTAGCTAAAAAGTGCCCCAAACACTCAAACGGGCTTGTATCTGGGAAGGGAAAATATGGGAAACATGACTTAGACACCAAATGATTCACTGTATGCCATGTTTCCAAATTTTTATGCACAGTGGTTACAGCATGAAGCGAATGCATGTGAAAATACAAAGGTGCATTGCATTAAACAAGTCCAATGAGCGTCCCAAAATGGCCGGCCTGCCTGCTTTCATCCATCAATTGTTCTATATTTTTCATTACCCAATGAGCTGAGGTGGAATCTTAGCCAGTGGTACCATCAGGGAGGTGTGTAAAGCACTTTAGGCTAGACAGCCAATCAGCTGCCAGCTTCCATCTGTCAATCAAATACAGCAGCCAATCAGAAAGCTGCCCATTGATCAGCAGGCCCTTTATGAGATCACAGACAGACCCTCAGAACTATCTGTGCATGTCTAATGGCTGGCTTTCAGTTGGGCGGGTGGGTGGCAGAGGGAGGGGATGTCTGTCTCGTTTCTCCTGAAAATTGCGGTTTTTCTGCGTTTACGGGAAAATTTGAGGTCCGACGCGCAAAAGTGGGGTATCGTAGAAATCACCTTTTAAAGACGCACATTTCTGGCCCCCCAAAAATGGGCATTTCAAATGAGAAATGAGTCCAATGAACAAAATAGGGTGAATAAGTATGTATTTCAGGGGTGAGTTAGCAGGTTATTGGGGAAGTAAGTCCTGATATTTTTGGAGGTTGCAGGGGCCACTACACCATTCAAAATAGGCAGGCTTTAGCATATGCAGTTAGGCCCCGTAGGATGATTTTAGCTAAAAAGTGCCCCAAACACTCAAACGGGCTTATATCTGGGAAGGGAAAATATGGGAAACATGACTTAGACACCAAATGATACACTGTATGCCATGTTTCCAAATTTTTATGCACAGTGGTTACAGCATGAAGCGAATGCATGTGAATATACAAAGGTGCATTGCATTAAACAAGTCCACTGAGCGTCCCAAAATGGCCGGCCTGCCTGCTTTCATCCATCAATTGTTCTAAATTTTTCATTACCCAATGAGCTGAGGTGGAGTCTTAGCCAGTGGTACCATCAGGGAGGTGTGTAAAGCACTTTAGGCTAGACAGCCAATCAGCTGCCAGCTTCCATCTGTCAATCAAATACAGCAGCCAATCAGAAAGCTGCCCATTGATCAGCAGGCCCTTTATGACATCACAGACAGACCCTCAGAACTATCTGTGCATGTCTAATGGCTGGCTGTCAGTTGGGCGGGTGGGTGGCAGAGGGAGGGGATGTCTGTCTCGTTTCTCCTGAAAATTGCGGTTTTTCTGCGTTTACGGGAAAAGTTGAGGTCCGACGCGCAAAAGTGGGGTATCGTAGAAATCACATTTTAAAGACGCACATTTCTGGCCCCCCAAAAATGGGCATTTCAAATGAGAAATGAGTCCAATTAACAAAATAGGGTGAATAAGTATGTATTTCAGGGGTGAGTTAGCAGGTTAGTGGGGAAGTAAGTCCTGATATTTTTGGAGGTTGCAGGGGCCACTAGACCATTCAAAATAGGCAGGCTTTAGCATATGCAGTTAGGCCCTGTAGGATGATTTTAGCTAAAAAGTGCCCCAAACACTCAAACGGGCTAGTATCTGGGTAGGAAAAACATGGGAAACATGAATTAGACACCAAATGATACACTGTATGCCATGTTTCCAAATATTTATGCACAGTGGTTACAGCATGAAGCGAATGCATGTGAAAATACAAAGGTGCATTGCATTAAACAAGTCCACTGAGCGTCCCAAAATGGCCGGCCTGCCTGCTTTCATCCATCAATTGTTCTAAATTTTTCATTACCCAATGAGCTGAGGTGGAGTCTTAGCCAGTGGTACCATCAGGGAGGTGTGTAAAGCACTTTAGGCTAGACAGCCAATCAGCTGCCAGCTTCCATCTGTCAATCAAATACAGCAGCCAATCAGAAAGCTGCCCATTGATCAGCAGGCCCTTTATGACATCACAGACAGACCCTCAGAACTATCTGTGCATGTCTAATGGCTGGCTTTCAGTTGGGCGGGTGGGTGGCAGAGGGAGGGGATGTCTGTCTCGTTTCTCCTGAAAATTGCGGTTTTTCTGCGTTTACGGGAAAAGTTGAGGTCCGACGCGCAAAAGTGGGGTATCGTAGAAATCACCTTTTAAAGACGCACATTTCTGGCTCCCCAAAAATTGGCATTTCAAATGAGAAATGAGTCCAATGAACAAAATAGAGTGAAAAAGTATGTATTTCAGGGGTGAGTTAGCAGGTTATTGGGGAAGTAAGTCCTGATATTTTTGGAGGTTGCAGGGGCCACTACACCATTCAAAATAGGCAGGTTTTAGCATATGCAGTTAGGCCCTGTAGGATTATTTTTGCTAAAAAGTGCCCCAAACACTCAAACGGGCTTGTATCTGGGAAGGGAAAATATGGGAAACATGACTTAGACACCAAATGATACACTGTATGCCATGTTTCCAAATTTTTATGCACAGTGGTTACAGCATGAAGCGAATGCATGTGAATATACAAAGGTGCATTGCATTAAACAAGTCCACTGAGCGTCCCAAAATGGCCGGCCTGCCTGCTTTCATCCATCAATTGTTCTAAATTTTTCATTACCCAATGAGCTGAGGTGGAGTCTTAGCCAGTGGTACCATCAGGGAGGTGTGTAAAGCACTTTAGGCTAGACAGCCAATCAGCTGCCAGCTTCCATCTATCAATAAAATACAGCAGCCAATCAAAAAGCTGCCCATTGATCAGCAGGCCCTTTAAGACATCATAGACAGACCCTCAGAAATATCTGTGCATGTCTAATGGCTGGCTGTCAGTTGGGCGGGTGGGTGGCAGAGGGAGGGGATGTCTGTCTCGTTTCTCCTGAAAATTGCGTTTTTTCTGCGTTTACGGGAAAAGTTGAGGTCCGACGCGCAAAAGTGGGGTATCGTCGAAATCACCTTTTAAAGACGCACATTTCTGGCCCCCCAAAAATGGGCATTTCAAATGAGAAATTAGTCCAATTAACAAAATAGGGTGAATAAGTATGTATTTCAGGGGAGAGTTAGCAGGTTATTGGGGAAGTAAGTCCTGATATTTTTGGAGGTTGCAGGGGCCACTACACCATTCAAAATAGGCAGGCCTTAGCATATGCAGTTAGGCCCTGTAGGATGATTTTAGCTAAAAAGTGCCCCAAACACTCAAACGGGCTTGTATCTGGGAAGGGAAAATATGGGAAACATGACTTAGACACCAAATGATACACTGTATGCCATGTTTCCAAATTTTTATGCACAGTGGTTACAGCATGAAGCGAATGCATGTGAATATACAAAGGTGCATTGCATTAAACAAGTCCAATGAGCGTCCCAAAATGGCCGGCCTGCCTGCTTTCATCCATCAATTGTTCTAAATTTTTCATTACCCAATAAGGTGAGGTGGAGTCTTAGCCAGTGGTACCATCAGGGAGGTGTGTAAAGCACTTTGGGCTAGACAGCCAATCAGCTGCCAGCTTCCATCTGTCAATCAAATACAGCAGCCAATCAGAAAGCTGCCCATTGATCAGCAGGCCCTTTATGACATCACAGACAGACCCTCAGAACTATCTGTGCATGTCTAATGGCTGGCTGTCAGTTGGGCGGGTGGGTGGCAGAGGGAGGGGATGTCTGTCTCGTTTCTCCTGAAAATTGCGGTTTTTCTGCGTTTACGGGAAAAGTTGAGGTCCGACGCGAAAAAGTGGGGTATCGTAGAAACCACCTTTTAAAGACGCACATTTCTGGCCCCCCAAATATGGGCATTTCAAATGAGAAATGAGTCCATTGAACAAAATAGGGTGAATAAGTATGTATTTCAGGGGTGAGTTAGCAGGTTATTGGGGAAGTAAGTCCTGATATTTTTGGAGGTTGCAGGGGCCACTACACCATTCAAAATAGGCAGGCCTTAGCATATGCAGTTAGGCCCTGTAGGATGATTTTAGCTAAAAAGTGCCCCAAACACTCAAACGGGCTTGTATCTGGGAAGGGAAAATATGGGAAACATGACTTAGACACCAAATGATACACTGTATGCCATGTTTCCAAATTTTTATGCACAGTGGTTACAGCATGAAGCGAATGCATGTGAATATACAAAGGTGCATTGCATTAAACAAGTCCAATGAGCGTCCCAAAATGGCCGGCCTGCCTGCTTTCATCCATCAATTGTTCTAAATTTTTCATTACCCAATAAGGTGAGGTGGAGTCTTAGCCAGTGGTACCATCAGGGAGGTGTGTAAAGCACTTTAGGCTAGACAGCCAATCAGCTGCCAGCTTCCATCTATCAATAAAATACAGCAGCCAATCAAAAAGCTGCCCATTGATCAGCAGGCCCTTTAAGACATCATAGACAGACCCTCAGAAATATCTGTGCATGTCTAATGGCTGGCTGTCAGTTGGGCGGGTGGGTGGCAGAGGGAGGGGATGTCTGTCTCGTTTCTCCTGAAAATTGCGTTTTTTCTGCGTTTACGGGAAAAGTTGAGGTCCGACGCGCAAAAGTGGGGTATCGTCGAAATCACCTTTTAAAGACGCACATTTCTGGCCCCCCAAAAATGGGCATTTCAAATGAGAAATTAGTCCAATTAACAAAATAGGGTGAATAAGTATGTATTTCAGGGGAGAGTTAGCAGGTTATTGGGGAAGTAAGTCCTGATATTTTTGGAGGTTGCAGGGGCCACTACACCATTCAAAATAGGCAGGCCTTAGCATATGCAGTTAGGCCCTGTAGGATGATTTTAGCTAAAAAGTGCCCCAAACACTCAAACGGGCTTGTATCTGGGAAGGGAAAATATGGGAAACATGACTTAGACACCAAATGATACACTGTATGCCATGTTTCCAAATTTTTATGCACAGTGGTTACAGCATGAAGCGAATGCATGTGAATATACAAAGGTGCATTGCATTAAACAAGTCCAATGAGCGTCCCAAAATGGCCGGCCTGCCTGCTTTCATCCATCAATTGTTCTAAATTTTTCATTACCCAATAAGGTGAGGTGGAGTCTTAGCCAGTGGTACCATCAGGGAGGTGTGTAAAGCACTTTGGGCTAGACAGCCAATCAGCTGCCAGCTTCCATCTGTCAATCAAATACAGCAGCCAATCAGAAAGCTGCCCATTGATCAGCAGGCCCTTTATGACATCACAGACAGACCCTCAGAACTATCTGTGCATGTCTAATGGCTGGCTGTCAGTTGGGCGGGTGGGTGGCAGAGGGAGGGGATGTCTGTCTCGTTTCTCCTGAAAATTGCGGTTTTTCTGCGTTTACGGGAAAAGTTGAGGTCCGACGCGAAAAAGTGGGGTATCGTAGAAACCACCTTTTAAAGACGCACATTTCTGGCCCCCCAAATATGGGCATTTCAAATGAGAAATGAGTCCATTGAACAAAATAGGGTGAATAAGTATGTATTTCAGGGGTGAGTTAGCAGGTTATTGGGGAAGTAAGTCCTGATATTTTTGGAGGTTGCAGGGGCCACTAGACCATTCAAAATAGGCAGGCTTTAGCATATGCAGTTAGGCCCCGTAGGATGATTTTAGCTAAAAAGTGCCCCAAACACTCAAACGGGCTAGTATCTGGGAAGGGAAAATATGGGAAACATGACTTAGACACCAAATGATACACTGTATGCCATGTTTCCAAATTTTTATGCACAATGGTTACAGCATGAAGCGAATGCATGTGAATATACAAAGGTGCATTGCATTAAACAAGTCCAATGAGCGTCCCAAAATGGCCGGCCTGCCTGCTTTCATCCATCAATTGTTCTAAATTTTTCATTACCCAATGAGCTGAGGTGGAGTCTTAGCCAGTGGTACCATCAGGGAGGTGTGTAAAGCACTTTGGGCTAGACAGCCAATCAGCTGCCAGCTTCCATCTGTCAATCAAATACAGCAGCCAATCAGAAAGCTGCCCATTGATCAGCAGGCCCTTTATGACATCACAGACAGACCCTCAGAACTATCTGTGCATGTCTAATGGCTGGCTGTCAGTTGGGCGGGTGGGTGGCAGAGGGAGGGGATGTCTGTCTCGTTTCTCCTGAAAATTGCGGTTTTTCTGCGTTTACGGGAAAAGTTGAGGTCCGACGCGCAAAAGTGGGGTATCGTAGAAATCACCTTTTAAAGACGCACATTTCTGGCCCCCCAAAAATGGGCATTTCAAATGAGAAATGAGTCCAATGAACAAAATAGGGTGATTAAGTATGTATTTCAGGGGTGAGTTAGCAGGTTATTGGGGAAGTAAGTCCTGAAATTTTTGGAGGTTGCAGGGGCCACTACACCATTCAAAATAGGCAGGCTTTACCATATGCAGTTAGGCCCCGTAGGATGATTTTAGCTAAAAAGTGCCCCAAACACTCAAACGGGCTTGTATCTGGAAAGGGAAAACATGGGAAACATGACTTAGACACCAAATGATACACTGTATGCCATGTTTCCAAATATTTATGCACAGTGGTTACAGCATGAAGCGAATGCATGTGAAAATACAAAGGTGCATTGCATTAAACAAGTCCACTGAGCGTCCCAAAATGGCCGGCCTGCCTGCTTTCATCCATCAATTGTTCTAAATTTTTCATTACCCAATGAGCTGAGGTGGAGTCTTAGCCAGTGGTACCATCAGGGAGGTGTGTAAAGCACTTTAGGCTAGACAGCCAATCAGCTGCCAGCTTCCATCTGTCAATCAAATACAGCAGCCAATCAGAAAGCTGCCCATTGATCAGCAGGCCCTTTATGACATCACAGACAGACCCTCAGAACTATCTGTGCATGTCTAATGGCTGGCTGTCAGTTGGGCGGGTGGGTGGCAGAGGGAGGGGATGTCTGTCTCGTTTCTCCTGAAAATCGCGGCTTTTCTGCGTTTACGGGAAAAGTTGAGGTCCGACGCGCAAAAGTGGGGTATCGTAGAAATCACATTTTAAAGACGCACATTTCTGGCCCCCCAAAAATGGGCATTTCAAATGAGAAATGAGTCCAATTAACAAAATAGGGTGAATAAGTATGTATTTCAGGGGTGAGTTAGCAGGTTAGTGGGGAAGTAAGTCCTGATATTTTTGGAGGTTGCAGGGGCCACTAGACCATTCAAAATAGGCAGGCTTTAGCATATGCAGTTAGGCCCTGTAGGATGATTTTAGCTAAAAAGTGCCCCAAACACTCAAACGGGCTAGTATCTGGGAAGGAAAAACATGGGAAACATGAATTAGACACCAAATGATACACTGTATGCCATGTTTCCAAATATTTATGCACAGTGGTTACAGCATGAAGCGAATGCATGTGAAAATACAAAGGTGCATTGCATTAAACAAGTCCACTGAGCGTCCCAAAATGGCCGGCCTGCCTGCTTTCATCCATCAATTGTTCTAAATTTTTCATTACCCAATGAGCTGAGGTGGAGTCTTAGCCAGTGGTACCATCAGGGAGGTGTGTAAAGCACTTTAGGCTAGACAGCCAATCAGCTGCCAGCTTCCATCTGTCAATCAAATACAGCAGCCAATCAGAAAGCTGCCCATTGATCAGCAGGCCCTTTATGACATCACAGACAGACCCTCAGAACTATCTGTGCATGTCTAATGGCTGGCTTTCAGTTGGGCGGGTGGGTGGCAGAGGGAGGGGATGTCTGTCTCGTTTCTCCTGAAAATTGCGTTTTTTCTGCGTTTACGGGAAAAGTTAAGGTCCGACGCGCAAAAGTGGGGTATCGTAGAAATCACATTTTAAAGACGCACATTTCTGGCCCCCCAAAAATGGGCATTTCAAATGAGAAATGAGTCCAATTAACAAAATAGGGTGATTAAGTATGTATTTCAGGGGTGAGTTAGCAGGTTATTGGGGAAGTAAGTCCTGAAATTTTTGGAGGTTGCAGGGGCCACTACACCATTCAAAATAGGCAGGCTTTACCATATGCAGTTAGGCCCCGTAGGATGATTTTAGCTAAAAAGTGCCCCAAACACTCAAACGGGCTTGTATCTGGAAAGGGAAAACATGGGAAACATGACTTAGACACCAAATGATACACTGTATGCCATGTTTCCAAATATTTATGCACAGTGGTTACAGCATGAAGCGAATGCATGTGAAAATACAAAGGTGCATTGCATTAAACAAGTCCACTGAGCGTCCCAAAATGGCCGGCCTGCCTGCTTTCATCCATCAATTGTTCTAAATTTTTCATTACCCAATGAGCTAAGGTGGAGTCTTAGCCAGTGGTACCATCAGGGAGGTGTGTAAAGCACTTTAGGCTAGACAGCCAATCAGCTGCCAGCTTCCATCTGTCAATCAAATACAGCAGCCAATCAGAAAGCTGCCCATTGATCAGCAGGCCCTTTATGACATCACAGACAGACCCTCAGAACTATCTGTGCATGTCTAATGGCTGGCTGTCAGTTGGGCGGGTGGGTGGCAGAGGGAGGGGATGTCTGTCTCGTTTCTCCTGAAAATCGCGGCTTTTCTGCGTTTACGGGAAAAGTTGAGGTCCGACGCGCAAAAGTGGGGTATCGTAGAAATCACATTTTAAAGACGCACATTTCTGGCCCCCCAAAAATGGGCATTTCAAATGAGAAATGAGTCCAATTAACAAAATAGGGTGAATAAGTATGTATTTCAGGGGTGAGTTAGCAGGTTAGTGGGGAAGTAAGTCCTGATATTTTTGGAGGTTGCAGGGGCCACTAGACCATTCAAAATAGGCAGGCTTTAGCATATGCAGTTAGGCCCTGTAGGATGATTTTAGCTAAAAAGTGCCCCAAACACTCAAACGGGCTAGTATCTGGGAAGGAAAAACATGGGAAACATGAATTAGACACCAAATGATACACTGTATGCCATGTTTCCAAATATTTATGCACAGTGGTTACAGCATGAAGCGAATGCATGTGAAAATACAAAGGTGCATTGCATTAAACAAGTCCACTGAGCGTCCCAAAATGGCCGGCCTGCCTGCTTTCATCCATCAATTGTTCTAAATTTTTCATTACCCAATGAGCTGAGGTGGAGTCTTAGCCAGTGGTACCATCAGGGAGGTGTGTAAAGCACTTTAGGCTAGACAGCCAATCAGCTGCCAGCTTCCATCTGTCAATCAAATACAGCAGCCAATCAGAAAGCTGCCCATTGATCAGCAGGCCCTTTATGACATCACAGACAGACCCTCAGAACTATCTGTGCATGTCTAATGGCTGGCTTTCAGTTGGGCGGGTGGGTGGCAGAGGGAGGGGATGTCTGTCTCGTTTCTCCTGAAAATTGCGTTTTTTCTGCGTTTACGGGAAAAGTTAAGGTCCGACGCGCAAAAGTGGGGTATCGTAGAAATCACATTTTAAAGACGCACATTTCTGGCCCCCCAAAAATGGGCATTTCAAATGAGAAATGAGTCCAATTAACAAAATAGGGTGAATAAGTATGTATTTCAGGGGTGAGTTAGCAGGTTATTGGGGAAGTAAGTCCTGATATTTTTGGAGGTTGCAGGGGCAACTACACCATTCAAAAAAAGGAAGGCTTTAGCATATGCAGTTAGGCCCCGTAGGATGATTTTAGCTAAAAAGTGCCCCAAACACTCAAACGGGCTTGTATCTGGGAAGGGAAAATATGGGAAACATGACTTAGACACCAAATGATTCACTGTATGCCATGTTTCCAAATTTTTATGCACAGTGGTTACAGCATGAAGCGAATGCATGTGAAAATACAAAGGTGCATTGCATTAAACAAGTCCAATGAGCGTCCCAAAATGGCCGGCCTGCCTGCTTTCATCCATCAATTGTTCTATATTTTTCATTACCCAATGAGCTGAGGTGGAATCTTAGCCAGTGGTACCATCAGGGAGGTGTGTAAAGCACTTTAGGCTAGACAGCCAATCAGCTGCCAGCTTCCATCTGTCAATCAAATACAGCAGCCAATCAGAAAGCTGCCCATTGATCAGCAGGCCCTTTATGAGATCACAGACAGACCCTCAGAACTATCTGTGCATGTCTAATGGCTGGCTTTCAGTTGGGCGGGTGGGTGGCAGAGGGAGGGGATGTCTGTCTCGTTTCTCCTGAAAATTGCGGTTTTTCTGCGTTTACGGGAAAATTTGAGGTCCGACGCGCAAAAGTGGGGTATCGTAGAAATCACCTTTTAAAGACGCACATTTCTGGCCCCCCAAAAATGGGCATTTCAAATGAGAAATGAGTCCAATGAACAAAATAGGGTGAATAAGTATGTATTTCAGGGGTGAGTTAGCAGGTTATTGGGGAAGTAAGTCCTGATATTTTTGGAGGTTGCAGGGGCCACTACACCATTCAAAATAGGCAGGCTTTAGCATATGCAGTTAGGCCCCGTAGGATGATTTTAGCTAAAAAGTGCCCCAAACACTCAAACGGGCTTATATCTGGGAAGGGAAAATATGGGAAACATGACTTAGACACCAAATGATACACTGTATGCCATGTTTCCAAATTTTTATGCACAGTGGTTACAGCATGAAGCGAATGCATGTGAATATACAAAGGTGCATTGCATTAAACAAGTCCACTGAGCGTCCCAAAATGGCCGGCCTGCCTGCTTTCATCCATCAATTGTTCTAAATTTTTCATTACCCAATGAGCTGAGGTGGAGTCTTAGCCAGTGGTACCATCAGGGAGGTGTGTAAAGCACTTTAGGCTAGACAGCCAATCAGCTGCCAGCTTCCATCTGTCAATCAAATACAGCAGCCAATCAGAAAGCTGCCCATTGATCAGCAGGCCCTTTATGACATCACAGACAGACCCTCAGAACTATCTGTGCATGTCTAATGGCTGGCTGTCAGTTGGGCGGGTGGGTGGCAGAGGGAGGGGATGTCTGTCTCGTTTCTCCTGAAAATTGCGGTTTTTCTGCGTTTACGGGAAAAGTTGAGGTCCGACGCGCAAAAGTGGGGTATCGTAGAAATCACATTTTAAAGACGCACATTTCTGGCCCCCCAAAAATGGGCATTTCAAATGAGAAATGAGTCCAATTAACAAAATAGGGTGAATAAGTATGTATTTCAGGGGTGAGTTAGCAGGTTAGTGGGGAAGTAAGTCCTGATATTTTTGGAGGTTGCAGGGGCCACTAGACCATTCAAAATAGGCAGGCTTTAGCATATGCAGTTAGGCCCTGTAGGATGATTTTAGCTAAAAAGTGCCCCAAACACTCAAACGGGCTAGTATCTGGGTAGGAAAAACATGGGAAACATGAATTAGACACCAAATGATACACTGTATGCCATGTTTCCAAATATTTATGCACAGTGGTTACAGCATGAAGCGAATGCATGTGAAAATACAAAGGTGCATTGCATTAAACAAGTCCACTGAGCGTCCCAAAATGGCCGGCCTGCCTGCTTTCATCCATCAATTGTTCTAAATTTTTCATTACCCAATGAGCTGAGGTGGAGTCTTAGCCAGTGGTACCATCAGGGAGGTGTGTAAAGCACTTTAGGCTAGACAGCCAATCAGCTGCCAGCTTCCATCTGTCAATCAAATACAGCAGCCAATCAGAAAGCTGCCCATTGATCAGCAGGCCCTTTATGACATCACAGACAGACCCTCAGAACTATCTGTGCATGTCTAATGGCTGGCTTTCAGTTGGGCGGGTGGGTGGCAGAGGGAGGGGATGTCTGTCTCGTTTCTCCTGAAAATTGCGGTTTTTCTGCGTTTACGGGAAAAGTTGAGGTCCGACGCGCAAAAGTGGGGTATCGTAGAAATCACCTTTTAAAGACGCACATTTCTGGCTCCCCAAAAATTGGCATTTCAAATGAGAAATGAGTCCAATGAACAAAATAGAGTGAAAAAGTATGTATTTCAGGGGTGAGTTAGCAGGTTATTGGGGAAGTAAGTCCTGATATTTTTGGAGGTTGCAGGGGCCACTACACCATTCAAAATAGGCAGGTTTTAGCATATGCAGTTAGGCCCTGTAGGATTATTTTTGCTAAAAAGTGCCCCAAACACTCAAACGGGCTTGTATCTGGGAAGGGAAAATATGGGAAACATGACTTAGACACCAAATGATACACTGTATGCCATGTTTCCAAATTTTTATGCACAGTGGTTACAGCATGAAGCGAATGCATGTGAATATACAAAGGTGCATTGCATTAAACAAGTCCACTGAGCGTCCCAAAATGGCCGGCCTGCCTGCTTTCATCCATCAATTGTTCTAAATTTTTCATTACCCAATGAGCTGAGGTGGAGTCTTAGCCAGTGGTACCATCAGGGAGGTGTGTAAAGCACTTTAGGCTAGACAGCCAATCAGCTGCCAGCTTCCATCTATCAATAAAATACAGCAGCCAATCAAAAAGCTGCCCATTGATCAGCAGGCCCTTTAAGACATCATAGACAGACCCTCAGAAATATCTGTGCATGTCTAATGGCTGGCTGTCAGTTGGGCGGGTGGGTGGCAGAGGGAGGGGATGTCTGTCTCGTTTCTCCTGAAAATTGCGTTTTTTCTGCGTTTACGGGAAAAGTTGAGGTCCGACGCGCAAAAGTGGGGTATCGTCGAAATCACCTTTTAAAGACGCACATTTCTGGCCCCCCAAAAATGGGCATTTCAAATGAGAAATTAGTCCAATTAACAAAATAGGGTGAATAAGTATGTATTTCAGGGGAGAGTTAGCAGGTTATTGGGGAAGTAAGTCCTGATATTTTTGGAGGTTGCAGGGGCCACTACACCATTCAAAATAGGCAGGCCTTAGCATATGCAGTTAGGCCCTGTAGGATGATTTTAGCTAAAAAGTGCCCCAAACACTCAAACGGGCTTGTATCTGGGAAGGGAAAATATGGGAAACATGACTTAGACACCAAATGATACACTGTATGCCATGTTTCCAAATTTTTATGCACAGTGGTTACAGCATGAAGCGAATGCATGTGAATATACAAAGGTGCATTGCATTAAACAAGTCCAATGAGCGTCCCAAAATGGCCGGCCTGCCTGCTTTCATCCATCAATTGTTCTAAATTTTTCATTACCCAATAAGGTGAGGTGGAGTCTTAGCCAGTGGTACCATCAGGGAGGTGTGTAAAGCACTTTGGGCTAGACAGCCAATCAGCTGCCAGCTTCCATCTGTCAATCAAATACAGCAGCCAATCAGAAAGCTGCCCATTGATCAGCAGGCCCTTTATGACATCACAGACAGACCCTCAGAACTATCTGTGCATGTCTAATGGCTGGCTGTCAGTTGGGCGGGTGGGTGGCAGAGGGAGGGGATGTCTGTCTCGTTTCTCCTGAAAATTGCGGTTTTTCTGCGTTTACGGGAAAAGTTGAGGTCCGACGCGAAAAAGTGGGGTATCGTAGAAACCACCTTTTAAAGACGCACATTTCTGGCCCCCCAAATATGGGCATTTCAAATGAGAAATGAGTCCAATGAACAAAATAGGGTGAATAAGTATGTATTTCAGGGGTGAGTTAGCAGGTTATTGGGGAAGTAAGTCCTGATATTTTTGGAGGTTGCAGGGGCCACTAGACCGTTCAAAATAGGCAGGCTTTAGCATATGCAGTTAGGCCCCGTAGGATGATTTTAGCTAAAAAGTGCCCCAAACACTCAAACGGGCTAGTATCTGGGAAGGGAAAATATGGGAAACATGACTTAGACACCAAATGATACACTGTATGCCATGTTTCCAAATTTTTATGCACAGTGGTTACAGCATGAAGCGAATGCATGTGAATATACAAAGGTGTATTGCATTAAACAAGTCCAATGAGCGTCCCAAAATGGCCGGCCTGCCTGCTTTCATCCATCAATTGTTCTAAATTTTTCATTACCCAATGAGCTGAGGTGGAGTCTTAGCCAGTGGTACCATCAGGGAGGTGTGTAAAGCACTTTGGGCTAGACAGCCAATCAGCTGCCAGCTTCCATCTGTCAATCAAATACAGCAGCCAATCAGAAAGCTGCCCATTGATCAGCAGGCCCTTTATGACATCACAGACAGACCCTCAGAACTATCTGTGCATGTCTAATGGCTGGCTGTCAGTTGGGCGGGTGGGTGGCAGAGGGAGGGGATGTCTGTCTCGTTTCTCCTGAAAATTGCGGTTTTTCTGCGTTTACGGGAAAAGTTGAGGTCCGACGCGCAAAAGTGGGGTATCGTAGAAATCACCTTTTAAAGACGCACATTTCTGGCCCCCCAAAAATGGGCATTTCAAATGAGAAATGAGTCCAATGAACAAAATAGGGTGATTAAGTATGTATTTCAGGGGTGAGTTAGCAGGTTATTGGGGAAGTAAGTCCTGAAATTTTTGGAGGTTGCAGGGGCCACTACACCATTCAAAATAGGCAGGCTTTACCATATGCAGTTAGGCCCCGTAGGATGATTTTAGCTAAAAAGTGCCCCAAACACTCAAACGGGCTTGTATCTGGAAAGGGAAAACATGGGAAACATGACTTAGACACCAAATGATACACTGTATGCCATGTTTCCAAATATTTATGCACAGTGGTTACAGCATGAAGCGAATGCATGTGAAAATACAAAGGTGCATTGCATTAAACAAGTCCACTGAGCGTCCCAAAATGGCCGGCCTGCCTGCTTTCATCCATCAATTGTTCTAAATTTTTCATTACCCAATGAGCTGAGGTGGAGTCTTAGCCAGTGGTACCATCAGGGAGGTGTGTAAAGCACTTTAGGCTAGACAGCCAATCAGCTGCCAGCTTCCATCTGTCAATCAAATACAGCAGCCAATCAGAAAGCTGCCCATTGATCAGCAGGCCCTTTATGACATCACAGACAGACCCTCAGAACTATCTGTGCATGTCTAATGGCTGGCTGTCAGTTGGGCGGGTGGGTGGCAGAGGGAGGGGATGTCTGTCTCGTTTCTCCTGAAAATCGCGGCTTTTCTGCGTTTACGGGAAAAGTTGAGGTCCGACGCGCAAAAGTGGGGTATCGTAGAAATCACATTTTAAAGACGCACATTTCTGGCCCCCCAAAAATGGGCATTTCAAATGAGAAATGAGTCCAATTAACAAAATAGGGTGAATAAGTATGTATTTCAGGGGTGAGTTAGCAGGTTAGTGGGGAAGTAAGTCCTGATATTTTTGGAGGTTGCAGGGGCCACTAGACCATTCAAAATAGGCAGGCTTTAGCATATGCAGTTAGGCCCTGTAGGATGATTTTAGCTAAAAAGTGCCCCAAACACTCAAACGGGCTAGTATCTGGGAAGGAAAAACATGGGAAACATGAATTAGACACCAAATGATACACTGTATGCCATGTTTCCAAATATTTATGCACAGTGGTTACAGCATGAAGCGAATGCATGTGAAAATACAAAGGTGCATTGCATTAAACAAGTCCACTGAGCGTCCCAAAATGGCCGGCCTGCCTGCTTTCATCCATCAATTGTTCTAAATTTTTCATTACCCAATGAGCTGAGGTGGAGTCTTAGCCAGTGGTACCATCAGGGAGGTGTGTAAAGCACTTTAGGCTAGACAGCCAATCAGCTGCCAGCTTCCATCTGTCAATCAAATACAGCAGCCAATCAGAAAGCTGCCCATTGATCAGCAGGCCCTTTATGACATCACAGACAGACCCTCAGAACTATCTGTGCATGTCTAATGGCTGGCTTTCAGTTGGGCGGGTGGGTGGCAGAGGGAGGGGATGTCTGTCTCGTTTCTCCTGAAAATTGCGTTTTTTCTGCGTTTACGGGAAAAGTTAAGGTCCGACGCGCAAAAGTGGGGTATCGTAGAAATCACATTTTAAAGACGCACATTTCTGGCCCCCCAAAAATGGGCATTTCAAATGAGAAATGAGTCCAATTAACAAAATAGGGTGAATAAGTATGTATTTCAGGGGTGAGTTAGCAGGTTATTGGGGAAGTAAGTCCTGATATTTTTGGAGGTTGCAGGGGCAACTACACCATTCAAAAAAAGGAAGGCTTTAGCATATGCAGTTAGGCCCCGTAGGATGATTTTAGCTAAAAAGTGCCCCAAACACTCAAACGGGCTTGTATCTGGGAAGGGAAAATATGGGAAACATGACTTAGACACCAAATGATTCACTGTATGCCATGTTTCCAAATTTTTATGCACAGTGGTTACAGCATGAAGCGAATGCATGTGAAAATACAAAGGTGCATTGCATTAAACAAGTCCAATGAGCGTCCCAAAATGGCCGGCCTGCCTGCTTTCATCCATCAATTGTTCTATATTTTTCATTACCCAATGAGCTGAGGTGGAATCTTAGCCAGTGGTACCATCAGGGAGGTGTGTAAAGCACTTTAGGCTAGACAGCCAATCAGCTGCCAGCTTCCATCTGTCAATCAAATACAGCAGCCAATCAGAAAGCTGCCCATTGATCAGCAGGCCCTTTATGAGATCACAGACAGACCCTCAGAACTATCTGTGCATGTCTAATGGCTGGCTTTCAGTTGGGCGGGTGGGTGGCAGAGGGAGGGGATGTCTGTCTCGTTTCTCCTGAAAATTGCGGTTTTTCTGCGTTTACGGGAAAATTTGAGGTCCGACGCGCAAAAGTGGGGTATCGTAGAAATCACCTTTTAAAGACGCACATTTCTGGCCCCCCAAAAATGGGCATTTCAAATGAGAAATGAGTCCAATGAACAAAATAGGGTGAATAAGTATGTATTTCAGGGGTGAGTTAGCAGGTTATTGGGGAAGTAAGTCCTGATATTTTTGGAGGTTGCAGGGGCCACTACACCATTCAAAATAGGCAGGCTTTAGCATATGCAGTTAGGCCCCGTAGGATGATTTTAGCTAAAAAGTGCCCCAAACACTCAAACGGGCTTATATCTGGGAAGGGAAAATATGGGAAACATGACTTAGACACCAAATGATTCACTGTATGCCATGTTTCCAAATTTTTATGCACAGTGGTTACAGCATGAAGCGAATGCATGTGAATATACAAAGGTGCATTGCATTAAACAAGTCCACTGAGCGTCCCAAAATGGCCGGCCTGCCTGCTTTCATCCATCAATTGTTCTAAATTTTTCATTACCCAATGAGCTGAGGTGGAGTCTTAGCCAGTGGTACCATCAGGGAGGTGTGTAAAGCACTTTAGGCTAGACAGCCAATCAGCTGCCAGCTTCCATCTGTCAATCAAATACAGCAGCCAATCAGAAAGCTGCCCATTGATCAGCAGGCCCTTTATGACATCACAGACAGACCCTCAGAACTATCTGTGCATGTCTAATGGCTGGCTGTCAGTTGGGCGGGTGGGTGGCAGAGGGAGGGGATGTCTGTCTCGTTTCTCCTGAAAATTGCGGTTTTTCTGCGTTTACGGGAAAAGTTGAGGTCCGACGCGCAAAAGTGGGGTATCGTAGAAATCACATTTTAAAGACGCACATTTCTGGCCCCCCAAAAATGGGCATTTCAAATGAGAAATGAGTCCAATTAACAAAATAGGGTGAATAAGTATGTATTTCAGGGGTGAGTTAGCAGGTTAGTGGGGAAGTAAGTCCTGATATTTTTGGAGGTTGCAGGGGCCACTAGACCATTCAAAATAGGCAGGCTTTAGCATATGCAGTTAGGCCCTGTAGGATGATTTTAGCTAAAAAGTGCCCCAAACACTCAAACGGGCTAGTATCTGGGAAGGAAAAACATGGGAAACATGAATTAGACACCAAATGATACACTGTATGCCATGTTTCCAAATATTTATGCACAGTGGTTACAGCATGAAGCGAATGCATGTGAAAATACAAAGGTGCATTGCATTAAACAAGTCCACTGAGCGTCCCAAAATGGCCGGCCTGCCTGCTTTCATCCATCAATTGTTCTAAATTTTTCATTACCCAATGAGCTGAGGTGGAGTCTTAGCCAGTGGTACCATCAGGGAGGTGTGTAAAGCACTTTAGGCTAGACAGCCAATCAGCTGCCAGCTTCCATCTGTCAATCAAATACAGCAGCCAATCAGAAAGCTGCCCATTGATCAGCAGGCCCTTTATGACATCACAGACAGACCCTCAGAACTATCTGTGCATGTCTAATGGCTGGCTTTCAGTTGGGTGGGTGGGTGGCAGAGGGAGGGGATGTCTGTCTCGTTTCTCCTGAAAATTGCGGTTTTTCTGCGTTTACGGGAAAAGTTGAGGTCCGACGCGCAAAAGTGGGGTATCGTAGAAATCACCTTTTAAAGACGCACATTTCTGGCTCCCCAAAAATTGGCATTTCAAATGAGAAATGAGTCCAATGAACAAAATAGAGTGAAAAAGTATGTATTTCAGGGGTGAGTTAGCAGGTTATTGGGGAAGTAAGTCCTGATATTTTTGGAGGTTGCAGGGGCCACTACACCATTCAAAATAGGCAGGTTTTAGCATATGCAGTTAGGCCCTGTAGGATTATTTTTGCTAAAAAGTGCCCCAAACACTCAAACGGGCTTGTATCTGGGAAGGGAAAATATGGGAAACATAACTTAGACACCAAATGATACACTGTATGCCATGTTTCCAAATTTTTATGCACAGTGGTTACAGCATGAAGCGAATGCATGTGAATATACAAAGGTGCATTGCATTAAACAAGTCCACTGAGCGTCCCAAAATGGCCGGCCTGCCTGCTTTCATCCATCAATTGTTCTAAATTTTTCATTACCCAATGAGCTGAGGTGGAGTCTTAGCCAGTGGTACCATCAGGGAGGTGTGTAAAGCACTTTAGGCTAGACAGCCAATCAGCTGCCAGCTTCCATCTATCAATAAAATACAGCAGCCAATCAAAAAGCTGCCCATTGATCAGCAGGCCCTTTAAGACATCATAGACAGACCCTCAGAAATATCTGTGCATGTCTAATGGCTGGCTGTCAGTTGGGCGGGTGGGTGGCAGAGGGAGGGGATGTCTGTCTCGTTTCTCCTGAAAATTGCGTTTTTTCTGCGTTTACGGGAAAAGTTGAGGTCCGACGCGCAAAAGTGGGGTATCGTCGAAATCACCTTTTAAAGACGCACATTTCTGGCCCCCCAAAAATGGGCATTTCAAATGAGAAATTAGTCCAATTAACAAAATAGGGTGAAAAAGTATGTATTTCAGGGGTGAGTTAGCAGGTTATTGGGGAAGTAAGTCCTGATATTTTTGGAGGTTGCAGGGGCCACTACACCATTCAAAATAGGCAGGTTTTAGCATATGCAGTTAGGCCCTGTAGGATTATTTTTGCTAAAAAGTGCCCCAAACACTCAAACGGGCTTGTATCTGGGAAGGGAAAATATGGGAAACATAACTTAGACACCAAATGATACACTGTATGCCATGTTTCCAAATTTTTATGCACAGTGGTTACAGCATGAAGCGAATGCATGTGAATATACAAAGGTGCATTGCATTAAACAAGTCCACTGAGCGTCCCAAAATGGCCGGCCTGCCTGCTTTCATCCATCAATTGTTCTAAATTTTTCATTACCCAATGAGCTGAGGTGGAGTCTTAGCCAGTGGTACCATCAGGGAGGTGTGTAAAGCACTTTAGGCTAGACAGCCAATCAGCTGCCAGCTTCCATCTATCAATAAAATACAGCAGCCAATCAAAAAGCTGCCCATTGATCAGCAGGCCCTTTAAGACATCATAGACAGACCCTCAGAAATATCTGTGCATGTCTAATGGCTGGCTGTCAGTTGGGCGGGTGGGTGGCAGAGGGAGGGGATGTCTGTCTCGTTTCTCCTGAAAATTGCGTTTTTTCTGCGTTTACGGGAAAAGTTGAGGTCCGACGCGCAAAAGTGGGGTATCGTCGAAATCACCTTTTAAAGACGCACATTTCTGGCCCCCCAAAAATGGGCATTTCAAATGAGAAATTAGTCCAATTAACAAAATAGGGTGAATAAGTATGTATTTCAGGGGAGAGTTAGCAGGTTATTGGGGAAGTAAGTCCTGATATTTTTGGAGGTTGCAGGGGCCACTACACCATTCAAAATAGGCAGGCCTTAGCATATGCAGTTAGGCCCTGTAGGATGATTTTAGCTAAAAAGTGCCCCAAACACTCAAACGGGCTTGTATCTGGGAAGGGAAAATATGGGAAACATGACTTAGACACCAAATGATACACTGTATGCCATGTTTCCAAATTTTTATGCACAGTGGTTACAGCATGAAGCGAATGCATGTGAATATACAAAGGTGCATTGCATTAAACAAGTCCAATGAGCGTCCCAAAATGGCCGGCCTGCCTGCTTTCATCCATCAATTGTTCTAAATTTTTCATTACCCAATAAGGTGAGGTGGAGTCTTAGCCAGTGGTACCATCAGGGAGGTGTGTAAAGCACTTTGGGCTAGACAGCCAATCAGCTGCCAGCTTCCATCTGTCAATCAAATACAGCAGCCAATCAGAAAGCTGCCCATTGATCAGCAGGCCCTTTATGACATCACAGACAGACCCTCAGAACTATCTGTGCATGTCTAATGGCTGGCTGTCAGTTGGGCGGGTGGGTGGCAGAGGGAGGGGATGTCTGTCTCGTTTCTCCTGAAAATTGCGGTTTTTCTGCGTTTACGGGAAAAGTTGAGGTCCGACGCGAAAAAGTGGGGTATCGTAGAAACCACCTTTTAAAGACGCACATTTCTGGCCCCCCAAATATGGGCATTTCAAATGAGAAATGAGTCCAATGAACAAAATAGGGTGAATAAGTATGTATTTCAGGGGTGAGTTAGCAGGTTATTGGGGAAGTAAGTCCTGATATTTTTGGAGGTTGCAGGGGCCACTAGACCATTCAAAATAGGCAGGCTTTAGCATATGCAGTTAGGCCCCGTAGGATGATTTTAGCTAAAAAGTGCCCCAAACACTCAAACGGGCTAGTATCTGGGAAGGGAAAATATGGGAAACATGACTTAGACACCAAATGATACACTGTATGCCATGTTTCCAAATTTTTATGCACAGTGGTTACAGCATGAAGCGAATGCATGTGAATATACAAAGGTGCATTGCATTAAACAAGTCCAATGAGCGTCCCAAAATGGCCGGCCTGCCTGCTTTCATCCATCAATTGTTCTAAATTTTTCATTACCCAATGAGCTGAGGTGGAGTCTTAGCCAGTGGTACCATCAGGGAGGTGTGTAAAGCACTTTGGGCTAGACAGCCAATCAGCTGCCAGCTTCCATCTGTCAATCAAATACAGCAGCCAATCAGAAAGCTGCCCATTGATCAGCAGGCCCTTTATGACATCACAGACAGACCCTCAGAACTATCTGTGCATGTCTAATGGCTGGCTGTCAGTTGGGCGGGTGGGTGGCAGAGGGAGGGGATGTCTGTCTCGTTTCTCCTGAAAATTGCGGTTTTTCTGCGTTTACGGGAAAAGTTGAGGTCCGACGCGCAAAAGTGGGGTATCGTAGAAATCACCTTTTAAAGACGCACATTTCTGGCCCCCCAAAAATGGGCATTTCAAATGAGAAATGAGTCCAATGAACAAAATAGGGTGATTAAGTATGTATTTCAGGGGTGAGTTAGCAGGTTATTGGGGAAGTAAGTCCTGAAATTTTTGGAGGTTGCAGGGGCCACTACACCATTCAAAATAGGCAGGCTTTACCATATGCAGTTAGGCCCCGTAGGATGATTTTAGCTAAAAAGTGCCCCAAACACTCAAACGGGCTTGTATCTGGAAAGGGAAAACATGGGAAACATGACTTAGACACCAAATGATACACTGTATGCCATGTTTCCAAATTTTTATGCACAGTGGTTACAGCATGAAGCGAATGCATGTGAAAATACAAAGGTGCATTGCATGAAACAAGTCCAATGAGCGTCCCAAAATGGCCGGCCTGCCTGCTTTCATCCATCAATTGTTCTAAATTTTTCATTACCCAATGAGCTGAGGTGGAGTCTTAGCCAGTGGTACCATCAGGGAGGTGTGTAAAGCACTTTAGGCTAGACAGCCAATCAGCTGCCAGCTTCCATCTGTCAATCAAATACAGCAGCCAATCAGAAAGCTGCCCATTGATCAGCAGGCCCTTTATGACATCACAGACAGACCCTCAGAACTATCTGTGCATGTCTAATGGCTGGCTTTCAGTTGGGCGGGTGGGTGGCAGAGGGAGGGTATGTCTGTCTCGTTTCTCCTGAAAATTGCGTTTTTTCTGCGTTTACGGGAAAAGTTGAGGTCCGACGCGCAAAAGTGGGGTATCGTAGAAATCACCTTTTAAAGACGCACATTTCTGGCTCCCCAAAAATTGGCATTTCAAATGAGAAATGAGTCCAATGAACAAAATAGGGTGAAAAAGTATGTATTTCAGGGGTGAGTTAGCAGGTTATTGGGGAAGTAAGTCCTGATATTTTTGGAGGTTGCAGGGGCCACTACACCATTCAAAATAGGCAGGTTTTAGCATATGCAGTTAGGCCCTGTAGGATTATTTTAGCTAAAAAGTGCCCCAAACACTCAAACGGGCTTGTATCTGGGAAGGGAAAATATGGGAAACATAACTTAGACACCAAATGATACACTGTATGCCATGTTTCCAAATTTTTATGCACAGTGGTTACAGCATGAAGCGAATGCATGTGAATATACAAAGGTGCATTGCATTAAACAAGTCCACTGAGCGTCCCAAAATGGCCTGCCTGCCCGCTTTCATCCATCAATTGTTCTAAATTTTTCATTACCCAATGAGCTGAGGTGGAGTCTTAGCCAGTGGTATCATTAGGGAGCTGTGTAAAGCACTTTAGGCTAGACAGCCAATCAGCTGCCAGCTTCCATCTGTCAATCAAATAAAGCAGCCAATTTGAAAGCTGCCCATTGATCAGCAGGCCCTTTATGACATCACAGACAGACCCTCAGAACTATCTGTGCATGTCTAATGGCTGGCTGTCAGTTGGGCGGGTGGGTGGCAGAGGGAGGGGATGTCTGTCTCGTTTCTCCTGAAAATTGCGGTTTTTCTGCGTTTACGGGAAAAGTTGAGGTCCGACGCGCAAAAGTGGGGTATCGTAGAAATCACCTTTTAAAGACGCACATTTCTGGCCCCCCAAAAATGGGCATTTCAAATGAGAAATGAGTCCAATGAACCAAATAGGGTGAATAAGTATGTATTTCAGGGGTGAGTTAGCAGGTTATTGGGGAAGTAAGTCCTGATATTTTTGGAGGTTGCAGGGGCCACTACACCATTCAAAATAGGCAGGCTTTAGCATATGCAGTTAGGCCCCGTAGGATGATTTTAGCTAAAAAGTGCCCCAAACACTCAAACGGGCTAGTATCTGGGAAGGGAAAATATGGGAAACATGACTTAGACACCAAATGATACACTGTATGCCATGTTTCCAAATTTTTATGCACAGTGGTTACAGCATGAAGCGAATGCATGTGAATATACAAAGGTGCATTGCATTAAACAAGTCCACTGAGCGTCCCAAAATGGCCAGCCTGCCTGCTTTCATCCATCAATTGTTCTAAATTTTGTATTACCCAATGAGCTGAGGTGGAGTCTTAGCCAGTGGTACCATCAGGGAGGTGTGTAAATCACTTTAGGCTAGACAGCCAATCAGCTGCCAGCTTCCATCTGTCAATAAAATACAGCAGCCAATCAAAAAGCTGCCCATTGATCAGCAGGCCCTTTAAGACATCACAGACAGACCCTCAGAACTATCTGTGCATGTCTAATGGCTGGCTGTCAGTTGGGCGGGTGGGTGGCAGAGGGAGGGGATGTCTGTCTCGTTTCTCCTGAAAATTGCGGTTTTTCTGCGTTTACGGGAAAAGTTGAGGTCCGACGCGCAAAAGTGGGGTATCGTCGAAATCACCTTTTAAAGACGCACATTTCTGGCCCCCCAAAAATGGGCATTTCAAATGAGAAATGAGTCCAATTAACAAAATAGGGTGAATAAGTATGTATTTCAGGGGAGAGTTAGCAGGTTATTGGGGAATTAAGTCCTGATATTTTTGGAGGTTGCAGGGGCCAGTACACCATTCAAAATAGGCAGGCCTTAGCATATGCAGTTAGGCCCTGTAGGATGATTTTAGCTAAAAAGTGCCCCAAACACTCAAACGGGCTTGTATCTGGGAAGGGAAAATATGGGAAACATGACTTACACACCAAATGATACACTGTATGCCATGTTTCCAAATTTTTATGCACAGTGGTTACAGCATGAAGCGAATGCATGTGAATATACAAAGGTGCATTGCATTAAACCAGTCCAATGAGCATCCCAAAATGGCCGGCCTGCCTGCTTTTATCCATCAATTGTTCTAAATTTTTCATTACCCAATGAGCTGAGGTGGAGTCTTAGCCAGTGGTACCATCAGGGAGGTGTGTAAAGCACTTTAGGCTAGACAGCCAATCAGATGCCAGCTTCCATCTGTCAATCAAATACAGCAGCCAATCAGAAAGCTGCCCATTGATCAGCAGGCCCTTTATGACATCACAGACAGACCCTCAGAACTATCTGTGCATGTCTAATGGCTGGCTGTCAGTTGGGCGGGTGGGTGGCAGAGGGAGGGGATGTCTGTCTCGTTTCTCCTGAAAATTACGGTTTTTCTGCGTTTACGGGAAAAGTTGAGGTCCGACGCGCAAAAGTGGGGTATCGTAGAAATCACCTTTTAAAGACGCACATTTCTGGCCCCCCAAAAATGGGCATTTCAAATGAGAAATGAGTCCAATGAACAACATAGGGTGAATAAGTATGTATTTCAGGGGTGAGTTAGCAGGTTATTGGGGAAGTAAGTCCTGATATTTTTGGAGGTTGCAGGGGACACTAGACCATTCAAAATAGGCAGGCTTTAGCATATGCAGTTAGGCCCCGTAGGATGATTTTAGCTAAAAAGTGCCCCAAACACTGAAACGGGCTAGTATCTGGGAAGGAAAAACATGGGAAACATGACTTAGACACCAAATGATACACTGTATGCCATGTTTCCAAATTTTTATGCACAGTGGTTACAGCATGAAGCGAATGCATGTGAAAATACAAAGGTGCATTGCTTTAAACAAGTCCAATGAGCGTCCCAAAATGGCCGGCCTGTCTGCTTTCATCCATCAATTGTTCTAAATTTTTCATTACCTAATGAGCTGAGGTGGAGTCTTAGCCAGTGGTACCATCAGGGAGGTGTGTAAAGCAGTTTAGGCTAGACAGCCAATCAGCTGCCAGCTTCCATCTGTCAATCAAATACAGCAGCCAATCAGAAAGCTGCCCATTGATCAGAGGGCCCTTTATGACATCACAGACAGACCCTCAGAACTATCTGTGCATGTCTAATGGCTGGCTTTCAGTTGGGCGGGTGGGTGGCAGAGGGAGGGGATGTCTGTCTCGTTTCTCCTGAAAATTGCGGTTTTTCTGCGTTTACGGGAAAAGTTGAGGTCCGACGCGCAAAAGTGGGGTATCGTAGAAATCACCTTTTAAAGACGCACATTTATGGCCCCCCAAAAATGGGCATTTCAAATGAGAAATAAGTCCAATGAACAAAATAGAGTGAATAAGTATGTATTTTAGGGGTGAGTTAGCAGGTTATTGGGGAAGTAAGTCCTGATATTTTTGGAGGTTGCAGGGGCAACTACACCATTCAAAAAAAGGAAGGCTTTAGCATATGCAGTTAGGCCCCGTAGGATGATTTTAGCTAAAAAGTGCCCCAAACACTCAAACGGGCTTGTATCTGGGAAGGGAAAATATGGGAAACATGACTTAGACACCAAATGATTCACTGTATGCCATGTTTCCAAATTTTTATGCACAGTGGTTACAGCATGAAGCGAATGCATGTGAAAATACAAAGGTGCATTGCATTAAACAAGTCCAATGAGCGTCCCAAAATGGCCGGCCTGCCTGCTTTCATCCATCAATTGTTCTATATTTTTCATTACCCAATGAGCTGAGGTGGAATCTTAGCCAGTGGTACCATCAGGGAGGTGTGTAAAGCACTTTAGGCTAGACAGCCAATCAGCTGCCAGCTTCCATCTGTCAATCAAATACAGCAGCCAATCAGAAAGCTGCCCATTGATCAGCAGGCCCTTTATGATATCACAGACAGACCCTCAGAACTATCTGTGCATGTCTAATGGCTGGCTTTCAGTTGGGCGGGTGGGTGGCAGAGGGAGGGGATGTCTGTCTCGTTTCTCCTGAAAATTGCGGTTTTTCTGCGTTTACGGGAAAATTTGAGGTCCGACGCGCAAAAGTGGGGTATCGTAGAAATCACCTTTTAAAGACGCACATTTCTGGCCCCCCAAAAATGGGCATTTCAAATGAGAAATGAGTCCAATGAACAAAATAGGGTGAATAAGTATGTATTTCAGGGGTGAGTTAGCAGGTTATTGGGGAAGTAAGTCCTGATATTTTTGGAGGTTGCAGGGGCCACTACACCATTCAAAATAGGCAGGCTTTAGCATATGCAGTTAGGCCCTGTAGGATGATTTTAGCTAAAAAGTGCCCCAAACACTCAAACGGGCTTATATCTGGGAAGGGAAAATATGGGAAACATGACTTAGACACCAAATGATACACTGTATGCCATGTTTCCAAATTTTTATGCACAGTGGTTACAGCATGAAGCGAATGCATGTGAATATACAAAGGTGCATTGCATTAAACAAGTCCACTGAGCGTCCCAAAATGGCCGGCCTGCCTGCTTTCATCCATCAATTGTTCTAAATTTTTCATTACCCAATAAGGTGAGGTGGAGTCTTAGCCAGTGGTACCATCAGGGAGGTGTGTAAAGCACTTTGGGCTAGACAGCCAATCAGCTGCCAGCTTCCATCTGTCAATCAAATACAGCAGCCAATCAGAAAGCTGCCCATTGATCAGCAGGCCCTTTATGACATCACAGACAGACCCTCAGAACTATCTGTGCATGTCTAATGGCTGGCTGTCAGTTGGGCGGGTGGGTGGCAGAGGGAGGGGATGTCTGTCTCGTTTCTCCTGAAAATTGCGTTTTTTCTGCGTTTACGGGAAAAGTTGAGGTCCGACGCGAAAAAGTGGGGTATCGTAGAAACCACCTTTTAAAGACGCACATTTCTGGCCCCCCAAATATGGGCATTTCAAATGAGAAATGAGTCCAATGAACAAAATAGGGTGAATAAGTATGTATTTCAGGGGTGAGTTAGCAGGTTATTGGGGAAGTAAGTCCTGATATTTTTGGAGGTTGCAGGGGCCACTAGACCATTCAAAATAGGCAGGCTTTAGCATATGCAGTTAGGCCCCGTAGGATGATTTTAGCTAAAAAGTGCCCCAAACACTCAAACGGGCTAGTATCTGGGAAGGGAAAATATGGGAAACATGACTTAGACACCAAATGATACACTGTATGCCATGTTTCCAAATTTTTATGCACAGTGGTTACAGCATGAAGCGAATGCATGTGAATATACAAAGGTGCATTGCATTAAACAAGTCCAATGAGCGTCCCAAAATGGCCGGCCTGCCTGCTTTCATCCATCAATTGTTCTAAATTTTTCATTACCCAATGAGCTGAGGTGGAGTCTTAGCCAGTGGTACCATCAGGGAGGTGTGTAAAGCACTTTGGGCTAGACAGCCAATCAGCTGCCAGCTTCCATCTGTCAATCAAATACAGCAGCCAATCAGAAAGCTGCCCATTGATCAGCAGGCCCTTTATGACATCACAGACAGACCCTCAGAACTATCTGTGCATGTCTAATGGCTGGCTGTCAGTTGGGCGGGTGGGTGGCAGAGGGAGGGGATGTCTGTCTCGTTTCTCCTGAAAATTGCGGTTTTTCTGCGTTTACGGGAAAAGTTGAGGTCCGACGCGCAAAAGTGGGGTATCGTAGAAATCACCTTTTAAAGACGCACATTTCTGGCCCCCCAAAAATGGGCATTTCAAATGAGAAATGAGTCCAATGAACAAAATAGGGTGATTAAGTATGTATTTCAGGGGTGAGTTAGCAGGTTATTGGGGAAGTAAGTCCTGAAATTTTTGGAGGTTGCAGGGGCCACTACACCATTCAAAATAGGCAGGCTTTACCATATGCAGTTAGGCCCCGTAGGATGATTTTAGCTAAAAAGTGCCCCAAACACTCAAACGGGCTTGTATCTGGAAAGGGAAAACATGGGAAACATGACTTAGACACCAAATGATACACTGTATGCCATGTTTCCAAATTTTTATGCACAGTGGTTACAGCATGAAGCGAATGCATGTGAAAATACAAAGGTGCATTGCATGAAACAAGTCCAATGAGCGTCCCAAAATGGCCGGCCTGCCTGCTTTCATCCATCAATTGTTCTAAATTTTTCATTACCCAATGAGCTGAGGTGGAGTCTTAGCCAGTGGTACCATCAGGGAGGTGTGTAAAGCACTTTAGGCTAGACAGCCAATCAGCTGCCAGCTTCCATCTGTCAATCAAATACAGCAGCCAATCAGAAAGCTGCCCATTGATCAGCAGGCCCTTTATGACATCACAGACAGACCCTCAGAACTATCTGTGCATGTCTAATGGCTGGCTTTCAGTTGGGCGGGTGGGTGGCAGAGGGAGGGTATGTCTGTCTCGTTTCTCCTGAAAATTGCGTTTTTTCTGCGTTTACGGGAAAAGTTGAGGTCCGACGCGCAAAAGTGGGGTATCGTAGAAATCACCTTTTAAAGACGCACATTTCTGGCTCCCCAAAAATTGGCATTTCAAATGAGAAATGAGTCCAATGAACAAAATAGGGTGAAAAAGTATGTATTTCAGGGGTGAGTTAGCAGGTTATTGGGGAAGTAAGTCCTGATATTTTTGGAGGTTGCAGGGGCCACTACACCATTCAAAATAGGCAGGTTTTAGCATATGCAGTTAGGCCCTGTAGGATTATTTTAGCTAAAAAGTGCCCCAAACACTCAAACGGGCTTGTATCTGGGAAGGGAAAATATGGGAAACATAACTTAGACACCAAATGATACACTGTATGCCATGTTTCCAAATTTTTATGCACAGTGGTTACAGCATGAAGCGAATGCATGTGAATATACAAAGGTGCATTGCATTAAACAAGTCCACTGAGCGTCCCAAAATGGCCTGCCTGCCCGCTTTCATCCATCAATTGTTCTAAATTTTTCATTACCCAATGAGCTGAGGTGGAGTCTTAGCCAGTGGTATCATTAGGGAGCTGTGTAAAGCACTTTAGGCTAGACAGCCAATCAGCTGCCAGCTTCCATCTGTCAATCAAATAAAGCAGCCAATTTGAAAGCTGCCCATTGATCAGCAGGCCCTTTATGACATCACAGACAGACCCTCAGAACTATCTGTGCATGTCTAATGGCTGGCTGTCAGTTGGGCGGGTGGGTGGCAGAGGGAGGGGATGTCTGTCTCGTTTCTCCTGAAAATTGCGGTTTTTCTGCGTTTACGGGAAAAGTTGAGGTCCGACGCGCAAAAGTGGGGTATCGTAGAAATCACCTTTTAAAGACGCACATTTCTGGCCCCCCAAAAATGGGCATTTCAAATGAGAAATGAGTCCAATGAACCAAATAGGGTGAATAAGTATGTATTTCAGGGGTGAGTTAGCAGGTTATTGGGGAAGTAAGTCCTGATATTTTTGGAGGTTGCAGGGGCCACTACACCATTCAAAATAGGCAGGCTTTAGCATATGCAGTTAGGCCCCGTAGGATGATTTTAGCTAAAAAGTGCCCCAAACACTCAAACGGGCTAGTATCTGGGAAGGGAAAATATGGGAAACATGACTTAGACACCAAATGATACACTGTATGCCATGTTTCCAAATTTTTATGCACAGTGGTTACAGCATGAAGCGAATGCATGTGAATATACAAAGGTGCATTGCATTAAACAAGTCCACTGAGCGTCCCAAAATGGCCAGCCTGCCTGCTTTCATCCATCAATTGTTCTAAATTTTGTATTACCCAATGAGCTGAGGTGGAGTCTTAGCCAGTGGTACCATCAGGGAGGTGTGTAAATCACTTTAGGCTAGACAGCCAATCAGCTGCCAGCTTCCATCTGTCAATAAAATACAGCAGCCAATCAAAAAGCTGCCCATTGATCAGCAGGCCCTTTAAGACATCACAGACAGACCCTCAGAACTATCTGTGCATGTCTAATGGCTGGCTGTCAGTTGGGCGGGTGGGTGGCAGAGGGAGGGGATGTCTGTCTCGTTTCTCCTGAAAATTGCGGTTTTTCTGCGTTTACGGGAAAAGTTGAGGTCCGACGCGCAAAAGTGGGGTATCGTCGAAATCACCTTTTAAAGACGCACATTTCTGGCCCCCCAAAAATGGGCATTTCAAATGAGAAATGAGTCCAATTAACAAAATAGGGTGAATAAGTATGTATTTCAGGGGAGAGTTAGCAGGTTATTGGGGAATTAAGTCCTGATATTTTTGGAGGTTGCAGGGGCCAGTACACCATTCAAAATAGGCAGGCCTTAGCATATGCAGTTAGGCCCTGTAGGATGATTTTAGCTAAAAAGTGCCCCAAACACTCAAACGGGCTTGTATCTGGGAAGGGAAAATATGGGAAACATGACTTACACACCAAATGATACACTGTATGCCATGTTTCCAAATTTTTATGCACAGTGGTTACAGCATGAAGCGAATGCATGTGAATATACAAAGGTGCATTGCATTAAACCAGTCCAATGAGCATCCCAAAATGGCCGGCCTGCCTGCTTTTATCCATCAATTGTTCTAAATTTTTCATTACCCAATGAGCTGAGGTGGAGTCTTAGCCAGTGGTACCATCAGGGAGGTGTGTAAAGCACTTTAGGCTAGACAGCCAATCAGATGCCAGCTTCCATCTGTCAATCAAATACAGCAGCCAATCAGAAAGCTGCCCATTGATCAGCAGGCCCTTTATGACATCACAGACAGACCCTCAGAACTATCTGTGCATGTCTAATGGCTGGCTGTCAGTTGGGCGGGTGGGTGGCAGAGGGAGGGGATGTCTGTCTCGTTTCTCCTGAAAATTACGGTTTTTCTGCGTTTACGGGAAAAGTTGAGGTCCGACGCGCAAAAGTGGGGTATCGTAGAAATCACCTTTTAAAGACGCACATTTCTGGCCCCCCAAAAATGGGCATTTCAAATGAGAAATGAGTCCAATGAACAACATAGGGTGAATAAGTATGTATTTCAGGGGTGAGTTAGCAGGTTATTGGGGAAGTAAGTCCTGATATTTTTGGAGGTTGCAGGGGACACTAGACCATTCAAAATAGGCAGGCTTTAGCATATGCAGTTAGGCCCCGTAGGATGATTTTAGCTAAAAAGTGCCCCAAACACTGAAACGGGCTAGTATCTGGGAAGGAAAAACATGGGAAACATGACTTAGACACCAAATGATACACTGTATGCCATGTTTCCAAATTTTTATGCACAGTGGTTACAGCATGAAGCGAATGCATGTGAAAATACAAAGGTGCATTGCTTTAAACAAGTCCAATGAGCGTCCCAAAATGGCCGGCCTGTCTGCTTTCATCCATCAATTGTTCTAAATTTTTCATTACCTAATGAGCTGAGGTGGAGTCTTAGCCAGTGGTACCATCAGGGAGGTGTGTAAAGCAGTTTAGGCTAGACAGCCAATCAGCTGCCAGCTTCCATCTGTCAATCAAATACAGCAGCCAATCAGAAAGCTGCCCATTGATCAGAGGGCCCTTTATGACATCACAGACAGACCCTCAGAACTATCTGTGCATGTCTAATGGCTGGCTTTCAGTTGGGCGGGTGGGTGGCAGAGGGAGGGGATGTCTGTCTCGTTTCTCCTGAAAATTGCGGTTTTTCTGCGTTTACGGGAAAAGTTGAGGTCCGACGCGCAAAAGTGGGGTATCGTAGAAATCACCTTTTAAAGACGCACATTTATGGCCCCCCAAAAATGGGCATTTCAAATGAGAAATAAGTCCAATGAACAAAATAGAGTGAATAAGTATGTATTTTAGGGGTGAGTTAGCAGGTTATTGGGGAAGTAAGTCCTGATATTTTTGGAGGTTGCAGGGGCAACTACACCATTCAAAAAAAGGAAGGCTTTAGCATATGCAGTTAGGCCCCGTAGGATGATTTTAGCTAAAAAGTGCCCCAAACACTCAAACGGGCTTGTATCTGGGAAGGGAAAATATGGGAAACATGACTTAGACACCAAATGATTCACTGTATGCCATGTTTCCAAATTTTTATGCACAGTGGTTACAGCATGAAGCGAATGCATGTGAAAATACAAAGGTGCATTGCATTAAACAAGTCCAATGAGCGTCCCAAAATGGCCGGCCTGCCTGCTTTCATCCATCAATTGTTCTATATTTTTCATTACCCAATGAGCTGAGGTGGAATCTTAGCCAGTGGTACCATCAGGGAGGTGTGTAAAGCACTTTAGGCTAGACAGCCAATCAGCTGCCAGCTTCCATCTGTCAATCAAATACAGCAGCCAATCAGAAAGCTGCCCATTGATCAGCAGGCCCTTTATGATATCACAGACAGACCCTCAGAACTATCTGTGCATGTCTAATGGCTGGCTTTCAGTTGGGCGGGTGGGTGGCAGAGGGAGGGGATGTCTGTCTCGTTTCTCCTGAAAATTGCGGTTTTTCTGCGTTTACGGGAAAATTTGAGGTCCGACGCGCAAAAGTGGGGTATCGTAGAAATCACCTTTTAAAGACGCACATTTCTGGCCCCCCAAAAATGGGCATTTCAAATGAGAAATGAGTCCAATGAACAAAATAGGGTGAATAAGTATGTATTTCAGGGGTGAGTTAGCAGGTTATTGGGGAAGTAAGTCCTGATATTTTTGGAGGTTGCAGGGGCCACTACACCATTCAAAATAGGCAGGCTTTAGCATATGCAGTTAGGCCCCGTAGGATGATTTTAGCTAAAAAGTGCCCCAAACACTCAAACGGGCTTATATCTGGGAAGGGAAAATATGGGAAACATGACTTAGACACCAAATGATACACTGTATGCCATGTTTCCAAATTTTTATGCACAGTGGTTACAGCATGAAGCGAATGCATGTGAATATACAAAGGTGCATTGCATTAAACAAGTCCACTGAGCGTCCCAAAATGGCCGGCCTGCCTGCTTTCATCCATCAATTGTTCTAAATTTTTCATTACCCAATGAGCTGAGGTGGAGTCTTAGCCAGTGGTACCATCAGGGAGGTGTGTAAAGCACTTTAGGCTAGACAGCCAATCAGCTGCCAGCTTCCATCTGTCAATCAGATACAGCAGCCAATCAGAAAGCTGCCCATTGATCAGCAGGCCCTTTATGACATCACAGACAGACCCTCAGAACTATCTGTGCATGTCTAATGGCTGGCTGTCAGTTGGGCGGGTGGGTGGCAGAGGGAGGGGATGTCTGTCTCGTTTCTCCTGAAAATCGCGGTTTTTCTGCGTTTACGGGAAAAGTTGAGGTCCGACGCGCAAAAGTGGGGTATCGTAGAAATCA